>NC_135369.1:173836146-174139176 GCF_049243985.1 Paroedura picta | reverse complement strand
TCAAGTTACTCTGAATGATGCAAGATACTCCTGTAGGGATATGGCACCTTATCAGAGCAAGCTTGTTTTATTTCTGGCATGCAAACATGGCTGAGCCCGCTCCCTTATCAAGCTATATTTTGCTATACATTTATCAGAAATATTATTAATAAGGAGGTTTGCTGGCAAACTCCCCTTTCTGCACAGCGAGGGGTCTGGGATCATAGCGAAACTAAACATTATTCACCCACACAGGCATTTGCTGGACTCAGCTGGAAATCTTTACAACACCTCTGTTAGGCAGTGTTTTATTATCCATATTTTACAGAGGAACAACAGGCAAGAGAATGGTGACTGATCATGCACACTAGCGATCCCCAACCTGTGGGCTGCGGACCACATGTGGTCCGTTGAATAATTGGAGGTGGGCCCTGAAGGACGCCTTCTCTCCCCCCTCCCGGCCCTTTACTTCATCCCCCCCGGCCCTTTAGAACACACTTCGGGTGTCATTGTCTCCCATCACTCCCAGACGGGACTATCTCGTTGCAGAGAAACAAGCTCAGGGTTCCCATTGATTTGTCATTGTCATGAGTTAAAATTTCCATGAAAATAAAATATTCCTTATGTTCATTGTTGTGGCGTGTCTGTATCTTATTTTGAGGGGATGTTTAAACATTACCATAGCGATCAGAGAGCGTTAGGGCAGTGGTTGAGAGTAGAGGAGTAAACTACCCCCCCCCCACCGGGCCTCAGTAAAATTGTCAAGGGTTGAGTGGTCCCCGGTAATAAAAAGGTTGGGGACCACTGATGCACGCTACAGATCAGTATCTGCAAAGGTGTGTAGCAAAACTCTCTTGTGGAACTGAGGAAATTTCTTTTCATTTTACAGAGGGGGCACTTCTACACTAGGGCTTGGATCCAACGATGCTCATGCAGGAACATTACAGAGGTCAGTTTGTGTAAGGCAGTGGTTCCCAACCTTCCTAGTGCCGCGACCCTTTAATACAGTTCCTCATGTTGTGGTGACCCCCAACCATAAAATTATGCAAGTGAAAGGGTCGCTCAACCCCCAAAGGAGTCCCAAACCCCAGGTTGAGAACCACTGGTGTAAGGTCTCGTACAACAGCTAATGCTTTACTCCCTATATATCATAGTGCTCAAAAATTAGTAGCACAAGATCTGGTGCAAGTGAAGATGCAAGTGGAGATGCAGGTATTTTAAAACTGTTTTTGTATTCCATTTTAGTAACTGGTTGCTAATTTTCTTTTTCCTGGAGTGATGATGCCATTTCTGGATTGCGCTGGAAGTGACATCATTCAATTGATTTTCTGATTCTTGGGTATTTTATATTGATAGAAGAATCTCAACATTTAATGAATATGATACATTGCAGTCACCATTGGACCTTCATCAGATTGCTATTGTGCCACAAAACAATGAACAAAATATCTTGAGACCTCATATTTACAGAACCTAAAATTACATTTTTTTTTGTGGGATGAGTTCACCATCAAGTTCTCCACAACACATCTATGTTCTGTTTACAAAGAACTTTCCATAATCCCTGTAAAACATTGTGGACATTCCTCAGGTTTAACTCAAGGGTACTTATAAAAAAAAAAAAGCAAACTAAAAATAGCATGAAATAATCTGACCCTAAAAAAATGCTATTCAACTAATTCCTATTTGAGATTCTTCCATAAAAATAAAATACTCCAGTAACAGAACATCAATTGATTCGTCCAACAAAACAAAACATACAAGTAGCTGAATACTAAATGAGTGTCGTTAATAAGTCCAGTGATGTTATTTCCACAGCTATATACCTTTCTTCTTGTTTATTGTTGCTTGACCCTGTGTAACTTTTTCATGTGGGAAGTGACATCATGGCTGCTGATAGCTCCACCCCCATTCCGCCCTCCTGTTTTCCCCTCATTGTCCAGCTGAGGGAGCAAGAACAACAGGCAGGGGAAAGGAGGACTCCCACCTGTTGCCCCCCCCCCCCCACCACCTTTCCTCTGTATCAGCTCCTAGTCCAATACAGGAACTGGAAGAATGGATGCATTGACAGAGACGCCAAGGAATTAGTCTTGTTTTCAGGCTGAATGGGGAAAGGCACCGTGATCAAGTAGGAAGTCTTCTTTAGCATCCAGTCACTTTTGCTTGGGGACACGGTGTTTCAGAATTCTTAGTCTGAACAGATAAAGAATGTTGAGTCGGTATGTGGGAGGACCCCAAAGAGAGCAAGAGAGAGAGAGAACATTAAATTTTAACCACTCTTTCAACAGAGACTTTAGAAAATCGATCGTGAACCTTCCCTCTCAGTCTCACGCGACTTCATAGCAAATGGCTGCGATAATGAAGCTTTTCCTTGCAATTGGTGTAATATCCGTCGTCATTCAAAGGCAGTATGCTTTTGAAAAGTAAGCAATTATTTGTGTGTGTGTGTGTGCGCGCACGTGTGTGTGTGTGTGAGAGAGACTTGCACTGCAAAGTGTCCTTCCAAAGGGTGCCTGAACATAATACTTCTATCCAAGTAAACTTGCTGCATTTCAAACTAGATGCACACTCTTGTATCTAGACGATATGGGGGACCTGCCACTATGTGGATTAAAAATACCTTTTTTTTGGGGGGGGGTCAAACATAAAGTGTATGCTTCGGCAAACCTGGGGGGGGGTTGTGTGGGAGGGGAATCTGAAAACTTCAAGTGAGCTTTGTTCAAACATTATATATTTAAAAAATATATATGTATGAACCTGGCTGTTAGCTGAGGTAATTCCTTCCTCTTTCCTACTTGCTTGCTTGCTTCCAAAAAATCATCGTTAAACACTAACCCATTTCCTATGATGTACTAATGCAAGTATGTGGATTAGCTAGAGCAGTGGTTCTCAACCTGGGGGTCAGGGCCCCACTGGGGACCGAATGACCCTTTCACAGGGGTCGCGGCAGAGCAAGCGGCTTGGCCGGAGAGGTGCCATCCATACAACAGCCTTGCGGGGTAGATCGAGATAGAGAGTTTGTCTGTCTGGAGCAGCGGAAAAGAGCGAGATCTGCATGGTGGGACAAGAGGCAGAACTGAACTGAGAAACCCTGGGGAAAAAACAATTCATATACCATCATGAACAATGGGTCTTCACGCCATGGGTCAGTTTCGCTTTAATTTCTGTGAAAGCACTTGTATGATTTTATGGTTGGGGGGTCACCACAACATGAGGAGCTGTATTAAAGGGTCGCGGCATTAGGAAGGTTGAGAACCACTGAGCAAGAGGTTACTTTCCTCGCAGTAGCTGGGATGCTAAAACAGGGCTTAATCCAGGCTTAGAACTCTAGAAAGTGTTGGGGGGGGGGACCAGCTGCGGTTAACACACAGTTTTGCATTTGTACAAGTAACTAGGGCAAGCATTTAACTGCAATTCAGAAGGCCTGTTTTCACATTACTTGTCCATTAGAATCATAGAATCATAGAGTTGGAAGGGGCCATGCAGGCCATCTAGTCCAACCCCCTGCTCAACGCAGGATCAGCCCAAAGCATCCTAAAGCATCCAAGAAAAGTGTGTATCCAACCTTTGCTTGAAGACTGCCAGTGAGGGGGAGCTCACCACCTCCTTAGGCAGCCTATTCCACTGCTGAACTACTCTGACTGTGAAAAACTTTTTCCTGATATCTAGCCTATATCGTTGTACTTGAAGTTTAAACCCATTACTGCGTGTCCTCTCCTCTGCAGCCAACAGAAGCAGCATCCTGCCCTCCTCCAAGTGACAACCTTTCAAATACTTAAAGAGGGCTATCATGTTCCCTCTCAACCTCCTTTTCTCCATTATGCACATGCATGCACATTTAAGAGAGCCAATTTAGTATAGTAGTTAAAAGCAGTGGACTCTAATCTGGCCAGCCGGGTTTGATTCCCTGCTCCCCTGCATTCAACCAGCTGGGTGACATTGGGCTTGTCACAGCACTTATTGAGCTGTTCTGACCGAGCAGTGATACCAGGGCTCCCTCAGCCTCACCTTCCTCACTGGGTGTCTGTTGTGGGGAGAGGAAAGGGAAGGCAACTGTAAGCCACTTTGAGACTCCTTCTGGTAGAGAAAAGCGGCATATAAGAACCAACTCTTCTTCTTCTTCAGTAATATCAGGGCTCTCTCAGCCTCACCTCCCTCACAGGGTGTCTGTTGTGGGGAGAGGAAATTGAAAGGGATTGTAAGCCACTTTGAGACACATTTGGGTAGAGAAAAGTGGGGTATAAGAACCAACTCTTCTTCTTTATTTATAAAAAGAGGCAATGTGTGTTGAAAGGACAGAGAGAAGCAGGAAGTCTCAGTGCCCATTTGCCTCTGCTTTCTTCCCTGAAGAAGAATATGGACACATCTAGGGATGGCAGTAGGCAAGGTATAGTATCTGGGAGGCAGAGTAAATGGACAGAGAGGTTGTCAAGAGGCACCCGGCTGCACTAGATGAGTTCAGATTCCCTGGGTAAAATGGTATGGACCCAAGAGAGCACAAAGAACCTTCTGGGGAACTTTTGGAATCTTTGTCCATCATCTTCAGGACCTCTTAGAAGACTGGAGAAGTGCTAGAAGACTGGAGGAAAGCTAATGTTATCCCGGTCTTCAAAAACATGAGGAGAGATGTCATAGGAAACTACAGGCCAGAGAGTCTGACCTCTGTCACTGGGAAGATAATGGAGCAGATATTAAAGGGGGCAATCTTCAAACATCTGAAGGACAACTTGGTGACCAGGGGAAGTCAGCATGGATTTATCTCCAACAGGCCTTGCCAGACAAACCTGGTTGCCTTCTTTGACAGAGCGATGGGCTTATTAGATTGTGAAAACTCAGTGGATGTTGTTTGCCTAAATTTCAGTAGGGCTTTTGACAAGGTTCCCCATGATGTTTCGATAGGTAAACGAGGACTGCAGACTGGGTTTTCAGATGGTTTAGGTGGATAAGGAAATGGTTAGGGAACCTCTCCCAAAGAATAGTTGTCAAAGATGTTTCATCAGATTAGACGGAAGTTGGGGGTGGGATGCTACAGTGTTCTGTTCTAGGTCTGGTACTTTTCAACATTTTTATCAATTATCTGGATCTGGTCGAGGGGGTGGAGGGACTACTCATTAAATCTAGAGTTCAATGTTTTCTGAACATGGTGGAAACAAGTTCAGTGTGTTCTGAACATGGAAAAATAGATCAATGAGAAAAAAGACACAGTTCAGTAAGAAGTGCAGATTCTACATCTGGGTCACAAAAATGAGAAGCAGGCATACTGGATGGGGGATGCACTTCTGGGTGCTTGTGGACTCTCAGCTAGATATGAGCAGACAATGTGATGCTGCAGTAAAAGAGGTGAATGAAGCCTTGGACTATATCAACAGAGGCATCACATCAAAATTGCAAGATGTCATAGTCTTGCTGGATAATGCATTTGTCAGATTACAGCTGGAGTGCTGTGTGTTGTTCTGGAGGCATCAAATCAAAAAAGGACATGGACAGAATTGAGAGGGTGCAGAGGAAAGCGATGAGCCCTGTGAGGAAAGATTGAGGAACTTGGGAATGTTCAGCCAGGAGAAGAGGAGGTTGAAAGGATTACTCTTTTTAAGGTTGTCACTTGGAAGAGGGCAGGGAGCAGTTCCTGTTGACAGCAGAAGATAGAACCCACAGGAATGGGTTTAATCTCCATGTAGAATGGTACTGGCTAGATACCAGGGCAAAAAATGTCAGAGTAGTTCAGCAGTGGAATTGGCTGCCTGAGTAGGTGGTGAGCTCCCCCTCACTGGTGGTCTTCAGACAGCAGCTGGACAGATACTTATTCTGGATGCTTTAGGCTGATCCTGCATTGAACAGGGGGTTGGGCTAGGTGGCCTGTATGGGCCCTTCCAACTCTATGATTCCATGACATCACATATGTACCTGCATAAATGTACAATTACACATTCCCTATACAGACATCGCAAGTGACATTAGAATTGCTCAATGCATGAGAAAAGAAAAATCAAGCAAGCACCATACACGGATCATGCATGGATGCACTATAACCTGTGAACAGGGCTTAAGAAGGGACAAAGGGGGAAAGTAGCTATGCCTGCAAGACATTTTCTCGAAACATGCCTGAGTATGACATTTGCATAACTTGACCTGGCTTAGATGTAATAGTAAACTTCAGAATTTTTTTCAGTGCAGACCACTAATAATATTCATAAGTGGACATGCCTATTACTAAAGGTGCAGGTTTCAGGATCATGTGTGTGTTGGTGTTTTAGATTAGCCATTTTCAATGGCGGCCCTTTGGCCCCCTGGAGCGCTCTGATAGATTTGGGGGGTGGGGTGTCCACAGACTGAAAAATGTGAGAAGGGGAGCTGTGATGAGGCCAAGGTCACCCAGTTCGCTGTGTGTGGAAGAGCAGGGAATCAAACCCAGCTCGCCAGATTAGAAGCTGCCACTACATCACAGCACTGATAAAGCTGTTCTGACTGAGCAGTAATATCTCTCAGACTCACCTCCCTCACAGGGTCTGTTGTGGGGAGAGGAAAGGGAAGGCGAATGTAAGCCACTTTGAGACTCCTTCAGGTAGAGAAAAGCGGCATATAAGAACCAACTCTCCTTCTTCTTCAGTAATATCAGGGCTCTCTCAGCCTCACCCACCTCACAGGGTGTCTGTTGTGGGGAGAGGAAAGGGAAGGCGATTGTAAACCGCTTGGATACTCCTTCAGGTAGCAAAAAGCATTATATAAAAACTAACTCTTCTTCTTCCTCCTCTAAATGAGTGAAAGAGCCCCTTTCCCTTCCCCTTCCCACAACAGACACCCTGGGAGGTAGGTGAGGCTGAGAGAGCTCTGACTGGACTGCTCGGTGAGAACAGCACTATCAGGACTATGATGAGCCCAAGGTCACCCAGTTCGCTGTGTGTGGAAGAGTGGGGAATCAAACCCAGCTCGCCAGATTAGAAGCTGCTACTGCATCACAGTACTGATAAAGCTATTTTGACCGAGCAGTAATATCTCTCCTAGGCTGGGTCTATACATCACAGTACATAGGTCTATACATTTAAACCATAGGGTGAGAGACAGAGAAACAAAGAAAAAGAAAAGGGGTTGCTCAACCAAGGAAAAGCAAAAGAGAACCCAATGGGGAAATATCATACCTTTCTCTCCCCACCACAGCACCTTGTGAGGGAGGTAGGGCTGAGAAAGTTCTGAGTGAGCTGTGACTGGCCCAAGGTCACCCAGCAGGCTTCATGGGGAGGGGTGGGGAAGCAAACCCAGTTTTTCAGATTAGAGTCTGCCACTCTTTACCACTACACCTTACTGGTAAGACTAAAAGGGTAGTTGTGTTAGCATATTGCAGCAAAATAAAGAAGTCCAGTGGCACATTATTGTTGTTAGGTGCGAAGTCGTGTCCGGCCCATCGCGACCCCATGGACAATGATCCTCCAGGCCTTCCTGTCCTCTACCATTCCCCGGAGTCCATTGAAATTTGCACCGACTGCTCCAGTGACTCCATCCAGCCACCTCATTCTCTGTCGTCCCCTTCTTCTTTTGCCCTTGATCGCTCCCAGCATTAGGCTCTGCTCCAGGGAGTCCTTCCTTCTCATGAGGTGGCCAAAGAGTTTCATCTTCAGGATCTGGCCTTCTAAGGAGCAGTCAGGGCTGTGGCACATTAAAACTAACAAAGGAACCATTTTCTCCATGGGAACTGATCTTTGTCACCTGGGGATCAGTTGTAAAGCCAGGAGTAGAGTTGTCAGACCCCTTGGAGTGCTGGTGGGGTGTGGGAAGAAGAAGAAGAAGAAGAAGAAGAAGAAGAAGAAGAAGAGTTGGTTCTTATATGCCACTTTTCTCTACCCGAAGGAGTCTCAAAGCAGCTTACAGTCGCCTTCCCTTTTCTCTCCCCACAACAGACACCCTGTGAGGGAGGTGAGGCTGAGAGAGCCCTGATATTACTGAAGAAGAAGAAGAGTTGGTTCTTATATGCCACTTTTCTTTACCCAAATAAGTCTCAAAGCAGCTTACAGTCGCCTTCCCTTTCCTCTCCCCACAACAGACAGAGGGCTGTACTTACTAGGAGCAAGGAGGAATGCTGGAAAATAGCACAGCATGCCTACATCAAAATAATGTCAGGATGTTGGGGGACAATGTTCTGGCTTTTTAGGCAAAAACTCTGATAGAATTAGCTTCTAACCATCGAGTTTTGCCCCCCAGCCAGAACATCACCCTTCCCCAATGTGCCTACATCACTTCGAAGTCATGTAGGCATGTCACATTAATTTCTGGCGTTTTTCCCTTGGGGGAGGTTAATTAGTGGGTCAGGTGCAGCCTGAAAGCGGGGGACCTCAACCCAGACCTGTTCGTCTGGCAACCCTAGCCAAGAGATCTTTAGGCCCCACTTAGAGACTACCAACCCCACTCTATGGACTGGAAAGATGTTAGATTTTCCTAGCTTTCTCCTCCCATCAGCAACCATTTCTGACCCTGGGAAAGAAGCGGGCGACTTTATCACAGCTAAGCAGAGCTACAGTGAAAGTAATTTATACACTTGTCCTCAATAGTTTATTTTTTTCATTTTGTCAAGGGTTCCATTTTCTTCCTTTTTGCAGGGACAAGGTTTTGTCTGCTCTTCCACAAACTGATAGAGAAGTTGAGGTCCTCCAGAACCTGACCAATACTCTTAAGGTAATGGCATCTCATAAATATCTCATCAAACGTCTTGTAAGTGTTCTCATGCTAGCGTAAAACCTTGTGAGTTGAATAATGTTTCAGAATCTTTCATTTGAACACAGCCTGGTGTAGTGGTTAGGAGTGCGGACTTCTAATCTGGCGAGCCGGGTTTGATTCTGCACTCCCCACATGCAGCCAGCTGGGTGACCTTGGGTTCGTCACAGCACTGATAAAGCTGTTCTGACCGAGCAGGAATATCAGGGCTCTCTCAGCCTCACTTCCCTTACAGGGTGTCTGTTGTGGGGAGAGGAAAGGGAAGGTGATTGGAAACCGCTTTGAGAGATCTTCTGGTAGAGAAAAGTGGCATACAACTGCAGAAATGAAGCAGATATGAATCTACTTGTTACTATTTGCATTGTAACATGTTTATTCGCCGCATTTTATTTCCTCTCTCCCTCTTTCTTTTACAAATATTATAGATTGTTCTTTGGCAACCTGCTTCACCCATGGACATAATGAAGGATAAAGAGGTCCACTTCTACGTGAATGTATCTGATGTAAGGGATGTGAAAGCCCAGCTAAAGTTCTATAGCATTCAACACAGGTATAACTCTTTGATGCCTGCTACCTATGGGATGGAACAAAAACAACCACCAAAACCTTTCCACTTTTTGCTTTTTGTTTTTTGCTCAGAGTTTTGCTGGAGGATATCCGTGCGCTCATTCAGACACAAATTGTCAACGACACACTTGTCCCTCGAACTTCTGTGTCTTACTATGAACAATACCATTCTCTGACAGAAGTAAGATGTTTTTATTGTTTGATTTATTCCTAGCCTTTTTCCAAAGTGGATGGCGAATTTCAGCAGACAAATCCTAAATTTCATCTCTAGGGACAACTTCTAGCTAGGCCTCAAGAACTTAGCCAAAATGGTCACCAAGGACAAGTGTAGACAAGTATAGTCTGGGATTCCCAACCAAGGGTCCGTGGACCCCTGGGGGTCTGTGGGAGCTCTGAAGTATCATGGTATGAGGGGCTCTAGGCTGTCTTCTCAGCTCCTACTCTTCTTTCCGGCCTACATGAGGCAGAATTGCCATAGCAGTAGTAAAGACAGGGGGGAGTGAACTAAAGGAGGGCTAAGGGTGTCATATTTGTTGGCATTGGTAGGGGGTGTGGCCAAATGACCACTTCCGGGGCTCTTCAAGATCTGAAAAATTATTTCAGGGGCTCTTCCACAGTCAAAAGGTTGAAAAGGGCTGGAATATGTATTTGATTTACAGGGAAATTTAAGATAGACCACTGTTAGAAGAGTCCAAGACCATTAACCCTATCGGTGACTTTGGAGCTCTGTAGTTCAGCAGCTTTGGGGCCTTTTAAGAGAGGAATTTGGCTGTTTGGCACGCCGGTGGTGTGGGCAGGTTCAAATGATCTTGTGTGTCCCCCCCCCTCCCCCTTGTGTTTTCAAGCACAGTTAACAACCTGTGCAGCATTTTTAAATGTCTGAATTCCTTCAAAAATGGCAGTATCCACAGGTCAGACCAATGGATGCCACGACATCTAGTGTAGTCCTCAGTGACAATCCATGTCAGTACACCAGTTGCCTCCTGCCAGACAGCCACCACATATCAGCATAGATGCCAACCTCCAGGTGGTATCTGGAGATCTCCCACTATCACAACTGACCTCCAGGCATCAAAGATCAGTTCAAATGGATCCAATGCCCATTGGCTTGGATCCAGAGCTCTATTTCTGTTGGCAAGGACTTACACCCACGAGGGCATGATTTTGTCCTCTCCCCTCTTCTGCTGCTGCCCCAAATGCCCCTCTGCAATACAGCTTGTCCCCTTTTGCCATTATTGTTCCATCTGCTGGCACGAAATACCGTGATCCACTTAGCCAAAGGTTTACGACTTCCAAAACTATGTGTGGCCGTGCAGTTCCGGACTCAACGTCGCTGAAACTGAATTTGTGAATACTGACTGAAGCACTTTATTATTTTTAGATATACCGCTGGATAGAGCACATTGTTTCAAAACATGGTGAGCTCCTTCAAAAAATACACATTGGGACTTCCTATGAAAAACGGCCACTTTATGTCCTGAAGGTACAATTTGTCAAGATCCCTTCGTTCATGCCCAATGCTTGATCTAGTTTTCTGTGCAATTTCCCATGATCTCAGCAGAGCGATTTGCCAAGTTAGAAGAAGCTCTAGACTAGGAGAACTTTTCAGTTTCATGGCACATGAGTCAATCAGAATTACTGGGGCAAGAGATGAACATGTTTCCCCCCCCTGATCTTGAGAAGGGAGTAGGGATGCCAGTCCCCAGGTGGCCACGTGAGGTGAAACGGCCCTGTCAAAAACAGAGCTCTTGCCTAAATGATACGTGTTATTGGCTCATATTCCAAGTGAAATGCGCTAAATGTGAAACTTTATTCAGATATTGACTGGCAATCTGATGAAGATACAGAAAGCGGGATAAGAATACCCGGGACCTTGTTTTGGTTGCAGATATTTGGAAATTAACGGATACGGATATTTGAAAATTAGAAATACATTCATTAAATAAGAAAAAAAAGACTTTAATACATTTTTGACATCTGGTTGTTCATGAGAAATCGACAGTGTTCTTTCTAGTCCCCAGGTGGGACCTGGGGATCCACTAAAATTATAGCTCAGCTCCAGGCTAAACACATCAGTTCCCCTGGAGAAAATGGCTGCTTTGGAGGGTGGATGCCATAGCATTATACTTTACTAAGGTCCCTCCCCACCCCAAACCCTACCCACTCCTGGCTCCACCCCCAGAGTCGCCAGGTATTTCCCAACTCACAGCTGGCAATCTGGGAAATACACCCAATAGCCTCTGGTGACAGGTATGACAGAGGAAAGAATGGGGGAGCTGTGAGGTTGCTAAAATGAGAGGGGGAAATTAAGCCACATTTTGTGGGAAAGTGCTTGCTAGTCTAGTCTGCATGGGGGTGCATATGCTACAAGCTACCACTTCTGAACCATGTTCTCTTTCATTTCAAAAAGACTCTTGCCCTGTACCTCAGCCTTTCCCTGTCAACAATTTCCCCCAGTGATGTAGATTTAGCAATAATCTCATATCACTACACTCATCCTGATTGTAAACCCCCTCCCAATGTATACTAATGAAGGAGGGAGGATGGCAGATGGTGTGGAGTGGGAGGAACAACCTCAATGTCTGTGGTGGAGTTGCAGGAAAATGGAAAGGGGGGACCTGAGGAATCTGTATGATTTTGAATGACCTTGGACTTGAAAATGAAGCAGGGGTAAAGCCAGCACAAAACCACTCTCAGAAAACCCGAGGAAACAGCAACCGGAAAGTGGACTGAGCACTAAAGAGAGGAAATTCAGTGCAAGGGAAAGCAAAGGAAAAAACAGATGGAAAAAAAAATCCAAGGGACATGCATGGTGAAAGCAAGAGGAAACATCCATTCATAATGGCCTATATTGGGACCCTGGGAGTTCCATGAACAGAATACCCTGTGTTTTCTATTAAAAAAAAAAACAGCAGGCAAATTTCCTAATTCAGATTTGGAAAATGGCACAGGATTTAAGGCTTAACCCTCGCTTTGACTATTTATGCACTGGGAACTTCACTGCCCCAGCTCCCATGCAGGAGCACAAATTGGGGGTGGATGAGGCTCACCAGGAAGAGGTGGGGCAACCTGCCATAACTAAAACTCCAGCTGGGCATGAGACCTCCAGTGCATAAATAATCCTTGAGGTGTTACTCCTGATCCCCTTTTAAGTATTACTAGTTTGATTCCATCTCCCTTCTCTCTTGCACAGGCCTGAGTGCAAAAAGTGTACCCAGTGTGGAAGCAGGTTACCCAACTATGACCCCTATTACCTGTGTCACCTGCTTGGCAGGAAAGCCTACTGTGAGTGTCATTTTTGCCAAGAATTTGCTGGCCGTTGTGAGTTCAGCATTAGACTCGTGTATTATTCCAAATAGCATTTTTGTAGGAGTTTATTTGGAAACAGTGTTCAGCAAAATTGTGTGAGTGTCCTTTTGCCATCTAAAAAACCTAGCATAATTTTTTGTCTTTTTTTCCCTTCTGACATCAGATCTCCAATAAAGAAGGCACAACACACAAAAATGCCATATGGATAGACTGTGGTATCCATGCTAGGGAATGGATTGCTCCTGCTTTCTGTCTCTGGTTCGTTGGACATGTAAGTAGACGTAGGTTTTCATATAGAGTGATGATAGGATTGTCAACCTCCCGGTGGTTAAGCAAAAAAGATGCGGTTAGTAACCAAAATGTGGCCACACAATGAGTGATGATGATGGTGATGATGTCAGCCGTTTAGTCGTGTCCGACCCTCAGCGATTCTATAGGAAAGTCTTCGCCATGTGCCCCTGTCCCTGACTGCTTCTTTTAGTTGATTCGTGGTCATCCCTGTATCGGCTTTGATCGTGTCGAGCCTGCGGATCCTTTGGCGGCCACATTTCCTTTTGCTGCTGACCATGCCGGGCATTAATGTTTTTTCTAGCGAGTTTGATCGCATGATGTCTCCAAAGTAAATGAGCTTTGTGTCCAAGTAAGTGGTTTGCTCCTCTCTAAAACTGTCTTGTTGGTAACTTTGGCTGCCCATGGTATTCGCAGCATTCGTCTCCAACACCATAATTCGAAAGCGTCTATTCTCCTCCTGTCTTCCTTCTTCAGGGTCCAGCTTTCGCATCCATAGGTTGTTATGGGGAAGAGTAAGTTAAGCAAAAATGTGCGAGGCAAAAAATATAAATAAGAAATGTTATTAGTATAGAATCATAGAATGATAGAGTTGGAAGGGGCCATACAGGCCATCTAGTCCAACCCCCTGCTCAATGCAGGATCAGCCCAAAGCATCCTAAAGCATCCAAGAAAAGTGTGTATCCAACCTTTGCTTGAAGACTGCCAGTGAGGGGGAGCTCACTACTTCCTTAGGCAGCCTATTCCACTGCTGAACTACTCTGACTGTGAAACATTTTTTCCTGATATCTAGCCTATATTGTTGTAGTTTAAACCCATTATTGCGCATCCTTTCCTCTGCAGCCAACGGAAACAGCATCCTGCCCTCCTCCAAGTGACAACCTTTCTCAAATACTTAAAGAGGGCTATCATGTCCCCTCTCAACCTCCTTTTCTCCAGGCTGAACATTCCCAAGTCCCTCAACCTATCTTCATAGGGCTTGGTCCCTTGGCCCCAGATCATCCTCGTCGCTCTCCTCTGTACCCTTTCAATTTTATCTACGTCCTTCTTGAAGTGAGGCCTCCAGAACTGCACACAGTACTCCAGGTGTGGTCTGACCAGTGCCGTATACAATGGGACTATGACATCTTGTGATTTTGATGTGATGCCCCTGTTGATACAGCCCAAAATGGCATTTGCCTTTTTTACCGCTGCATCACACTGCCTGCTCATGTTTAGTTTACAATCCACAAGTACCCCAAGGTCTCGTTCACACACTGTGTTACCTATAAGCGTATCCTCCATCCAGTAGGCATGCTTTTCATTTTTCTGACTCAGATGCAGAACTTTACACTTATCTTTATTAAATTGCATCTTGTTCTCATTTGCCCATTTTTCCATTGTGTTCAGATCTTGTTGAACTCTGTTTGTAATATAATTAAATAGCTATGGCTGCAATACAAGCAAAACGTGTTGTCATCTAGGGAATGACTCCTCCTTACATCTTAGTTCTCAAACAATTTCTAGTAAATATTGTTTTTGTCAAATCTTCGTTAGGGGAATTTAAAAAAATTATCTTTAAGTTAAGACAATATTTATTGGAAATTGTTTGAGAACTAAGATTTAGTTCTGCCACTTAACATTTTAAAAATATATATTTTTGTTGTATGGGAAATGAGATTCAGGTTGGCTTCTTGATTTTCTTTGACAACTGAAGTGCCTGCTATAATGGATTTGCTATCAAATAGCCAAATCTGTCTTTCTGTCTGGTGTCCCTGATTTTGTTGTGCCTGAGGGCCTTTGGAATTCTGAGAACAGGCAGCAGGTACCACAAAATGGCTTCCCAGGGGCCTGGGGTCAATCACAAAATGTTAGCAGCTCTGAGCCAGGTGACCTCTTAAGATTGTTGGAGAAACAGGAGAGCCTTGCAATCAGAAAGTTAATGGGCTTTTGCCAAGTGTATCCTGGAGAGGTAGGGTTAACACTGGTTAAGAGGCAGCTTCTAATCTGCCGAGCCGGGTTTGATTCCCCGCTCCCCCACATGCATCCACTTGGGTAACCTTGGGCTAGTCACTGTCCTGATAGAGTTGTTCTCATAGAGCAGTCCTGCCAGTGATCTCTCAGCCCCACCTACCTCACAGGGTATCTGTTGAGGGGAGAGGAAGGGAAGGCGATTGTACGTCCCTTTGAGATGCCTTCAGGTAGTGAAAAGCAGGGTATAAAAACCAATTCTTGTTCTTCTTCTGATGTAAAGGCAGGCTTGGCTCTTTGATTTGAAGAAACGGGTGTGAGGAAATACATCAGCTGGTGTCACAGTGTCTGTGAGCAATATTGGGGATCACTGATCTATATTAGCCATTTCCCAGTGTTCCAACTCTTTGTCACGTTGAAGAGATGCCCCTCAAAAAGAAAAAGATAAGCAACCCATTGAGGGAAGCGGGGCATGTCCTTCCCAATCTGAGATTTTGGATGGGAGGAGTAGAGGATATTCTGGAATGGAAGCACCAATCAGGGAGCTAGCTCTGGAGAAGAGCAAGCCTCGTTGAACATATTCCCTTAACTCTCACTTGTTCCTTCTACGTAGGTGACTCATTTCAGACAGAGAGATCGGGTGATGGCCTCACTCCTGCAGCAATTTGACTTCTACGTCATGCCAGTCCTGAACGTGGATGGCTATGAACACACGTGGACGACTGTAAGTCCGAGCTTTTTGCATGTCTCCTGAATTGCCCAGGGAATGATCAAGGTTGGAGGACATGAGGGACTGGGTTACATAATTCTTAGCCTTCCTGCCTTTTTCTGCAATGTGTCCTTGTTAAAAGGTAAAGGTATCCTGTGTGCAAGCACCGGGTCATGTCTGACCCTTGGGGTGACGCCCTCTAGCATTTTCATGGCAGACTCAATACGCGGCATTCGCTGGCAGGGGCTCATGGGAATTGTAGTCCATGGACATCTGGAGGGCCGCAGTTTGACTACCCCTGATGTAGCGTGTGGGGAAGCACCCCTTAGTGAGCCCCTTTCCCTCGGCTTATTGAACAGGCAGTCTCTACTTCATTGTCTTGAGGCGGGTTTTGGTGCCTTCAGGGTTCTAGGCCTTCAGCAGGATGGGGCATCCCTTTGAATGTAGTGCCAGGTTATGCTACAGAGACCATTTCCACGTTAGGAAACATGCCTTGTTTTAGCCTCGCTCTGGATTACCTTTGGATGCTGCAAGCTGACTCATGTTTTCACGTTTGGCTTTTCCTCCCCTAATTTCCCAGGCTGAGATTTGCCATATGTTTTCCGCACCTGAGTCCCAGAGGCTGCCTCCCATGAGAATATGCTCCCTTCCCCTTTTCCCAAAAACATTTTTGCAAAATGGTGCCTGCTTGTTTTGTTTTAAACAAAATTGTTCTCCGCGTTGCTGCGGGACCACAAAGCTACTTTGCAGAAGTTAAAATAAAAATTTCCCTTAAGTGTCCATGGTGTTCTTGGGATCAGGCAGACAAATTCAGTTTGTGTTTTATGGTGGAGGTGAATGAATGGGGAAAGGAGGGGAGCATGAGGTGAAGCAGCCCTCTCCCAATCAGCTAGGCGCCCGTGCTCTTTGTTTTTAAGAATACTGTTTACACACAATCGCTCTTCGGGGTCCAGTGACCATGTCCAGCCTCTCACAACTCTACCCAAACATAGAGTCCAAAACACCACGAATCCCTAAAAGTGGGTGGGGGATGCATTTACAATGTGGCGTTACTGCATAGCAACGCAGAAGTGCGCTTACAAAAAAATTCAGAGCTCAGTGGGGAGAGAAGTTTGAGTCCCCAAGACAACCACAGTGCTTTGATTGGTGGTTTGCTGTGATTGACAAGCCAAGGAGCGGGGGGGGGGAGGGGAGTTGGACTTGTTTTCCCTTACTGCCTCATTGGGAGGCAAAAAGCTGCAATGTGGTGGACAGAAAATGTGGGCGGGATCTCCCATAAGGAGGCTTGCAAATGCGTGACTTACAACCATGTGTTTGCAGGCAGGAGGCAGCCCAAGTTTTGCAACTCCATATGGAATCGGTCCAGGATTCACTGTAATGCTCTCATGACGCACCTTTTTTGCGTGTGCAGAATCGGATGTGGAGGAAAAGCCGCTCTCAACATGGCAACAGCAGCTGCGTCGGTACAGACTTGAACCGAAATTTTGATGCAGGCTGGTGCGGTAAGAGTGACATATTCTTTCCCTGTACAGTATTTGTTATCTGTTATTGACTTTGAATGTCCTATTATTAGGATTTTGAAGCTGCATCCTCAAAGGTTACAATTCCAAGACTATCGTTAGTAATGGTGCCCATTAAGGCTCATCATTAATATGAAATGTTTTGATTCCTCCTCTTCTCTCTGTCTGCCATGATGCCTGGAACTGCCTCCCAGAATTCCCCCATGACGCTACCCCACTCACTTCCCATAGTTTCTCTCTCAACACCCACCTTTTCTGTGACGTCTTTGGCACAGCTCCTGTTGGTGGTGGCTTCTAATCCGGCGAGCCAGGTTTGATTTCCACATGCAGCCAGCTGGGTGACCTTGGGCTAGTCACAGTCCTGATAGTGCTGTTCTGAATGAGCAGTCCTGTCAGAGCTCTTATCAGTCCCAGCTCCCTCACAGGGTGTCTGTTGTGCGGAAAGGGAGGGAAGGCAATTGTAACTTGCTTTGAGACTCCTTCGGGAATTGAAAAGCAGGGTATAAAAAACAGCTCTTTGTCTTCTTCTGTTAATAGAATATTCTATGTTAGGTTATAAAGACCCCACCTTTTGCATTCTAAAACAACATGTACGTTGATGGCACAACCTCCATAAACATAACTCATAATGATTAAACAAATGGCTTAAAAATAAGGATACCGGCCTATACTTTTAACCACAAAACTAGAAATTCAGAATTCCATCAGCGGCTGATTCCTCACAGAGATTTTCCTGTTCCTACAGGGTAGCTGTGCGGCTTTTTGTTTGTAAAATCACAGATTTTTATGTGAGCTATCTTGGTTTGGGTTTTTTTTTTAAGGCAAAGGTGCCTCTGGGTATCCCTGCGATGAGACCTACTGTGGACCTCACCCTGAGTCTGAACCAGAAGTGAAAGCTGTGACCAGGTTTCTGAGAAGGCATCAGAGTCGTATAAAGGCGTATATAACAATGCATTCGTATTCACAACTGGTGCTGTTTCCATATTCCTACACCTACAATAGAAGTAAAGATCATGACGAGTTGGTAAGAATCTTGCTCTTTTAAGTGTCATACAACTCTCAAGTTGTGCCTTATTATGGGTTTTGGATTTTGAGCATATATTAATTCATGGGGAAGTGCACAGAATTTAACTTCCTTTGTCCCAGATTAGAAGTATTTGGAGGTATCTATGATCATTCAAAGTGGTGGATGTAGCCATGAAATCAAACGGCGAATACTGGGCCGGAACGCAATCTTAAGCATGAATCGAATATGGAAAAGTAAAGTTATCAGCCTTAATACAAAGTGCCGGTTAGTCAACGCCGTTGTCTTCCCCATAACAAGCTATGGATGCTAAAGCTGGACCCTGAAGAAGGAAGACAGGAGGAGAATAGATGCTTTCGAATTCTGGTGTTGGAGACGAATGCTGCGAATACCATGGACAGCCAAAGTTACCAACAAGATAGTTTTAGAGAGGAGCAAACCAACTACGTCATTAGAAGGCGAGATATTACGGCTGAAGCTCACTTACTTTGGACACATCATGCGATCAGACTCGTTAGAAAAATAATAAATGCTCCGCATGGTCAGCGGCAGAAGGAAACGTGGTCACCAGAGGATCCACTGGCTTGACGCGATCAAAGTCGACACAGGGATGACCATGAACCTATTAAAAGAGGCAGTCATTGACAGAAACGTAAAGCGAGAACTTTCCTATAGTATCGTCACGGGGCGGACATGACTGAATGGAGAACACCATCATCATCACTCACAGATTAGACAGAACGTCCTTGTTTTCCAGTTGCAGGTGCTTGCTAAGGGAGTTGAGATACTTCGTTGACCTGGCTCCCTCATCTTTTTAAGACTTGAGAAGAATGTTGCAGGTTACAGCGGAGCGTGACACAGGGTCGAATGGCCGCTGAGCCACCTTGTTTCTTAAAAGCCTTTGAGGAAAAGATTGTCACGTGATTTCCTGTTGCTGGAATCTGCATGCCTAGCTCAATATAGCCTTTCTCAACTTTTTTATTGTTGGGAACCCCCTGAAACATTTTTTAGGCTTTGAGAAACCCCAGGAGTGGTGTGATGGTGCAGAATATGGTTGGGAAGCAGAGCTGTGGACATGCCCATCAATGGCCCCTCCCCTCCCAGGCCCATTATTAGTCATTTTGGGAGGGGCAGGTCAACATGACCATATGTAGTCATATCACCCAATAAATGTTTAACCATTTTTTAAAGTTAATTAATTAATTCCCATCCATTCGGGAAGCTTTTCCAGGGTTGTCAAGAAACCCCAGGCCTTCATGAAACCCTGGTTGAGAAACCAGGGTTCTTCTTAATAGAAGAGAGCTACAGTGACCTGATATATTTTCATGGGTTTTAAAAATTGTATTAAATGTTATTATAGATACATAAAAAACCTCCACAGACCAGAAAAATACAACCCTCTGATTACACATATTGAAATAAACCATCATAATACATTATTGTTCCAACCAATAAAGAAAGATACAAATGGCATAAAAATATATAAGACAAAAACAGACACTAACTCAAAAACAAAAGGAACTGGGAGGTATTTTAATGGCTTTATTCTTAAATGGTTTTACTGACTATTGTATATTATATTTTGTTGTAAATCGCCCTGAGATGGCCGTGCCAAGAAGGGTGGTTATAGAAATTTAACAATAAATAAATAATAAATAATATAGTTTTGTTGACCGCCCCTCCCAAGAAAATCCAGATTGTTGTGCCCAAATGTTTTGCATTAAAAACAGCTTCCTATAGTCATGTAGAGGTATTTTTGGCATCCATTTCTACTACAGAGGTATTTATGAGTTTTCTTCAAAAACGCATCATTCTGGCGCAACAGAATTATTGTAGGGAGAAGTAAATAAATAGGAGGTGTTGCTCTTGAAGGCTGTTTTTATATAGGGAATACAGCCTGATCTTACATGCAGTGCACAATACGACTCAATCCTGCAGGCTGCTAATTACAGAAAGTCATCTTCCAGGGGCTGTAAAGAAAACCTCAAAACGGAACCAGCCCAGGTCCTTACTGTTTCCACGTGTGTCCATTTCTTCCCCACTGCTTTCACGTTTTTAAACCCATCACAATATGGTCACCACTTTTTATTTTGTTACAACTGAGCATAGATTATCTTAAATTTAGCCACATCTATGCAGCTGCCCTCCCAGTTGCGATTATTATTATTGTTATTATTGTTATTATTGTTATTATTATTGTTATTATTGTTATTATTATTTTGATTTATTTCCCGCCACTCCCAAATGGCTCGTGGCGGGTTACAGTGTCTTAAAAACCCCATTAAAACTCCCATTAAAAGACTTTAAAATGTCACAACATGGCGGCACAATAATAAGATCCCCTTCCTACCCCCCCTTCCTAAAAAAGGCCTACAAGTAAGCCCAGGTACCTTCTTGCCACGGAGATGATCAAAGGCTAATGAACTTTTCTTTTCAGCTATCGTTGGCGAATAAAATCGCCAGCGCTATCGAAGACAAGCACTGGATCCGCTATCGAGCTGGCCCTTCAGCAGAAACGATATGTAGGTATCTGTGCAGTATGGTAAGGATGCACGATGTCTTGAGGAATGGGCCATGGATAAAGGGCTAAAGATATGATTTTGGCTAATAAATGTTTCTGTCTATCTCCCCCCCCCCCCAGATTTAGCCCCAGGAGGGTCAGATGACTGGGCTTATGACCTTGGAATTAAGTACTCCTTCACGTTTGAACTTCGGGACACAGGAAGATACGGATTCTTGCTTCCCCAGAGTTTCATTAAGCCAACATGTTCTGAAGCTCTCACAGGGGTAAAAATAATAGCTTCCCATGTCTTAAACAACCCGTGAGCCCCAGTGTTCCCTTTCACAGGAAAGCCGCTGGACAGCTTGGTTGACGTTGCTTGGGATTCCAATGCCAATAAAAGCAAATGTTATTTTTGTGCCTCTTTCTGTCGTTTATTACAAGGCTAATTCAGATAAGTTGTCAAGGCCAGGGGTAGTCAAACCTGTGGTCCTCCAGATGTCCATGGACTACAATTCCCATGAGCCCCTGCCAGCGTTTGCTGGCAGGGGCTCATGGGAATTGTAGTCCATGGACATCTGGAGGAGCACAGGTTGACTACCCCTGGTCAAGGCGGCTTTATAATCGACTTCAAAATGCAGATTTTTCCGGCTCTTGGAAATATTTACTCTTCGTCTTTCCATAAAGCTCAGGACAGCACGCAGCCTCCTCAAAAAGACTCATTAAGAAACTAACTTTGCAGCAGTATCATAAAAAGCAATCTGCCACAAGTCAGTATTGAAGAAGGAAGCCAATGAGAGGCTCCTGGTGCCACTTTCTAGAACTCATCATTCCAAATCAGCAAAAAGCCCTGTGAAAAAGCACAGCCCTGCAGTCATCGGATGGCACCAACAGAGGTGCTTTATACCCTTCTGTGGGTAGACGGTTCCATACGGTAGGGCCAACCAAGGACAAAGCTGCAGAGATGCGCAAATCATGTATTAGGGATGGCCGAACAATGTGTCAGGAGCCAAGCGGTTGAGACCCAGTAGATTCACATCTCAGACATCTCTCTCGGTAGAAGCCTTTATTTTAGGGAAGCAGGACATAGATCAGCACTTTGCAAACAGCTCACAGACAGGAATCTTGACAGAGACATTAAGGAAGGGGTTACATAGCTCAGTGGTCCCCAACCTTTTTGAGGTAGGGCAACTGCCTGCCAGCGCATGCCGTGCATGCGCGCCAGCGCCCGCGCATTGTGCATGTGCGCCCGAGCTGCGCATGCACACATGCGCCATGATGGGCCAAAAGCACACATGCGCGGCACTTTCGTGCATGCGCAATTTTGGCCACGCGTGCGCAATGCGCAGGCGCGGCCCTGATTCCCTCTCCCCCCTCCCACAGTAAGAAGCTTCCCGGGCCGCAAGCTTGCGGCCTGGGAAGTTTTTTACTGCGGGGGGGGGCGGGGAGAGGGAGCCGCGGCCCGGCGCCATGGCCTTCGCAGCCCACGGGTTGGGGACCACTGACATAGCTTATATATCTTGGGAGTGGAAGGGGGCACAGGGATTGCTGTTGGCGGGAACACTGATTCACACAAAAAGGGCAATACAGTTTCTTCTGATCTACAAGGTGCCAAAACAGCCCATCCGGCCATCTGGTATTTAGACTGAGTTCCCAGCAACGCCAGCCTTGCGAAAAGCAATAAGGGAAATGCAAGGGGGGGATGGGAGGGGCACTTTCAAGCAGGCCCAGGAAGGTGCCACAACTTCACGGGAGATCCGGGAGCAAACAAAAAAGCTAAATATCAAGAAGGGATGAAACTACGGGTCAGAAACAGGGGTTCATGACACTATGGCTCTGCAGATGTCCCTGGATTACATCTGGCTGAAGATCGGCTTCTTCCCCCAAGGATTCACTCCACTGTGACTCCTAGACAACTTTGAGACTGTTTGGTTAAAGCAGGCTTTCTCAACCAGGGTTTTGTGAAGCCCTGGGGTTTCCTGGCAGCCCAGGAAGGATTTCCTGAATGGGTGGGAGTTAACTAATTTTTAATATATTTTTTAAATTTGTCAAACATTTATCATGTGACTATGCCAGGTGCATGCGAGGTCCACAACACTCAGTGGACTGAACCAAATGGGCTGTTTTTATCCCCAAAAATGAATCCTGGGGGCAGGTTTGGGTGTCTCGGCTCTAAGACAATAAGTTGATATGGGATAATGAAGTGGAAACTCTGTTAACAAGCGAGTCAGTTTTTGGCCAAGAAGCCTTAATTACCTTATAAGGAAACTTCCAGTATTTGCATAATGAACAGGGAGTTCCTCAGGTGTGGGCCGTATTTGCATTTTGGGCTGGAACGGGTCCCTTAGGCACAGCGGACATACTTAATGCAGGGGTAGTCAAACTGCGGCCCTCCAGATGTCCATGGACTACAATTCCCAGAAGCCCCTGCCAGCGAATGCTGGAAGGGGCTTCTGGGAATTGTAGTCCATGGACATCTGGAGGGCCGCAGTTTGACTACCTCTGCCTTAATGGGAGTTGGATGTGCCAGCAATTAAGGATGGGGGGAAACTGTGGGAAGGACGACTTCATGGAGAAAAGGCATTAAGAGAGACAATACTTTCAGGTATGGAGGGTCATTGAGGAATTAGCCCCTTTCCAGACAGATACTTTTGTCTTTGTTGCTTCTGAGTAAATGATCCAGCCTTTCCTCTGTGCAGTTCTAATTGCATCACTCATGTGAGAGTCAGAAATTGTCTTGGATGAGGTCACACAGAGCCCATGTTGGCCTATTCCTGATATGCAGAACTTTCTGGGTAGGCTCCCTGGTTTGACCATCCCTGCTGAAAGTAAACCAGAAACATAAATGAGGCTTGCACCTGTATTCCTCCTTGCACAGTGAAGGGTGTGTTAGGGCCTTACCAAGAGATCCTCTCCTCCTTCATTCTGTCTCTTGCAAAGGGAGCTCCTCTGCAGAGTCTAGCCTAGAGGAGCCAAGGAAGACTGCGGGAGTCCAAAACAAAAGCATTTTAAAAATGGGCCACAAAAGAGCATGAAAATGGCTCCTCAGGCACAAACGGAGCAATTGGAGGCACCAGGCTGTCTTGTTGGACATATCCCCACCGCCACCACCCTGCAGCTTGCTCAGCTGTCGTTCTGCTCCTGGAGGACTATGATGGCACACCAGGATCCTCTGTTGGACTCCTCGCCTGCCAAAGCAGGGGATAAGGTGCTGTCAGGGTTGTGGGTGGGTAGAATCCTTGCTCAGCTGAGATGATGGAATCTTTTAAAAAGAGCCATGAGAGGGAAAGCACGCGAGAGCACCCTTCTCCCAAGATGTCCTCATCCTCAGAGTGAGAATGGAAAACAGGGTTGCGCTTATCCGTAATAGATGTTCATCAAGATCTTCTGCGGAGGCGCACAATGGGAACGGAGAATGTGCAGGCTGACAACAGCGTGCGCCACTAATGGGCACGGCACAGCTGCTTTTTGCATCACAAACTTTTGTTGCTGTCAAATTCCATCTAGACATCTGAGATGATGCCCTTTTCCCTTTTGTGGTTTATTACTGTTATTATTCATTCGATTTCTTACCCGCTGCTCTCGAAACTCGTCTCGTGGCTGGTTACAATAAAGGAGAAAACCCCACATAGATAAAACAATTAGAGACCCAGCAAACTCCTTATTCCGTAGGTGAGAAAAAAGTAAAAAGAAACCCAACCCAAGCTCCTCCTTTACCTCCCCCCACAGTGCCTCAGGGAACGGGTGTCAACTATTCCAGATGTAAGTTGCTCATCATCTGATGCTCTTAACTATGGAGGGACGCCTAGATCTACCATGCCCTAGCCTCAACCAAAGACCTGGCGGAAGAGCTCTGTCTTACAGGCCCTGCGGAACCGTGAAAGCTCCTGTACGGCCCCTCATTCCACCAGGTAGGGGCCAGGACCAAAAAGGCCCTGACTAAGGTCAGGTGAACCTCCTGAGGGCCAGAAACCACCAACAAATTAGTACCTGCAGAGTGCAAGACCCCGAGAGGAGCATAAGGCCACAGGCGGTCCCTCAGATATGTGGGTCCCAGACCACAAAGGGCCTTAAAGGTTAACACCAAAACCTTGAACCTAAGTATCTTTTGAAGCTAGGGATTTCTCCCTGGTCAAGGCTAATTTCTGAGATCTCTAGAACTGGGACACCAAACCCGTCTCTTGGAAGTCTCTGACGCCCCAGCCACCTTTTTCCAGGTTTCTCTTCTTCTCACCTCCAGTATTCTTTCATCATCCACTGTCAAATCAAGGACTTGTTTTTGTGAGAAAACTTTTTACTGCAGCCAAGAGCCATAAAGCCAACCCATCATTTTTAACTCAACTGTCTAGCATTTTAATCAGTCTGACTAGACCAGGGGTAGTCAAACTGCGGCCCTCCAGATGTCCATGGACTACAATTCCCAAAAGCCCCTGCCAGCATTTGCTGGCAGGGGCTTCTGGGAATTGTGGTCCATGGACATCTGGAGGGCCGCAGTTTGACTACCCCTGGACTAGACCTTTGGTCAACAAACCACCTGTCCATCTCAGAGCACCAACTCATGTTTGTTTGTAACTTATTTGGATATCCCTGTGAGATGGACTCCTGTATCCGCCCCCTCCCCCAAATCACCCTGCAGAATCTCCCATTTGGCAAGCTGTGCAGAGGCCTTGAAATCAAGCCTAGAAGTAATCCTACCCTAGAAGAAAAGCAGACGAAAAGAAAAGGAGAGAAGAGGAGAGAAGGAAGAGGAGGAAGAAAAATTGGTTCTTATATGACGCTTTTCTCTCCCCGAAGGAGTCTCAAAGTGGCTTACAATCCCCTTCCCTTTCCTCTCCCCACAACAGACACCCTGTGAGGGAGGTGAGGCTGAGAGAGCCCTGATATTACTGAAAAAGAAGAAGAGTTGGTTCTTATATGCCGCTTTTCTCTACCCAAAGGAGCCTTGAAATGGCTTCCAATCGCCTTCCCTTTCCTCTCCCCACAACAGACACCCTGTGAGGGAGGTGAGGCTGAGAGAGCCCTGATATTACTGAAAAAGAAGAAGAGTTGGTTCTTATATGCCGCTTTTCTCTACCCAAAGGAGCCTTGAAATGGCTTACAATCCCGTTCCCTTTCCTCTCCCCACAACAGACACCCTGTGAGGGAGGTGAGGCTGAGAGAGCCCTGATATGACTGCTTGGCCGGAACAGCTTTCTCAGTGCTGTGGAGAGCCCAAGTTCACCCAACTGGTTGCATGTGGGGGAGCATGGATTAGAACCCAGCATGCCAGATTAGAAGTCCACATTCCTAACCACTACACCAAACTGGTTCTCTCTTTTACCTCATAGCTTTACAAATTCTTATTAAACATTACGATTTGCATATAAAACCATTATTACGAAACGTGTGACACACGTCACACAGATTTCATGTTATTTCTACACAGAGATTATTCCGGCAACTGAGCGCTTGGGAATACACCTGCCCTTGGTCACTGCCTTTTAACATGCTAGAACTGGGCTTCGACTTGAGGCAGAGGTTTTCCACTTAAATGAGGTAGAGGCCACGTCAGGCAGAGCTTAGTATTAACAATAAACCATTCTAGACAAGCATCTTTTACCAAAGGAACAAACTCTTGAGTTTAGGAAAAAAGTTCGAGATTAAAAAAATTGTTTTCTTAAAAATTTAATAGCCAGTGATAAAACAGATTTCCAAAAAAATGGATTTCTCTTCACGCTCTTACATACAAGTGAATCATTAAATAAGAAGATCTGTGGTTAGAACTCGACGTCACAAACCATGCAGCGAACCAAACACCAATGCGTCTTTACATTTCTCGCGTTGAGTATCTTTGTTGTTATCCAGTCATGTGATGTGCACCATGTCTAAAGCATCGTTTCACCTCCCGCCAGCATGACGTTCAAAGGGACCAAAAACGGAAACATCAAGATGAGCAGTAAGCTAAAGGACTACAGGGCATGTACCCCACGGTACACGGCTCAGGTCAAGCTGATTTCGGGAACATATGGTGGTATAAGTTTACTGTCCTCGTTCTTTTCTTGTCCAGAACCTTGACGCGTAGTCTTGCGCTTAAACAACCGGAGGCTCAGCCGAAACAAGTCATTGTCCACTACAGGGGGGTTTGTATAGGTTTGCTTGGTTGTGCCCTATTTGAATTGAATTGAGATTTCGAGTTAGTCAGTGTGACGCAGGGGAGCCAGCTGTTAGAACACTACAAAACAGACATCAGAATGCTAGGGGTACTTTTTAAAGCAAAGAGCCTTTCTTCAAAGTCCATTAAGACAGCAAAACAAACAAACAAACAAAAATAAAAAACAATCAAACAGCCTACTAACACATTTAGCAATTTATTTGAAAAGGAAAAGCTGTGCTTTGTGCAATGGAACAAAACACAATCAGTATCAAAGAATGCCGAACCGCATTTGTGAAAATTAATATTCTACTGCTCCGTTAACTGCAGCCATTGCCTAGGGACAATGGTTATTTATTTATTTCACTTGTAGTGCGTCTTTCTTGGTGAGACTCAAGACACAAAATATAAAAGACAAGTCAAGCAGACGGCACAGGACTTTGCAATAGGAATAGGGCTATGGAGTTAGAAATAACATTTCTGACAGTCTGATTCTCATAAGTTATGAGGAACACATGGGGCCCCCTCCCACTGTTGCAAACACAAATGCATGCACGCACACACAGACACACAGACACACACAGACTCCCTTCCCCCCTCCCCCCTCCCCCCCTTTTGGTTTCCCAACCTCCTCCTTGGTCGTCCCCCCTCCGCAGAAACACACACACACACACACACAGACTCCCTTCCTTTTCCCCCTCCTCCTTCCCGTTTCCCTCTTTACCCTCGGGCCTTCGCCCATGCCTCAGCCCCTGCCGGTGGCGCAGGTGCTGGCTGAGCCCCCGGCTGCAGCTCACCCACTGGCTGGGCCTCTGGGTGGCGCCTCACTACCTCAGCCACTTCTGCCTCCTCCATGGGCCTCATCTGGCACACTCCCTGGGGCGGGACTACAGACGTCATGTCCATAGTCACATCCGTTTCAGGGGGCGTGCAAGAAGATGTGTTCCACATCAAAAACCCTACATAAGGCATGACGTCTTGTAATGCAGAAAGCAGATGACAGACTTGGTAAAAGCAAGGTGATACACGCAATAAACATTGCAATCCATTGCAATCCTTATAAAAGTGAGCCAATTCCATATAATTTTATTTAATTATTTATTTGCATTTGTATGCTGCTACTCTTGGACCTGTCAGCTTGTGGCGCCTAACAAGAGTTTAAATACACATTAAACTTAGAAAGAAATACAATTATAACATTTCTAAAAACATCAACAAAACGCCCCCACATACAATCCCCCCACTCGGCTGCCATTCCCAGGTAGATGTTACACAATTAATAGTTGAAGAATTGAAGAACGTCGAAGGAGGATCTTCCCTTAGTCTGGCCTCAACTAAAAGCCTGGTCGAAGAGCTCCATTTTACAGGTCCTGCGGAATCGCATTAGCTTTGTCAGGGCCTGTAGCTCTTCCACATCCTCATTCCACCGGGCAGGGGCCAGAGCCTGGCAAACTTCATGTGAGCCAGGAATTACTAGCCTATTAGTATTCACAAAGCATTAAGCCCTGTGAGGGGCATAGGGACTTAAACAGTCCCTCAGATCGTTTAACAGTTCTAATGCCCCCATCTTGTCTCTAAGGAAGGTTCCTGGCACTAGCAGAAAGCACTGCCATTAGCCGAGCTGAGAGATAGGAGACCGCCCCTGTTTTTCATAGAGATTTGAAACTTGAGAAATAACTTACAAGCAGGATGTATGTGGGGATTCACTGGAAATATTAAAAAAAAACCCAAAACCCTCAGATCCTGGTTCCCGTTCTCAACCTAACTTTAGTTTTTTCTTTCCCACCTCCTGACAAACTCCTCCCCTTTCTTTGCTCCCTTCTTCTTGCTATTTCCTGCCCTTCCCGAGGGCTTCTGCTAACCCTCTGAAAACCCCTCCTCTTCACAATCTCTCAGCCCTGTTGGCTCCATCAAGCAAGGCATTTAAGTTTCAACAATGTGGTATGGGTTACCTTGCAACCTTAAAACAGCTATACTGATAGGATGATGCCCTGTGAGACGGCCTATTCTTTTCCACATTCTCTTTGGGAGATCAGACAGTAGATAGGTTCTACAACCTTGAAGGATCTCTTTTCTTGGATGCTTTAGAATGCTTTGGGCTGATCCTGCGTTGAGCAGGGGGTTGGACTAGAAGGCCTGTATGGCCCCTTCCAACTCTATGATTCTATGAGGAGAACCTTCCATTTTGACTATTCAACATGCTTTCCCGATGTCCCGTGCGCTTACCTTCTCATTTTTCACTAGCTGTTTTCGGATCGCAGAATCTCTCCTGAAGCACAGGGCCTTACAACAAGGACCAAGATTACACAGCAGGCCGGATCGCTCTTCCCTTCGCAGCAGGGCAGCCATGTTTAGGGCCCCGAATTCATGTTCAAACAGGTTCTCTGCATCTAATGAGGGGCAGCACAAAAATAAAATGATCAAAATGTCTTTCAGAGGGTGACCATGGCACTATTTACACAACAGCACACCCTCAGCCAAAAGCATCAGGCCCCCGCCTTTGAGTATCCTACCAATATGAGATTCTCTGGGGGACAGTGAACAACAGAGAAGAAATCAAAAGGGAAGTCTGCCAAAGGCTGAATCTGAATAAAATCTCCTTTCAGAGGGAAGTGGGGGTTTGGTGCTAAAAAGGGGCAGCAGAGGAGAATAGAGGAAATTAGGAGAAGACAACCTTCAAGGGGAAGTTGATGGTGGTAAATCTGAAGGAGCAAAGAACATATATTGAGCAACAGGGGGAAAGTTAACATTCAGTTTGAAGGTTAAGCAAGAAGGAGGGGTGATATAATGAACTGAACCACACAAATCAAGTATTTGGCTAAGAAAAGCTTTCTCATTGTGGGCAACCACCGTGGTGTTGCTTAGCAGCAGATATAAATCATCCAAGATCAACCATCTGAACAACAGCTGGAGACATTATACAACAATTATAACAAACTTCGCTTTTTTACACAATGTTGTCATAGAGGAGTATAAAACGCTGCTAACTCTCTTCCACCTGCGAAGGTTTAGGGACAGCCAGACGCATCCTGAAACGACTACTTTCCAGTTATGAATTCTCTCCCCGCAGAGAATCATTAAAGTCTTGTTTAGTGGCGCTATAAAGCAAACTCCCTTGCGCAAGCTGCTTTTTAACAGTCTGGGTTAAGCAAGCAACATCCAATTTTCACCTGTGGTGTATGATAACAGTGCCATTCGAGTGAATTACAGCTGCGACCGGATGGAACGTGCTGTAAGTACATTCGGCCTCGATTTCAAGGCGAAGTGAAACACATGCCGGAGAAAAGGAATTTCTGAAGGGAGCCCAAGCACACATCCAGAAATAAACCCGGGGCGATGGGCTGTCAGGTCAGTCATCTGAGACATCTGTATAACAGAGCCAATTTCTGCAGCTGTCAGCAATGTGGTTAAAGGGTCTGCCCCTGCAGATGGCAGCAGTCTCGAATTTGTTATTGGGGCCACCGTGGCCAAAGGAAACATATTTAGCCCCTACTACAAAGATGCCCGAGTACACGGTTTTCTCCCAAAGTCTGACTGGGCAGTCATTCACTTACCCAGGAGAATAGAATAATAAAATCAGACTCCAGTAGCACCTTTAAGACCTCAGACTGAGGAAGAGTGCCTGCACTTGAAAGCTCACGCCTTGAATAAATCTTTGTTGGTCTTAAAGGGGCCACTGGACTTTGATTTTATTGTGCTACTTCAGACCAACACGGCTACCTATTTGAATCTGTCCTGCAGGAGAACAGTCACACTTGGGGATACTACTAGAGAGAGAGAGCAAAATCTGTCTGCAGCCCCTAACCCTGAGAACTAGAAGAAGAGCTGTTTTTTTATCCCCTGCTTATTCAATCCCTGAAGGATCTTACAGATCCTTCAGTCCCCAAACATCTTACAGACAACTTTCACTTCCTCTCCCCACAACGGACACCCTGCGAGGGAGGAGGGGTTGAGAGAGCTCTGGCAGGACTGTGAGGAACCCAAGGTCACCCGGCTGGCTGCAGGTGGAGGAGCGTGGAATCAAACCCGGCTGGCCAGATTAGAAGCCGCTGATCTTAACCGCTACACAATGCAGAGGACTCCTGTAGGGTGTGCCTGGCTTGTCCTTCTGGTTTTGGAGAGGCCTGGGAAAGTAGAGATTATGAAGCTTGAGAGGCCAGGTGGGCAGCAGCAGGGAGGTTGTCACCACCCAGATCCGCCACCTGAGACGACCCCTGCACCTCACCTTGTGGATGCTGAGGCTTGATCACTGGCTGACAAACTTGTTCTTGGGCAAGTTGCCTGAACAGGTACGGCTCAGGATCCCCCTAATTGCTTGCCTGGGCCTATTTCAATCTGACAGAACTGCTCTGATGGGTAACAAAGAGAAGAAGAGCTGCTTTTTGATACCCCGCTTTTCACTCCCTGAAGGAGTCCCAAAGTGGCTTACGAGAGACTTTCTCTTCCTCTCTCCGCAACAGATACCCTGTGATGTAGGTGAAGCTGAGAGAGCTCTAAGAGAACCCCCGTGTGAGAACAGCTCTAAGAGAACTGTGACTGGCTCAAGGTCATCCATCTGGCTGCATGTGGAAAAGGAGTGGGGAATCAAGCCCAATTCTCCAGATTAGAGGCCGCCACTTTTAATGACGACACCACGCCGAATCTCAAGAGATTCCCATGCCCTTGCAATTCAGGTGCAATTGAATCGACTGCCCACATTATATTATTCTGTGACTTTTATAAGGTTGCCAGAAGCCATTTAATCTTGCCCTTGCTATCTAGGTTCCCTGGGCTTACAGATGATCATCTAATTAACATCTTGCTTGCTGATAAAGATAATTTTGTTCCTTACATGGTGGCGAAGTTTTGCTACACTGCCGCAGAGTGCGGAAATCTTTGGTTACTGTTGATGCTGACTGTCAAAATGCTTTATTAATGTTTTGTGCCTTTGTTTACTCCCTAATGCCAAGTGTCCTGTTAGAACGCTGTAACGATGTATGCGGTCTGTAAGATACTTTGATGCTAGTCCACGACCGTAATAAATAATCTAATCTAAACCTAATCAAGAGATTCCCAGGCTGAGTGAAATGTGGCTTTGAGAGCAGAGGAGTCTATAGAGCTCCATACACATGCAGCATACAACTTCCCTTGTCACATCGTCCATCGTATCTATGCGCAAGCTGTTCATCGGATACAGCAATTCCATTTTGATCTGTGCTCAGATATGAAAAACACAGGTCAAAACTGTTTCCTGGTTCAGCCCCAAGAGGTTTCCTCTTTTATTTTGGGGCTAATGGGGTGAGCTTCACGCAGGTCTCCGGAGAAGTGGCATTTCTAAAACGAGAAATCAAGTAATTACCTTTTGGTTTCTCCAGGGATCGCTGGCAGGTTTCTTTTATCTTGGTGAAGAGCTGGGGGCCAGCCAGTTGTTTGGAAATGCCGACTCTCAACATAACGGCGCCGGGAGTAAACTTCAGGAGGGCGGCTCCCGGCTCCCGCAGCTCTTTGGGCTGCTTTGGCATCAGGCTAGACCAGTCCACATCGATGACATCCACTGGATCTGCAAACACATGAAGAGCACACAGAAGCGCCGTTGAATGGGGCACAATCAGGTATGGCAACGTGTATGTAGAAGATCTTGAAACGGATTTTAAAAACCATTAGGAGGATGGAAATCTAAAGCGTATCAATTAGGAGACGGCTACCACTGTGGCAACGACACAAAGGGGGTCATGGAGAGCCGAGGCGGCCAGCGCCAAGGAGTGGAGGGGAGGCACCGGTGTGCCAGCTGGTGCCCGCAAGTTGGCATCTGTATGCGGGCACTGGCTGGAGCATCGCTGGTTCCTGTGCCTGTGCCTCCCCTCCATGCTACGGCACTGGCCACCCTGGCTTTCTATGCTCACTAGGCAACCCTACAACCCCCTTCGCGTTGCTGCAGCGGCCTCGGTGACCCCCTGAAAGGGTCGATTGACCCCCCTAGGGGTTGCGACCCCCAGGTTGAGAACCGCTGGTCTAGGTGGTTTACTTATAGGCCTCGATGGGTCCTAAAATCCATTCAGATTTTCCTGCATCGATGAGTTTACTTTCTCAGTGCAAACTTAAAAAAAAAAACCTGATGTAACTTCAAGGATAACTATTATGATAAAACTATTGGTTTGTCCTTCGGAGGCGAATCAAATGTGTCACCTGATTTCACCCGTTTTCCTTTCTGGATCAACAATTCTGCTTTATCTATTTCTGTTGTGTTATTTGCCAACGCCTTTCTCACAGGACTCTGTGGATGACACTAAGCTTCATAACCCTAATTTGCTTAAACTGGCTAAGGTTTCACCAGTTTTTTTATATAATGAGACACTCCCCCTTAGAACTCTGGTATCGGAATCAAAACATATCGACAGGCAGCTTCTGTGATTATATGTTACCAGTTTTGACTAATGCTATCTCACCTTCAAAGGGAAAATACAAAGGCTCCTGTTAATGCAATTATCTTCCTTGAGCCCAGAGATATCAGAATTAACCTTGGTCCTTATGGCAGTTACCACCCCTCATCTGAAAATCACCCCAAATCCACCTGCCTTTTTGTTGTTTGCGAGGAAAAGTACCGGACTGAGATAACCATCAGGAATCCTGTTTGTGCCGTCATTCTGCCTTTCTGGCTGAAACCTGGGCTACATTCACCCACCTGCCTTGAAGAGAGGCCACACCCACCCAAGTCACTCAACTCGCTCCCATGCTTTAAAAACAAACAAACCTGAAGAGAGGAAGGTTTAAAAAGCTCCTCACTTAGAAAAGCAGAATGAAAGAAATCCAAACCATCTAACACTCTGATGTGATTTCAGTAATATGGATCTTCAAACAAACATATTCCAAGTGTGAGTGATAAAAGCCCGCCCCCTTTAAAACAAAGGAAGAAACCTTTGTTTCTTGCACACCTGCAGCCTAAATCAAAAAATGATGACTGGAGTCTAGGGCAGGGGTCGTCAACCTGTGGTCCTCCGGATGTTCATGGACTACAATTCCCATGAGCCTCTGCCAGCAAATGCTGGCAGGGGCTCATGGAAATTGTAGTCCATGAACATCCGGAGGACCACAGGTTGACTACCCCTGGTCTAAGGGATTGAGGCTGTTTTTACAGCACACACTCTGCAAATGCGTGTTCCTTCGGCATACATTTATAGCCCCAAACATGAAGCTATCCCGGAGTGGGAATTCTATGCCCTGCTTTCTTCACAAGACTTGGGAATTGTCTTAATGGGCTGTGATGCCCCTCCAATTTCAAAAGCAGGTTACCATTTCCATTTCCTTCCGAGTCGTGAGCCGGGCGGAGCTTAAAACCATATCCCGGCGTCAGGAACGCTTGCTTAACTCGCATAATTCATGCTGGGCGTCTGTCTGCACAGAATCTCGCCACAGAGGCTTGGTTTTCTCCTGGGGCACACCATCCAAGCTTACCTGGCATCTTCTCCTCATCCTGCTGATCCTCCCGCTTCTCGGCATCACCTGCCAAGATTTCGTCCAGCTCGTCGTCGCTGATTGGTTCGTATTCGCCCGCACCGGATACCAGGGATTGCATATCATCTATTTTGGCTTCATCGTCTCCACCTGCGGGGGAGGTAAAGGGGGACACCTTGATCTGTCTATTGACACTGCTTCAAGTTCTACAGTACTAACAGGAACCAAATACAGATTTCTTCCAGGGCATAGAGCTATGGGAGACTTAGAATGCTTATACAGGCAGATCTCTAAAAGCAAGTAGATCAACAGATTGACGGGTAACTTTCCCCTTCCCACACTCAACACATACATACACCGTCATTTATCCGAACCAGGTGGATGTCTGCTGTGTACGGTTAGTCCCTTACATGAAGCAGATCCATGCGTCTCAGACAAATTTTAACTAAGCCACGATACCATGGCTAAAAAAAACCCCAAAAGGCACCTGGCACTGCCATGGTGAAACATCTGGAGTGGCCCCACCGTGAGATTACTCAAATAAAGAGAATCTGAAATACTAAGCTCTCCATCCGGAAAGGCCCCACTCATGTGTATTTCTCTGAAAGGCAGCAAAATTAAATTGACAGTGTGTTTTTCCAACCTTCTACGTTTTCTGCTTTCTCAGCCTCTATCCCATCTTCAAATGCTTGCAGAGATCCCAAGTCTTTATCCAGCCTTTCCTTCTCTAGGGAGGTAGAGTCCAGACAGATCCCTTCAAATTCCAGATGCTCCTTGACTGGTTTCATTTCACTGTGTTTGGACCCCTCGGTCTGGGAAGGGACACTGAGGCCTCTCTCCCGCTCGGTAGTCTCCAGCAGCGGCCTCTCTTTGTCACGGTCCAAGTCCCTCCTCTTTTCCCGCTGACGATCTCGCTCCCTTAATCGGTCCCGATCCCGGCTCCTTAACCAGTCTTTGTTTGTGTCTCTGTCCCAGTCTCTTTGCCTCCCGTCTCGTCTCTCCCGGTCCCGTTCTCGGTCGTGCTCGTGCCTGTCTCTGTCTTGTCCTCTCTCCCTGCTGTCAAAAGACCCGGATCGCGAATGGCCTTGGCGGTCAGATTCAGGGGAGCTTCGCCTGGAGCTGTGGCTGCGGGAATCCTGGCGATCTGAACAAAAGATTAAGAGGGTACGTGATCGTGTAGCGCATCAAATGCATTTTCTGAAAGCATCAGGTTGAAATCTTTTTTAAGTTGGCACATAAGATGAAAAAGAATTCATTTTTTTACCCTGCTTTTCAAAGTCTGAGGGAGTCTCAAAGTAGCTTACAATCTCCTTCCCTTTCCTCTCCCCACAACAGACACCCTGTGAGGGAGGTGAGGCTGAGAGAGCCCTGATATTACTGAAGAAGAAGAGTTGGTTCTTATATGCCACTTTTCTCTACCTGAAGGAGTCTCAAAGCGGCTTACAGTTGCTTTCCCTTTCCCCTCCCCATAAAAGGAACCCTGTGAGGGAGCACAATAAAATAAGAGTTCAGTAGCACCTTTAAGACCAACCAAGATTTATTCAAGGTGTGAGCTTTCAAGTGCAAGCACTCGAGGCTGAGAGAGCCCTAATATTACTGAAGAAGGTTCTTATATGCCGCTTTTCTCTACCCAAAGAAGTCTCAAAGCGGCTTACATTCACCTTCCTTTTCCTCTCCCCACAAAAGACACCCTGTGAGGGAGGTGAGGATGAGAGAGCCCTAATATTACTGAAGAAGAAGAGCTGGTTCTTGTATGCCACTTTTCTCTACTCGAAGGAGTCTCAAAGCGGCTTACATTCACCTTCCCTTTCCTCTCCCCACAAAAGACACCCTGTGAGGGAGGGGAGGCTGAGAGAGCCCTGATATCACTGCTCAGTCAGAACAGCTCTATCAGTGCTATGGCGAGCCCAAAGTCACCCAGCTGGCTGCATGTGGAGAAGCAGTGAAACAAGATTAGACTTCTCACCAGATTAGAAGTCCCCGCTCTTAACTACTACAGCATGCTGACTTTCAATAAGGCTTTCAAACAGACACAAATCCCATATTGGATTGAGAATTCTATGTCTGACACCTTATTCACAAGTTACAGTGAACACACGGACAATTTGTATATAGTCCACACTTGATTTCTTTTTACGTGTGCACTGAGAAATCCTCATGTTACATTCAATATGTATTCAGATGGTGTATGCAATCAAAACTGCACCGTTTATCCAAGTACTGTTCCCTGGTTTCATTTGTAAAGTGAAAGGCATAGATCCTTTTTTACAAAAAGGATACAGGATGTACATACATTCATTATAACTTGTGCAAGGCTAGTTATATGGAATGATGGATGCCGGTATTGCACAGTTTTGGTTTATGGGGAGTGAACACGCTCATCCCCCCCCCCCCCCCATTACTACAAGAAAAGATACTTCTCAGGGTTGAGAAACACTTGGGGTTATGTGAAATGTGGCAGAGCTGGGCAGGAGGAGGAAAGAATCAACGGAAAGGGGACAAGAGGACCAAGGTGCTGAAAACATGAAGAGAAGATGCCCATGCCGTTGGAGGGGGCATCAGTGGAATGGAGCCCGGGAGAAGTGCCCCTTAAAAGGGGGAGGGTCACACAGAACAGGCGTGCTTGGAAATTAACTCTGCTTTTAGATGTGGAGGTAGCAGCTGGGCTCAGAGTGCCTGCTGGTGAAATCAGCTACATCTAGGGTTGTGTGCGGTGGCATCCAAAGAGCGGGGGGGGGGGGGGAGACAGGGCTGGCTGCAGCAGCCTGGAACGGCCGATTCGGATGCTGCCGTGCACAACCCTAGCTACATCCTCTGCTGGAAGATGGGGAATGCAGCTGGCCCAAAACAGTACTTTGGAGGGATCCTCCTTTTAACCAGCTAGCTTCTGGGCTTTATTTTAACCTTCTAATTTCTATGGCCTTGGGAAGAGAATCTACCCAATAAATAGTAAGTATAAGAATCTTCTCTAATAAACAGTCATTCACATGGTCCTGCTCAACTGACTTAAATGAATGAGCCATTTCAGCACAACCAGCAATACCTGAGGACGTGCTACGGCTCGGAACCCCTCGTTTTAGCTGATCGATCCTTGACTTCCGTTCCCCGGAAATTTCCAGGCACCTTCTCTCCCTCTCCCTGTCGCTGGAGCTGCTGTGCAGGGCTTTCTTCATCCCCGTGTGGTCGTCTCCGCTACGGTGCGCAGAATCGTTGGAGGGCGATCGGAGTCGACTCGAGGTGCAGCTTCGGTTGCTGCCGAGGCTGCTGCTGCGTTTCTGCTCGGCCGGTTTCAGGTGCGGCGTCTCCTCGACCACGTGCGAAGTCTCCACAGCTTCCGCTCTCGCCCGATGGCTGTTTCTGAGGGGCTCCTCGGAAGCTCTTTCCAGAATAGGTTCTCCACGCTCAGGCACGTCTTCGTCCGACCAGTCGCTAAACGTCGTGTCCTCTCGTTTGGGGGCAGCTTCTACTACAGCGGTCTTCTCAGGCACCACTTCCACCAGTTCCTCTTTTGTGGTGACGGGGGGCGTCCGTGGCCCTTTCTTCTTCTTCTGATGCGGGCCGCTGTCCTCCTCCGAAGCCTCGGAATCGCCTTTCGATCTCTTGCGCTTCTTTTCCGCGTTTTTCTTCTTCTGGCCTTTCTTGGGAGAAAAGACTTGGGCTTTCTCCACAACCGGCTCGCTGACATAGCGATCTAGCGCAACGTCCTCCTCTTTCTTTTTCTTCAGGGTCTTCTTCTGGACTTTAGATTTTTTCTTATCTTCGTGCAGGTGATCGACCGCCTCGCGCTCTTCGGAAGGCCGGACCACTGTCTCTGGGGCCCTGCTTCTTGAGCTTTCGTTGACTTCTCTTTGTTCTCTTGGTTCTCTTTGTTCTCTTGGCTCTCTTTGCTCTTTTTGCTCTCTCTGCTCCCGCTGTTTGTCCCCTGAACAGGTTCGCTCTTTGAAGTCGGCTTCTTCATAATGTCTGGCGCTGTCCTTCCTCTCGGGCTTTCGCTCGTTCTCTTTCCATCGACTCTGCTTGTCTTCTGAAAGGTGCGTAGGGCTAAGTGAACGGGATTCTTGCGGTCGCACAACCTGACTCAGTAGTCGGCGTTTTTCATCTATGGGAGATGAGAATACACATGACAGCATGACACTTCAACAAGCTGAGGGACAGCCTTGCTGCCTCTACCGTCCCCAAAGAGCCCTATGCTCTGCCACTCCCAACTGGCTGGTGATCCCCGGCCCCAAAGAAGCTTATCTGACCTCAACCAAGGCCAGAGCTTTCTCTGTCCTGGCCCCTACCTGGTGGAATGAGCTCCCAAGGGAGACCTGGGCCCTGTCAGAACTGATATAGTTCCACAGGGTCTGTAAAATAGACCTCTTCCACCAAGCCTTTGGTTGGGGCCAGTGAACTGTTAACATCTTCTGGGCCCTGATCAGAAATCCTCTTCAGAAATGCCCAAGGGTCAACACCAGGGGTGAGCTGGAATTAATTGACCAGACAGCTACTTTTATTATTATTATTATTATTATTATTATTATTATTATTATTATTATTATATTAAATTTACTTCAAGCCTCTCCCTACATAGGCTCGTGGCGGGTAACAACAGTCTTAAACCCCCCCATTAAAACTCCCATTAAAAGATTTAAAAAATTCCCAGCATGGCGGAAAAATACCACTCTTTCCCTACCCAACCAAGGCGATGGAGAATGGAGAGTAATGATGTATACTTCAAACCCCAGGGGAGGCAATGCTCTACCTTGCAAATCCCAGCCTCAACCACAGACCTGGTGGAAGAGCTCTGTTTTACAGGCCCTGCGGAACGCTTACAGCTCCCCCAGGGCCCGTTGCTCACCTGCGAGCTCCTTCCACCAGGTGTGGGCCAGGACAGAAAAAGCCCTGGCCCTGGTTGAGGCTAGGCGCGCTTCTCTGGGGCTGGGAACGACCAATAGATTTCCCCCCAAAGAGTGTAAGGCCCTGCGGGGTACATAGGGCGATAAGGCAGTCCCTCAGGTATGTGGGTCCCAACCCGCGTAAAACCTTAAAGGTTAAAACCAAACCTTGAACCGGATCCAGGCAGCAATTGGCAACCAATGCAGTTGCCTCAGCACAGGCTGGATGTGGGCCCTCCAAGGTGTACCAGTTTTATTAACTACAGCAGTGGTCCCCAACCTTTTTGAGGCTGGGGACCGGCAGGGCAACTGCCCACCCCGCACATGCCGTGCATGCGTGCCCACGCCCGCGCATTGCGCGCCCAAAATTGTGCATGCACAGCACTTTCGCGCATGGTGCATGTGCGCATGCGCGGCCTGGTCGCGCATGCGCAATGCGCGGCCCTGATTCCCTCTCCCCCCTCCCGCAGTAAGAAGCTTCCCGGGCCGCAAGCTTGTGGCCTGGGAAGTTTTTTACTGCAGGGGGGGGCGGGGAGAGGGAGCCGCGGCCCGGCGCCAAGGCCTTCGCGGCCCGGCACCGGGCCGCAGCCCGCAGGTTGGGGACCACTGAACTACAGTTTTAAATGTTTTATTTTTGTACATGGCAAACTGCAAATTTTAATGAGAATAATTTGTATGGGTATAATTTTTATATTCTGTATGTTTTGATTATGATGTTCACTACCTTGAGCCGTTCCTGGGAGGGCGGTATATAAATTCAATTATTACTATCACTATTACTATAACTCAGGGGTAGTTAAACTGCGGCCCTCCAGATGTCCATGGTTTACAATTCCCAGGAGCCCCTGCCAGCAAATGCTGGCAGGGGCTCCTGGGAATTGTAGTTCATGGACATCTGGAGGGCCGCAGTTTGACTATCCCTGCTATAACTACTACTACTAATATAAAAATTTCCCAAGAAATCAATCCGCTACAAGAAAGACAGGCTTGCAAAAAAAAAAACAAAAAAAACAGACAATTCTGTATTTCAAAAATGCCTGCTGTTCTAAATGGAAGTGGATTTTGAACAAAAATATCTTTATATGAGACTTTCTTTTGGATCTTTGAAACTGTATACATTAGAAGCCATGGCTAGTACGTAGAAGCGGTGAACCATGTAACACGGCATATAAAGTTATGATGAAATGAATAATATAGTTTTAAAATACAAGTTATGAAATTTGAAATTTAAAAATATTTGAAATAAGATCTATTTTATTTTCTAGAGAATGTCTTGGGGGTTGTAATGAAGGGGATGGTGGGGAGAAATACTGACAGCCAGAAGTGGATGAGAGGGGATCCGATAGCCATCTTCAAATATTTAAAAGGGTGCCATATAGAGGATGGAGCAGAGTTGTTCTCTCTTGCCCCGGAGGGATGGACCAGAACGAATGGGATGAAATTAATTCAAAAGAAATTCTGTCTAAACATCCAGAAGAAGTTCCTGACAGTTAGAGCAGTTTCTCAGTGGAACAGGCTTCCTCGGGAGGTGGTGGGTTCTCCATCTTTGGAGATTTTAAAACAGAGGCTGGAGAGCCATCTGACGGAGAGGCTGATTCTGCGAAGGCTCAAGGGGGTGGCAGGTTACAGGGGAGGAGCGATAGGGATGTGAGTGTCCTGCATAGTGGACTAGATGACCCAGCAAATCCCTTCCAACTCTATGAGTCTATGAATTTTGATATCTGTGATTTGTTATGTGGTCTTTTTGTATATGTCCCTTTACATTAGCGTTTTAAAAAAAATAAAATAAAAAAGAATTATGTACCAGGAGGCTGCTACTCACTTTGATCATCTCCGCTGTTGTAGGCATCACTGTCGGGAGAATGCTCACGCCGACGCTTGGGCGACTTACGAGGACTGGGGCTGCTCTCGTTCCTGTGGCGTTTTCTACATTGGGATGCAAAAAGGCCAATCAGTTTCGGCTTATTTTGATACAGTATCAGCTTGAAATACTTGCCACATTATTGTCTTATTGGAATTTACATTTAAAGAGAATTGTGATGTGTTTTACATTACCCTGAGCTTTTTTAGGGAAGTTTATAAATCTAATAAATGATAATCATAAATGCTGATCTCAGTATTGGTATATTCAAAAGCAAGGAGGCCTCTTGGACATCTCCTTTTTTCGAAATTTGAATGCAGACTGAACATTTTCAATCTACGGATTATTGTTTTGCTTTCCATATTTGTTGGCAAATTTTGAGGTACTCAATGCCTGTAGCCTGATATATCTCCATTGATATACCCATCTACTCCTGGTAAGTTGTTTATCCCAATTGCTTTGAATATAGTTTTCACTACACTTTCTTAAAAATGCAGGTGCTTTCTCAACAGTCTTCTTGGAAGAAGCCTGTCATCCTTTCATCTCTTCTGTACACTTCTTCAATATGTTGTTTCCGTTATTCTTTATTTTGTCATTATCAGATAATGCATTTCTATGTTGATATTTTAGCATCTCTTGGCATGGTCTGAATTTCCATTTGATTTCTTGGATCTTGTGGAAAAGATTTTGTGTGCTCCCTTTTTTTGTTGTTGTTGTTCTCTTCTATTTTTTTAAACTGGTTATAATAATAGTTCTCTTCATCTCTAAGTGCAGATCACTGAAAAGCCTCACTTAGAATTTTGTTTCTGTCTCATTTTTCTTTCTCATCTACCCTTAACAATTTAAAGAGTTTCATCAGTCATCCGGAGAGGCATTTCGTTACTTTTGGCTACAGGAATAGTCCACAAAATGGCAATGAAAAACAAATATCTGCTACCAGACAGACCAGCATAGGTTAGAACTACAGCTCCAAGTTATGTTGAATATCCCATTCACTTTTTAAGAAACAGACTTACTTTGATTTTCTCTCTTCACGGCTGTCTCTTGTGGTCCTTTCTTCGCGGACATCTTCTCTTTTGTCTCTGCGTTCTTCTCGTCCTCTCTCTTTGTCATCCCAGTCTCTCTGGCGTTCTCTTTCTTTCTCTCTTTCCCGTCCCCTTTCCCGTTCGCGCTCTCGTTCCCTTTCCCGTTCTCTCTCCCTCTCTCTTTCCCGTTCTCGCTCTCTGTCATGCTCCCTTTCCCGTTCACGCTCTCTGTCCTTCTCCCTTTCTCTCTCTCTTTCTCTCTCCCTTTCTCTTTCACGGGCACGATCGCGTTCAGCTTCTCTTTCTCTTTCCCGCTCCCTCTCCCGGTCCCTGGTTCTTTCATCTCTTCTGTCTTCAACTCGATCTACCCTCCGCTCATCGAGTCGTTCATCGCGTTCAAGATCGTCACTTCTTCCTTGGTGTCGTATTGGTGAGCTTGGTCTTTGATCTGTAACAGCAAACAAGATTCATTTCCAGTGACAAAATTAGGCAGATAACCTAAGGCTATCTTTGCTATCATATTTGCCCAAGAACATGCAAGATACAAAAGACACGTCTATTGCACCCCATATATCTACAAAGACCACTCAGAACATCTTGGTTTCCTGTATGGATTCTAGTGTTTTATATGTAGAACTATAACCTTGAGATGCAATAAAGGCAGGTTTAAAAAATGTGCCTCTATAATACAAGATTACCCAACTTAAAATAGACCTGAGTCACCTATATTTTGAGAATTTATGGTAGACTTTTTGATCACAGGTTGCTGGAGAGCCCAGGTACGAGCTTTAAAAGTAGGATTACACCCCTCCAAAAAACAGCAATGCAAAGCACCCACCTGGTAGAACATGTGCTTAATGTGATAAGCCCATGAACTCATAAATATTTTCCCTTTAACGGAGGCTACACAAATACCCTTTTTCAAATGAGAAAAGTATAGCAAGAGATGTAAGCAAAAGACAGAGAGGGGAAAGGGAAAAAGTACTCTCCAAAATGGCAAAAGAGAAACAAAACTACTCATGAGGAACACACACTATTCAACATTTAAATTGATGACCCACAAAATTTGGAGGAAAAATCAATAAACTGATGGCCTGTTATTTGTCACATGCATAAAAGTCATAAGAGAACAAATTAGTCCCAAGTTTCCAATTGCCTCTTACTGTACATCCCCTGGAGAACATTACGATCTGCAAATACAAATTAGATGGTGATCCCTGGCCCCAGAAAAATCTGATTGGCCTTGATCAGAGTCAAGGCCTTTTTAGTCCTGATTCCTGCTTGGTAGAATGAATTACCAACTGATATCCAGGCCCTGACAGAACTAGCAAAGTTTTGCCGGTAAAGCAGTGCTCTTCCACCAGGTTCATGGTTGAGGACAGGAGAAAGAAGAAAAAAACATGGGCCTCCATCTGCCATTCACTTCTCCCATCTTAACATCTCTTCCCGGTTATACTGGCCACTCCCTGCACTTAAGAGACTTTCTCGCCATAGTCTCGGAACAGCCTGGGATAGGCCAGGGGAGCTACGATGGAATGGGGTGGCGATGGACTACTTTTTAAACTATAATGTTCTTAGAGATGTTTTAATTATCAAGATATTTTAAGCTGTCCAGAACCTGCTTGCATGGAAGAGTGGCTTATAAATTAAAGTAATGATTAATACAGGGGCACAGAATCTTTGAAAGATCCAAAGATGAAAGAGCAGCGACTATCTTGTTTCAACTTCCATCATTCGACACAGAAGCTTCCAGTTCAGGAGAAATGATAATTGAAAGACTCACCCAAATCAATAGCAATTATAGTTCAAGGACTATTTCACCGTTTTATTGCTGCTATGATAGAATGCTTAATATATTTGGGCTATTTTGTACTGGGAAATCATTAAAGAAGAAGAGTTGGTTCTTATATGCTGCTTTTCTCTACCCAAAGGAATCTCAAAGTGGCTAACAGTCGTCTTCCCTTTCCTCTCCCCACAACAGACACCCTGTGAGGGAGATGAGGCTGAGAGAGCCCTGATATTACTGAAGAAGTTGGTTCTTATACGCCGCTTTTCTCTACCCAAAGGAGTCTCAAAGCAGCTTACAGTCTCCTTCCCTTTCCTCTCCCCACAACAGACACCCTGTGAGGGAGGTGAGGCTGAGAGAGCCCTGGTATCACTGCTCGGTCAGAACAGTTTTATCAGCACCGTGGCGAGCCCAAGGCCACCCAGCTGGTTGCATGTGGGGCAGTGCACAATCAAACCTGATGTGCCAGATTAGAAGTCCGCATTCCTAACCACTACACCAAACTGGCTCCACTTGCTTTTGAGTAAGACCAGGCTGGTCTCAAACAAGAATTCTGAAGTTAAAGATAGTGAATAGTGGGTCTAATAATACTCCGTGCCTTTACTGACAACAGCTTCAGCGCTTGTGCACAACAACTTCTCCTTTTCCATGGGTTCTGGAACGTTCTTACCTTCAAGCAACTGCCCTGTTCTCATCTTGCCCTCTCTGGGAAGACAAGCATAAAGAAGGTGGAAACTGCACATTTCTGAACCAGGAATCGTACAATGTATACCTCTATCTCTGTTGTCACGCTTATCCCTTTCCCCGTGTCTTCTCTCAAAGGAAGAATCTCTGGCGTGTTCTCGATTTTCATAGCGATCCCTGTCAGTGTAACTGCTCCGTGACTCCCAGCCGTCGTGGTAGCTGCTACTAGTGGTGTGACTGTCAACCTGAGACCCTCTTGTTCCTCGACTACCTAATGGAAATATACATGGAGAAAAAGCACAGATCTAGTCACAGTTCCACATAATTTTTTAAAATGTGCAAACCCTGTACAAACTGAAAAATAAGACATTGCACCATCTGAAGCAGATAGATAGATAGATAGATAGATAGATAGATAGATAGATAGATAGATAGAGAGATAGAGAGAGAGAGAGAGAGAGAGAGAGAGAGAGAGAGAGAGAGAGAGAGAGAGAGAGAGAGAGAGAGAGAGAGAGAGAGAGAGAGAGAGTGTGTGTGTGTGTGTGTGTGTGTGTGTGTGTGTGTGTGTGTGTGTGTGTGTGTGTGTGTGAATCTGGCTGATGTCAGACTCTGAAAACACATCACCCAGGGAACTCCCATCAGACACTAAAAACATTCAAACTGCAACAAGGAAAGGCAGCAAACAAGCAGATAACAACAGAGCTACTGTTTTTTTTTTGTCTGCTATTACCCACTGGCTCCATGAGAGCATTGCATGGCTGTTTGAAAGCCATGCTTGAAGACGCATTAAACAATTTTCTGGACACATGCACAGTGGTGGAAAGGAGGAGATGAAATTAAGGAAACTGTTTTGATACCGCACTGACAGAGCAGCGCTTTAGCACGGAACCATGAAATGACGAATCCAGTATTTCATCTATTATACCCTTGTCCGATAATTCAGGGCCTCTCCCGCGACTTCTGCCGGTACTTCTGGTTTCGTTTCTGGTTTCACTTCTGGATTCTGTCCTTGTTTCAGTACGAGAACTTTCTTCTCTGCCATGGGTTCTTCCATAGCTACGGGTTTCCTCCTGATATTGCTCTTCCTTCTTATGCGTCTCTCGACACTCTCTGTCCCTGTAGTCATGTGTATCTCGTGAGGAACGCAGGTCCCGCTGGTCACGGCTTTCTTTATTGTCTCTGCTACAGTCCCGCGTGTCCCGTGAGTCCCGAGCATCTCGAGATTCTCTTAAATCCCTGCGGTCTCTATTCTCTCTGGTTTCCCTTCGATCCCGCCCGTCACGAGATTCTCTATCATCTCTATGGTCTCGGGGGGTGCTCTGTTCTTGGTCATAGTCTCGATCATCTCGGGTGTCTCTCTCTCTTCCCCTTTTCCCTCTTGTGTCTGAAAACGAATTTAATGCACCATCAGTTTACATATTCAACTCTTGGTTACAAATCGTCTGTACCAAAATACAATGAAACCTACGAGTAGCAAGCTACAGGGAAAAGCCAATGAGAATTGTTTAAAAGTGGAGTTTGATATCTGTTCCAAGTAAGGATCTAGTTTCAACCCTCGTGTACTTTTATATGCATTCCGATATTTGATACATCATGACTCTCCAGACCCTTTTGGGGAAGAAGGGCATTTTTCTTTAAAACTTCAAAGGCAGACTGAAAGAAGAAAGTAGCTTCCCTGCTGCTATCTGCTACCCAAAACAAATGCTTAAAATCACCGCCACTGTCAACTTGAAGTTTTGCAAAACACTACATACGCTGGTCCAGTTCATATGTAACACCGAGCCACTGTTCAGCCTGCCCTCTGGAATCGAAAACCAACTTCAAACCATGACTGCTGATTTGGGGATAGGTTCCAAAGTCATAGCAACCAAAAAAATCACGGAGGAAGGGAGACGTGAGGCCAAAGTATGAGGCCCAATGACCTCTTTCCACAGGCAATCTCCCAGCCTGCCCTTGTGTCCTGGTCAGGGGGCAGAAATGATGCTGACTGACCAGTTAATATTACTTCCAGGTGGAAACATGAGGTGACATCAGCATGTCTAAAGAAACTCTGGAATTCCCTCCCCCCAATTACCAGAGTTTTGGGGGGTCCCAGAGAATTTCCTGATGTGCTGACATCACTTCCAGGATTCCATTTCTGCTCCTTGCCCTACTTCCAAGGCTTCCAGAGGTGCAAGGGGACGGCCTGGCAAACTGAGTCAGAACACGGTTAAGAACGTCAAGTAGTGAAGGATGGCCTAATCTTACGAAGACATGTGTTGATTTTTCCTTTTCAGCCTACAATTTGAAAACGATTCCCGTGCCATCCAGTCACGTGTCTGGTCCAAGAGACAAGACAAAAACGCTGCGCTGGCTTCTGGGATTTTCTGATATGGAAGGAGGCTGGCTATTTTTATTAATAATTCAGCCAGCAATCTCAGGTTGGGAGTTTAAAGGCTTTGGGAAGAAAGGGTAGCTGACCCACAGTAACTTTAAAAACTACACTACAGCCTGCAAATATTCTGAAACGAGATTGTTATACCGTCCCTCCTTTCATGCCGTCGATCATGTGACTGCGAAACCCGTTCACGGTCGTGCCGACTTCTCTCTCTGGCAGGCGAACGGTGTCGTGAAGGGGTCTGTTTTTGCTGAGAAGAAGGTGAGGTGCGGTGGGGATAAGGAGAGGAAGACCGGCCTACGGGCGGGGAAGTTGTCCTATTGTAAGAGGGGGAAGGAGATCTTTTGTGACGCGGGGAAGGGGAGTGCCTCTGAACCGAAGACCCGGACTGGGACGAAGAAGAGTGATGCCTTGATGAGACGGGAGAATGACGTTGGGTCGGCGGTGAAGAAGACCTGCAGAACCAGAAATTCAAATATTGTCAGACCGACTGTTCTGAGCTTTACGGCAGATCGTTTCGTTTATTATTACGCAAATAAGTATAATTGATATTTTCCTTTCATACACGACAAGTGGGTATTCACACATAGAGGTTGATTTCCAAAAACAGAAAGGGAGCAGTTTTCTACAGTTCTCCATTCCCATGACACACCTCCAACTCTTGCTGTTCCTGGGGGGGGGGGGGGGGGGGTTCTCCTGTCCCACTGCAGCCCCATTTGGGGGGGATATTCTGAACTTCAGCAGGTCGGGGGAAACAGGGCAGTAATGCTTCACAGATGGAATTCCCTCCTGCCCATAGGAATCCAGGCTGTTTTGTCACGACTAGCTCCCTAACATCTACAGCAATCTGTATAATAATGGTGTAGCATTGGAAAGTTTATTAAGGCAGTTCTTGGCCAATTTGATTTTTGATTGTGAGCTCAAATTATTATTATATATACTATTGGGAGCTTCACGTTTTATGATTCTTTTGCCACCAACCAGGTCTTATTGTAATACTATACTATTACATGTGTGCATGTAGTTTATCTGACCACTGATTACGACCCTTTGGGTTGAGATGTGCTTGGTCTATGATCACACCTTCTGCTACCACTGAGACTGTGTGTGCAATATTGCACAGACTTTCTTATGTCTTGTTGTTTTTAATCTTCTTAATGTGCACTCAATAAGAAATATTTGTATTTTAATTTTGGTACATATTAACTTTTGCAACGAGCCATTTAAAAGAAAATATATACTTGGGATCTCAGATGCTTCATCTAAATGACTTATCCAAGGGATGATATATTTCCCCCTCTGTTTCTTGTATAGAGGGCAGTATAATATTACATGAAATAAGGACTCTACCTGATTTGTATCAGATTTACTTTAGATATTACTAACTGCTGTTTCTGATGTCAGATGGGCATCACGGCATGCCAGTGTAAAGATTCCTCTATATCTATACGTTATGAGCCTCTTGTGGCACAGAGTGGTAAGGCAACAGACATGCAGTCTGAAGCTCGGCCCATGAGGCTGGGAGTTCAATCCCAGCAGCCGGCTCATGGTTGACTCAGCCTTCCATCCTTCCGAGGTCGGTAAAATGAGTACCCAGCTTGCTGGGGGGTAAACGGTAATGACTGGGGAAGGCAATGGCAAACCACCCTGTATTGAGTCTGCAATGAAAACGCTGGAGGGCGTCACCCCAAGGGTCAGACATAACCCGGTGCTTGCACAGGGGGATACCTTTACCTTTATGCTTGAAATGCTTCACTGGCCTACTAAATGCTGCATCAGATCTATGGAGCAATGCCAGTGTAAAGATTCCTCTATATTTATACGTTATGAGCCTCTTGTGGCATAGAGTGGTAAGGCAGCAGACATGCAGCCTGAAAGCTCTGCCCATGGGGTTGGGAGTTCCAGCAGCCGGCTCAAGGTTGACTGAGCCTTCCATCCTTCCGAGGTCGGTAAAATGAGTACCCAGCTTGCTGGGGGGTAAATGGTAATGACTGGGGAAGTCACTGGCAAACCACCCCATATTGAGTCTGCCATGAAAACGCTAGAGGGCGTCACCCCAAGGGTCAGGCATGATTCGGTGCTTGCACAGGGGATACCTTTACCTTTATATTTATACGTTACAAAATAAAAATGTTTAGCAAGAGTAAAACAGCATAGAAAGGACAAGCCAGTATACGGGGAGCATTTTCTATTTGAGCCTCTTAAGTGTTAACTCCCAGTCAAAGCTTCTCTTAACGATTTTGAAATCCAAGCCAGCAAATAATGACCTCTATCCATAAGAGGGTGTACAGAATATATACAAAACAATTATTCTACCTGCAAGACGGTGATAAAGAATGCTTATGGCTGCTGGACTTAGCTGCAGCCCAAGAGGTTTGCCTTCTCCTTGTGGTAGGAGAATATTCTCTTGAAGGAGAAGAATTACTACCAGAACGTTCTTCTGGGCTAGGCGACCGTCTCTGCCTATGAGAACTTTCCGAGGTGTCTCTGAAGAGCACACAAAACAGGAAGGCAGGATCAACAAGCTGCCCAAAGATGGAAAGCAACATCATCAGCATTAATCACCCAGCTTGTGCTTCACTTCCACTCATCTGTCTATAATACACTGCAAGCAGTCCGTAGGATTCACCTCCTTTTAACTTCTGTACACGGCTTAGTTGGAAGCAGAGTAAAAATACTGTCAGTATGACGCTGCTTCATGACTGGTGCACTCGAAACGTCCATTGAATAGTTCTATCTATTTAATTTCGGTACCGCCCTCCCAGCATTCAGTGAGCCACGTTCAGTAGTTCTTATGTCTTCTGGCAAAACATATTCTGAAGGTAAATTCTAGGTTGCTCTGAAAATGGCTTTCATTTCCAGAACCTTTATCCAAACGGAAATATTAACAAAACTGGAGGAGAGCAAATGTATGCATGAGAACTTAATTATTTTATTTAAGGTCATTTTTGTTCCTACGGATATGTAAAACACAAGAAATAAAATGGGGTGTGGGGGGGGGGGAAATAAAGGCAGAAAATCTCACCAATAGCAGCATGCATTGGGCCATGAAAATCACACACTTCAGTGACCTTAATGGAGGGTGCAGTAAGCGGGACATAAAGCCCCACAAGGTTGTCTGGTGGTCTTTAAATTCCAAATTTAGCAGAATCAGATGCACTAAACAAAATCCAACCACGCTGGACATCTTGCCATTACCTTTGCTTCTCTTTCTTTTCTTTGTGCCTTTCAAATTCACGGCCTCTCTCCTTCACCTCCCTTGGCTTCTCTTCTAACCGTTCCTTAACTTTGTGCTTTTCTTTGTGTTTTTTGCTTCGTGACATCTCGTCCTGTACCGGTGGAGGCGGACTCGGTGTCCGAGGCCCCTTCTTTTTGCTGTGGTTGTTTTTGGAACTCCTAAAAACACACACAAATGCACACGCAAATGTTTCAGGATGTTAAATCAGCTTGTCTGTAAATCATACAACACTATCTGTACAGCTTCCCTAATTACTCCCAATTCTTTACAGCCACCCTATCAGTGGCTCCAAAAGGAGGTCGTTTAAATCAGGGGTAGTCAACCCGTGGTCCTCCAGATGTCCATGGACTACAATTCCCATGAGCCCCTGCCAGCATTTGCTGGCAGGGGCTCATGGGAATTGTAGTCCATGGACATCTGGAGGACCATGAGTTGACTACCCCTGGTTTAAATGGCTGCTGTTCACTGGAAGAGTTAACGAACAGACCTGAGAAGACATTTGAGTCCAGTGACAGCCCCAAAGTCAACAACACTGGGGACCAGCAGGTGCACTCTTATATTGGTATGCTTATTTACGGCCACTCACATATACTGCCTTAATCCAATCTCGGCTACTCACCCGGTTTCTTATTCAGCTTGATTGTAGCTAGCCCTTCCAGGCAATTAAACTCCCCCCCCCAGCCTCCTACCTATATATAATGGTTGAGAATATTCTGTTTCACTGTACCTGACAAAGTATACATGCACATGAAAGCTTATTCCTTGAATAAAACTTGGTTGGTCTTAAAAGTGCCAGTGGGACTCATACTTTGTTCTGCTCCTTAACCACAGTTTGCTTGGTGAAGACATAACACTTAAACATGGTGACGGAAAGCGCATCTTGCACACAATGGCACATGGCTCTGGTTTACAGCCCATCGTTACCATGGCTCAGCTATTCAAGTATTCAGACACAACCACACAAAAAATTCTTTCAAGGTAAGACATACACAGTTTGGCAATGACCCTCGCCTATATACCAACCTCTGTGGTTCCAAGAGAGGCGAAGACACTGTAGAAGTCTTCTTCTCCCTCTTATTGACAGCCGTGGAAGATTTGGGACTTGACCGTAGTTTTGGCGATTTACTAGATTTTCTTGGCGAAGGTGAGGATGATACTTTAGATCTAACTGCTTCTGGAGAAATCTTGAAGAAGTTAAAAACATCAACCGTATCACAAACACTGCTGTTCATTGCAATGAGCATCCTAAAAACTTCACTGAACGCAGAGATCATGCTACTCGTTCAAAAGACAAACGTCAACCAACTTTCCCTGAAACTTTATAAACTTGCCACAGTAAAGATTTACAATTTGTCCTCATTTCAAGTCATTATCCCCTGGGCTAGCCCTAATGCTTTGGTCCATCCTGAACATAAAGGCAAGAAAATCAGGAGGATCCCAACATAAGATCACCTTTCTCTGTGTTGAAGCAAATACTAATATGCTTCCAATCACCATGCTTTGAAACTGATAAAGGACGGGAGAAATGTTTGCAAATACCAATCAAGGAATCACCTATTTTTCCTTGACCTGGCAAGCCAAACAACTTCCCTACATTGCCAAGAACATTGTTAGGATACCTGGATGAAGGCAAAACTATCAGGTATAAAAGCAAAGATGGATGGTCTGGACTGGAGGGAGAAATAAGGCCTTAAACTCAGTGACTCTCAAAATGGGAGCTGCGGAGAAGCCACGCATAAAGTGATGTGGCCTCAACTGAAGTGTAATTGTCCACTTGGCTACTAAAATGAGACCAACCATGGATTAGTTTGTTTTCTCCTAAAATGTTCTTGCCCATAACATGCCATTCAACAAGATCTAGCTTAAATTTCAAGGTGGCCTTGGCTGAAATATTTTCGACACAGCTGCTAAAATTCAGTGTCTGTCCAAACTACTAACGTGAACTGACAAAACAGCAGAAAGTCACATGGTGCTGACTCAATATGGAGCAACAATCTGTTTATGCATCAAATGTTTAGGATCTAATCCTCACTCTACCCATGAAAACTCGGTGGGAGACCTTGGCCTGGTCACTCACTCGCACAGCCTAACCAAATGCATCTACAATGGGGGAGAACCATGCTCCATGCCCCCTTAGGTCCCCACTGAGGAGAAAAGTGGAATACCAATATAAAAATTAATATGGTATGTAGTTAGATCATCCTTTTCCAACTTTTTTATTGTTGAGAAACCCCTTAAACATTCTTCAAGCTTTGAGAAACCACAGAAGTAGCGCAATCGAGTAAGATATGGCTGGGAAGCAGAACTGTGGACATGCCCACCTGGGGCCCCTCCCCTTCCCACCCCCTCCAGGCCCATCACTGGCCATTTTGAGAGACGGGTGGGTGGGTCCATATGAGTATATAGGGTTACATCACCCAATAAATGTTTTAACAAATTTAAAAAATATATAAAATAATTAACTCCCACCCATTTGGGAAACCCTTTCAGGGCCATCAAGAAACCTCAGGGTTTTCATGACACCCTGGCTGAGAAAACTCGAGTTTAGATGCAGCTATTTAGCGTCCCGAGTCTGTTCGGAAAATACCGACCTCTTTTTTAATGACGATTTCTTCCCTTTTCTCCATGTTTTCTTCTTCAAGCTTCATTAACTCCCTCTGGATCTTCTGGCGCTTCATTTCCAAAGAAAGCTCATGGTCATAATCATAGTTAACATCTCCATTATCAGAATCTTAATTTACAAAGGAAAGAAACAACATGCAGTCAATGAAGCGTCACCTCTGACAGTCTTTACGTGAACACACCTAACTACATGACGGCCTTCGCTGGGATACGGAGAGACCGTGCGCTTTGTTCTTAATATGAGTGCAGAAGGGGGGGGGGATGGATTTATTGGGGGATAGCAAAGGCCCAAAAGACAGGTTTCATGCAAACGCAAGCACACAATTAAAACCCCAAAGAGAAAGAAGTGGGAAGGCCTGTATATAAATACAGCTGCAGATACTTTGAATGAGGTGGGTGGGGTCCTCAGGGTCTCTGTTCCCCCACTGGAAGCAGCATCTTCTGCTTGACAAAGGACAGTCGGGCTACTAATGCATTGGGGCAGGGACAGAACAATGACAGAAGACTCACAGAAAGATAAGGAGACAGTGAGGAGAAAAACCTTCTCTAGTAGCATGTTCTAGTGGGGGCACTACCACTCTCCCCCTTCAAAACCCTTCTTTAAGGAGAGGAGTCCGACAGAATTTCATTACATCACAAGAAGGGAGCAGTTTATGAAAACCTATCCCTGAATAAACATGGGTTAATCTTTAGGATGTCACTTTGCCATTTCACAGTGTAACAAAATGTATTGTTTATTTATTTAATTTCTCTACCGCCCTTCCATATGGCTCCGGTTTACATACAACATCCGGGAGGGGAGGGGGAGGGTTTACATGAAATGAATCAACATACAACATAGTCAATTCCAACAACAATCCAAGAGTGTTTCTTAAAAAACACAACTTCAGTGATCCCAAACAACAACAATGTAACAGGAAGGCCCCTAGGGAGGTCAGACTGGTATAGGCCGTGGACGGGATGTCTGAGGGGGGACCTGTGGTCGGTCTCAGGCAAATGCCTGGTGGAGAAGCTCCCTTTTGCAGGCCCTGTGGAACTGTGGGTGTTCTGGCAGGCCCCTGATCTCTTCAGGGAGCTTGTTCCACTAGGTTGGGGCCAGGACAGAAAAAGTTCTGGACCTCGTTGAGGACCAACATGCTTCTTTGGGGCCAGGGATCACCAGCCAGTTGGCGATGGCGGAGCGTAATGCTCTTTCTGGGGTATAGGCGGAGAGACGGTCGCTCAGGTACACTGGGCCCAGACCAAAATTTGATTCCAGGATAGGTTCTCATAAACTTCAGTCCTCTACTTATGGTGGAATAAAATTCTGTGAGTCTTCAAAGGCCAGTAGATTTCTATTCCTAAAGAAGGGATCATCAAAGGACAAAACGGCTGTATAAACTTAAACATAACAGGTTCGGATGTGAAGAAGGGGGCTCAAGTTCACAAAAGCTTATGCTGGAATAACATTTTGCTTGCCTTTAAGGAGTCACCAAACGCCTGCTTACTTTGGTTGTAAGAGACAAGCATGGATGCAAAGCACTTCATAGTCAGCAGAGTACCGTGAACGTGGTCAAAATACTTAACGGTAGGTACTTGCATCAGCAGCTGAAACTTCTCAGAAGAGAGACCAAAAGGCCATTCCATAAAGTGAATCATTAAAGCAAAAGATTAGGAGAAGCCTCCTTATTTCAAGGCTATAAATATACCCAGACTATAAATTATGTAGCCTTTTTCTCACACTACTGAGATTTTGGCTGAATGCAGCCACAAGTGCACTGGTATTTTAGTTCCAGTCAGTTCCCAAATCTATTTATCTAATCTATTTATAGGCAGCATGGAATTACGACGAACGTGCCAGCCAAGAAGAGGAACAGTCAACCAATTATGCATGTGGCATGAAGGCCTGGGCTTAGGGGAGAATTTTGGTTCAAATCCCTTCTTAACTGTAAAGCTTAATGACTAGTCTTGGGGGCTAAGCCTTAGCAGATTTCTCATGATTTCTGTGACGAAAAAGATAAATACATGAATTCTCTCCCATTCTTATCTTTCAGGGTCTTCGGTGAGACCTCTGTATTCCCCCAAAAAACTGAGAAAGGGCTGCAAACAATGAATACTGTTTTAATTCCTAATGGGATTGACAAATAGTCAGGCAAAGAAAGGGCCTTTATAAAAACCTGTCTTTACTGATTTCAAAGGATGTTTATTCTGTTGGTGCTTAAAACACTGTTGTATCAATGTAATTCAGGCCATGCTTCAATACTTTTTAGGTATTTTGTTTGACAGTTCCTTGCTTTAAATTATACTTCAGATCTATGAAAACAGCACTTTTGTACACCAGTGCTCTGCCTCTCTTCCTTCTGTAGTTGTCATTTTTACTGCAGAACAGATTTCCTTCCCAACAAAGATTTTGAAAATGGAAAATATAAGGGATTTTAGATTTAGACTAATTCCTTATAGACAAATATCATCATCATCATCGATTAGATTTATATGCCTTCCTCCTGTGACTGAAAGTGAATCACATAAGATACCCCCATAAAAAACCCCAATCCCTTAAAACTAGATTTTAAAGCATCAAGATGGCTAAAAACCCTCCTACCTCCCCACAGTCATCCAGAAGGGGGTTCACACGATAATATATCATTGCCTGAGGGGAGACCATTAAAAACCAGGCCTCAACCAAAGACCTGTCGAAGAGCTCGACTTTACAGGCCCTGTGGAACTCTGGCAGCTCTGTCAAGCCCTCAGCTCTCCCGGGAGCTCATTCCACCAGGTTGGGGCCAGGACCAAAAAGGCCCTGACCCGGGTTGAGGCCAGGCATATCTCTCTGGGACCAGGGACCACCAACAGATTAATGCCCACAGAGCGAAGAGACCTTTGAGGGGCATAAGCAGACAAACGGTCCCTCAGATAGGCAGGGCCCAAGTCGTGGACGACCTTAAAAGTCAAAACAAGAACCTTGAACTTGATCTGGGCCATAACTGGTAACCAGTGAAGCTGCCTCAGCATAGGCTGTATGTCAGTCCTCCAAAATAAACCAGTGAGGAACCTAGCAAATGCATTTTGTACTAGCTGGAGTTTCCAGGTCAAGGACAAGGGTAGGCCAGCATAGAGCGAGTTACAGAAGTCCAGTCTAGAGGTGACCGTCACATGGATCACTGAGGCTAGACAGTCCAGGGGCAGGAAGGGTGCTAGTAGCCTCACTTGGCGAAGATGGTAAAACACCATGCATGCTACCCCTGTGATTTGTGCCTCCATCGAAAGGGAGGCATCCAGAATCACCCCCAAATTCCTTGCAGTGGGCGAGATGTTAAGCTGTACTCCTGCCAGGGTGGGTAGGTGCGCTTCCTGTCTTGCCCCTTTCCTGCTCAGCCACAGGGCTTCCATCTTGGAAAAGTTGAGTTTCAGACAGCTCTGCTCTAACCATCCAGCTACGGCTTCCAAACATCTGACAAATGTATCTGGGAGACAATCTGGGCGGCTATCCATGAGGAGATAGAGCTAGGTGTCATCTGCATATCGACGGCAACCCAACCCACAGCTCCAAACCAGTTGTCTAAGAGGGTGCATATAGATGTAAAATGTCGTAGGGGAGCATACCGTGACCTGTGTGACCCCACAAGGGAGTCTGTAAGGATGTGACAGGGTCTCCCCCACTGCCACCCTCTGTGGCCAGTTCTGGAAAAAGGAACACAGCCACTGAAGGGCTGTGCCCCGAATCCTGGCCCAGGGGAGGCAGTGGACCAGTAACTCATGGTTGAAAAAGTACTAAAAATAATTAACATTCATAATATGCACATATTAATTGGGCTATATCCAACAAAGCATTTATGCAGATTAAAAGATTTCCTACAATGAAATGCTACTTTCAGCTCCATTTTTTTTTTCAAGCTCTGCCTCTGGTAACAGCCTACCAAGCATCACATAAAATACTATTCTATATGAAGAATCCAATTAAGAGAGATAGGCACAAAACTGTTTGCAAGCCAAAATTTGGCACAAATTTGGCCTGATTGGAAACCCCAGAACATTCTGTTCAGGCCATTTAAACCTGACAGCTGAGCAGGGCAAGTCTGCCCATCAGGTGTTTTAACCTATCTGTTTTGCTCCCCCCCACACACACACACACACCCAAAGCAGGAGGAAATGAAACAGACCAGTGAAATGGCTAATAGCTGACAGGTACACCCAACCTGCTGTTAGGCTGAAATGGCTGCTAGTCACTGAAACCTAACATCATGGTGGGTCTTTCCATCAGTAGTCTTTCCATCTATTTTGCTCCTGTGTACCTCTCACCCACATGCGCTTTTCAGTCTAACAAGTGATGGAAGTATCCACCCCACTGTTAGGCTGAAATGGCTGCGAGCCATCTCACTGGTTGGTTTCACTTACCCCCACTTGGAAGCAGAAGGAAGCAAAACTGACTGGTGAAATGGCTGCCAATCATTTAAACTTAACAGCAGGGTGGGTCCACCCTTCAGTTATTAGGTTTAAATGGCTGCTAGCCATTTAACCTGTCCATTTAACACCCCTTCCCACTTCTGGTGAAATAGCTTGCAACCATTTAAATCTAACAGTATGAATGTCTGTCGGTCAGCTGATAGGTTTAAATGGCTGCAAGCCATTTAACCCATCTATTTCATTCCCCCCAAACTGAAATTTTTACGTTTGTGCCCAGCCCTAACAATTAATTCCACGTACCATCCCTATTTGTCTCCCAATCTGGATTTTCTTCTTCACTTTCTGGAGTCCTCTCCTTTGTAATTTTGATATCTTCCTTCCCCCTGTGCCTCCCCCTTGACGACTCTTTCTATAGAGGGGGGAACAAAAGAAAAAGGAGAAATTGATATTAGGATTTTTTAAGCCTATGGTTTCATGTTCACATGAAAACCCTGAACAATTTCTTAGCAGAAATAGCCACATGGAAATCCCTTCTAACTCAGATATGCAAGAACAGGAGTGAAGGTTTTTTGTTTGTGCATTTTTTAAAAGCACCCTTCAGTGGGTATGATTTATGCACTGTGATACCTATGAAAAGTACTGGAAAAGTTTAATTTTGTTGTTAAGTGATTAATTTCAAGCATTTAAAAAGCAGAGACAGTTCAGAGAGAGAGAGTTGTTATTTGCAGCCAAGAATAGCTCTTTAATTACTTGAGATGTCCCAAGCGGATATGGCTCTCCAGTACTGCTCTGCTTCAGCCAACAGCACCAATGCAGCTCCCCTGAGCTACCTCTACTCAGAGGTCCATAAGAACTATAAGCCAATCATGCATGCAAAGGTCCCCCGTCCAGCTCATGTTAACACAGTGGCGCTACCATTTCAGTATGATATCCTGTGACGGCATTTCAATAGTCGATTCCCTCCCGCCATTCTGCTGCTGGTTAGCAGGATGCAGATAAGGGCTGGAAGCAAAAGGAATTCGTATTCTTGTTCCACAGAGACCTCGTGCAAATCCAGTAAATCACCGAATCATTGAGGTGGAAGGGACCTCCAGGATCATCTAGTCCAACTTCCTGCAGAATGCAGGAAACTCACAACTACCTGCCCACTCACAGTGACCCCAATTCCATGCTCAGATGATGCCCCCCCCCCAAAAAAACCCAGACTCCCTGGCCAGTGTAGACTGGAAGTAATTCACCTCCTGATCCCAAAGTGGAGATTGGCATTTCCCTGGGCATGCAAGAAAGGGCCACAAGAGCCATGCACTGACATAATCCCTTCTGCCCACCCACTCACCATCTGCCTAAATTCACAGAATCACAATGGTATGAGAAAGTACTGATGGTCCTTAACATCCAAGGCTGAAACAATTACAGGTGGGCTTTCATTCAGCAGTAAAAAGCAACCAATAAGCTAGTATTTCTAAATCTCTTATGTACATTTTTGTTGGGATAATAGCTGTGTGCAGCAGAATGAAAACTAGGAGCTTTAATCCAGGTAAACACTCTGTCTTTAAAAAGTCCAGCTTTAAAGACTAAAGGTAAAGGTATCCCCTGTGCAAGCACCGAGTCATGTCTGACCCTTGGGGTGACGCCCTCTAGCGTTTTCATGGCAGACTCAATACGGGGTGGTTTGCCAGTGCCTTCCCCAGTCATTACTGTTTACCCCCCAGCAAGCTGGGTACTCATTTTACCGACCTCGGAAGGATGGAAGGCTGAGTCAACCTTGAGCCGGCTGCTGGGATCGAACTCCCAGCCTCATGGGCAGAGCTTTCAGACGGCTGCCTTACCACTCTGCGCCACAAGAGGCTCTTACGCTTTAAAGACTACAGGATCAAATAAGCAAATGGAAACAGTTAAAAATTTAGGACAGGAAACTTCTAGGGAAAAGAACAAGGATGCTTGCTATACATGTTCCATATCACAGATACGAAAAACCACCTGACTTTTCTGAATTTCTTGTTATAAATTTCTTAAGCAGTTATAAAGTTTGAAAACTACATTTTGTGGTGTTTACATGCATGCATATTCATGTCTATGTGAACACACAGCACCCACAAGTCTCAATTAGCCTTCCTTATTAGAATTTACTATCTTCTAATCTCATTTAAGTCAATGGGGAAGGAGGAGAAAAGTTTATACACTGCTTTTCTCTAAGGAGTCTCAGAGTGGCTTATGATCACGTTCCCTTCCTCTCCCCAAAACAGGCGCCTTGTGAGGCAGGTGGGGCTGAGAAAGCTCTGAGATTGGCCCAAGGTCACCCAACAAGCTTCATGTGGAGGAGTGGGAAATCAACCTTGGTTCTCCAGACTAGAGCCTGCTGCTCGAAATCACTACAACTAGCTCCGCGTAGGATTGCATAGTCAAGCATGTATTCTGCAAATTTCTAGCTGCTGCTGGAAATGCCTTTGCCCCCGGGAAATGCACTTGGCCTCAGCCAGGGCCAGGCCCCTACCTGGTGGAATGAGTTTCCAGAAGAGCTGAGGGCCCTGTCGGAACTCTCTGGGTTCCACAGGGCCTGGAAGCCGGAGCTCTTCCGCCAGGCGTTTGGTTGAGGCCAGGCGCAATGAGTACCGGGGGGGGGGTGAAATTAAATCCCACCTCCACCCCCTCCCCCCGGTTTCCATTGCCAGGCATTAGACTGGCATGGAACCAATGACTGAGTCACACCTTGGTTTTTTTTCTATCTCCACTTGTTCCAGCCATCGATTCAACTGCATTAGAAGTTGGGGGGGGGGGAGTTATTATTTTTAACTGCCATCTTGTTTTGAGGAGTATGGGGTTTGTGTGTTACATTAGGATGTTTTAACTTTGCATTGATTGATGTTTTATTGTTTCATTGTATGTACTAGCAGTAAAGCCCATTTTTAAAATGGGCCTAGGAAGGGGCTCGGGCCACCTCCGCAGGTGGTGTCCGGCCAGCGAAAGGCTCTTGGCGTGTTGGCGACACACCGAGAGCCCTTCGCAGGGCAAGTGGGCCGGGAAAGGCCCTCACCGCCAGCCGCGCACTAGGCGGCTGGCGGGAGGGGCTTTTCCCGGCCCGCGAAAGGCTCTCGCCGCATTGCTGATGCGGCGAGAGCCCTTCATGGGCCGAGCGGGCTGGGAAAGGCCCCTGCCGCACACCTCCAGAGGTAGCGGCCGGCCCGCAAAGTACTGTCACCAGGTCTGTGTCCTCCTGGCGGCGAGACTGGGTGAGGACTTCAAGGAGGTGGACACTCCAGGGGCCGGCCCAATCCGGACATGCCCAGCAAAGTGCTGCCCAGACATAAGGCTCCTGTGTCCGGACAGCGGACGGACAGCACCGCCCAGATGGGCATTTCAAAAATATATAGAACTATGGTGAGGATGTGTTGGAAACCACCATGAGCCTGCAACCCAGTCTTTGGACTAAAACGTCCCCATACCTGTGAGCCAAAGGCCAACATATATATTGTTTGAATTCTGTGAAGAAGAATAGATCCTAGTGAAGGACTTCACCAGCAAATACTAAGTTGGAAAAACAAGCACTGATAAAAACCCCTATTGAAAATACGTTTGAAAACGGTTTAAATCTGGAGGCCGTTTTGGTTGTTCTGTGACAATTAAAAGAAGAGATAAGACATTTCTATTTATTTTTATTGTTAAATTGTTTAAATCTTTATTATAGCCTAGGGTGGGTTCTTTCTGCTGTTATCAGATGAAAGGGGCAGCATCTGCTATGGATGGGAGACCTGGAGGTGATTTCTGTCTTGCCACTCACTAGTCATTATCTCACAGCACATTGGCATGCCCTGTCCTGGTATACATCTAGGAGTTACCTGCATGGTGGAGTGGTTAAGAATGGCAGCTTTTAATATGGGGAGCCAGGTTTGATTCCCTACCCCTCCAGATGCAGCTAGCTGGGTGACCTTAGGCTCATCACAGCCCTGATAGTGCTGTTCTGACCAAACAGTCTTGTCAGAGCTCTCTCAGTCCCACCTCCCACAGAGTGTCTGTTGTAGGGAGAGGGAGGGGAAGGCAATTGTAAGCCCCTTTGAGACTCCTTCAGACAGTGAAAAGCCAGGTATAAAGCTCAACTTTTCTTCTTCTATTATAATTGGAGTGTCTTGGTCTGTACTGGAGTACGGCACTCAGGAAATAGCCTAGCAATCTCAAAACACCATGCCAGTGAGCAGGGACTGAATATCTTGACTGATCAGCAATAAATGAAGCTCACCGTTGACTCCCACCAGAAATTTCCCCAAGTACGTGAAGGCTAACAAAAGGCCTACTCCTTGACAACAATATCTGCGTCTGGTTGTACTGGCACTGTGCTAAAGTGCTGTCCTCATCTGGCCAGCTAAGATGAATTAACTTTGTGTCATGACAAACCACCTAATCTTTAAAATAATTTACTAATTGGGGATTCTTGGGTTATGTGATTTCAAGACCCCAAGAGTCAATCAGGCTCATAAGTCATGATACCAAGTGCATACAGATTTCAAAGTAAAGTAACAATTAAAAAAAAATCTTGCTAAATTACTGTGTAGGCTTCCCCCCCCCCCCATTCAAAACACACAGGTCTAAATAGCTGATGTGGGAGGCTTTAAACACCTGGCCATGCCCTCTGAGATTCTTCCTGTTTCCTCAGAAAAGGAGGACCTCTCGGTTCCATATTATTTCACAAACGTTTGAAGGTCTGTTATTAGAAGAGGATTGCTATGCAGCAGCGGGGGTCACCGTTCCTCAAGAAAGACAAATACTAAGCCCCTTTGACAATTCAGAAGTTGCTGCATAGTTCTCTGAATAGATGAGGGGTGGCTAAACTGTGGTTCTCCAGATGACCATGAACGACAATTACCATGAGCCCCAGCCAACATGGCCATGCTGGCAGGGGCTCCTGGTAGCTGTAGTCCATGGACTTCTGGACAGCCACAGTTTGGTCACCACTGTTCTAGACACCTCCTGTTAAAGTCATAAAACTGCACCTAGCAGTACTTCCCATGATGTAAGCCTCCTTTCAACGGTACTGCTGAAGAACTCTGGGAACATACGAGCCCTATCCTTACCCTAATAGGGGAAGACGATTCTTCTGTGTTGTGTTTCTGTGTCTCGTTTTCAATGTCCTGACGCTTATTCTTCATTCTTTCCCGAAGGTCCCCTGTTGGCCTTTCTGGAGACCTGTAGAACGTAGACAGAGAAGGCAGTTACTTCTACAGAACTTTAACGAGAGCACAGCTTATGGCTTCAAGTCTTGTCGTTCAAAGTTCAGAACCAGGTGTCCCTATTAATAAACTGGCGAACAGTTCTTCACGTTCACCATGCGTTGTTCACTTTCTCTAGGCTTTGGTTGTTTTGTACTAACAAATGCTGCAGAAGGATCATTCCTAGCCCACGCTGAACTGCCCAAAAACTACTCAACTTGCCACACTAGCCTACTTATTTTAACAAAATCTGTCTAAAAAGACTTGGCAAAGCAAGGTCTACAAAGCATATTGTCCATATGAGCAAAACAAAAGGTAATAAAGACGGCTGTTGCCAACTATTGCCCCAGTTAATCAGCACTCCTATCTTTTAGAACAGAGGTAGTCAACCTGTGGTACTCCAGATGTCCATGGACTACAATTCCCATGAGCCCCTGCAAGCAAACACTGGCAGGGGATCATGGGAACTGTAGTCCATAGACATCTAGAGGACCACAGGTTGACTACCCCTGTTCTAGAATGTACTACTAGTATTAGGCAGAATGTTTGATCAAGCTGATAGACAGTCATTTCTTAAACTAGATTAAGCCATTTCTTGAGGGTCTTTATTTTGGTAGTTTTATTGGGGAGGTTACTAATATGCAGTCAAACTCCAACCATGGTATTCCCCTCCCTCCACTCATCCCAGCTTATGGGGGTTAGATTGATGGTTAGGGCTTGGAAAGGGACTTGAGTTCCAATCCCCAAGCTGCCATCAAGTTCGCTGGCCAGTCGCCATCTTGCAGACTAGACTACTTCCACAGGGTTATTGTGAGGATAAAATGGGGGAAGGGGAGACCACATATGCCATCCTGAGCTCCTTCAAAGAAAGAGGGATAGGAAAGTGCAATAAATCAAACTCACACCACCTCCCAGACCAGCTTTGACACATCAATTCAAAGTACACAATGATGACTGAAAGCTACAACTGACTGAATACCAATCATACCATATTAAACTAATGCAGAAAAATTGTCTTGCTCAACAAACGAACAAGAAGTCTGCTGGGCTGGCTAGAGTAATACATGCTCATTCACATGTGATGGGGGGGATGATTCATAATAGAATTTGCAGCAAGATTGTTTTTTTCTTTTGTTTTTTTTTAAGCAAGCAAAGGTGTCATTGGCTCTTGTGGGTATTCCAGGTTATGTGGCCATGGTCTGGACCAGGGTTAGTCAAACTGCGGCCCTCCAGATGTCCATGGACTACAATTCCCAGGAGCCCCCTGCCAGCAAATGCTGGCAGGGGGCTCATGGGAATTGTAGTTCATGGACATCTGGAGGGCCGCAGTTTGACTACCCCTGGTCTGGATCATAACAGCAAGCTGGGTACTCATTTTACCGACCTCGGAAGGATGGAAGGCTGAGTCAACCTTGAGCCGGCTGCTGGGATCTAACTCCCAACCTCATGGACAGACAGCTTCAGACAGCATGGCAGCTGCTTTACCACCCTGCGCCACAAGAGGAATATAATTGCTTTCTACACATTTTAAATTATGGGACACCATATCTGAACAATGCAGAAAAAAAGGATTTCCCTCGTCTGGATTTCCAATGCAGTGCTCATTTTTAAGACTGCTGGGCTTGGATCCATGACATGCTCTAGGGATGGGGGAGAGGGGAGGCACCTTCTGCTTCACAAACCACCATCTCCCATTCCATATGACAAACCTCTTCCACAACTCACATGAAGGCCGTTCAGAGTAAAAAGTGGCTCACATGGAGCCATTCATAGTCAATAATACCAGGCTAGGCTAAGTCCCTGAGTGGACCTCAGAGAGCTCGCTGAATCACGATGGTGGATGTATAGAGGCACCTATTTCTTTATGTTCGTTTTCCAAATACGACTCCGTAGCGCAACAATGGAACAAGAGTTCTCCTTCACCACGTATAGACTGCCAGAGTTATCTGTGGAATATTCTGCTCTTCTCAGACCTGCAAAACTGAAACCTCAGCCCCGCATAATTTGAAACACATGCCCATTCTTAAAACATGCAGCGCTATGGAATAAAGTGGAAGCGACAGCAACTACCAGCTTGCGAAGACTGATCTGAAACAGGACTTTGCAACGTGACATTTGTTCTCGTCCTACCATTTAAGCTGAAATTCATAAAGAAAAGTTATCAGTCAAAACAGAGGGATTGGGGGGGGGGGGGAGAGCAATACGCCAGGCTCCAAAACCTAGTCATTCTTCCTGAGCATCATATTTAGGGCTCCTCCAATAAGTAAATTAAGTCCAATTTGAGGCTTCTCTTCCCTTTGCCACAGAAGACATCTTCACGCCATACAGTTAGTTCACACCTCGGCATTTTTTAGAGACACAATTTAAGCGAGCGCCTAAATACTTAAAATTGTGAAAAGTGACAGACAAGTGTTTGAAAAGGTGCCTATTATATAAGCTCTGAAAGAGCAGCTGCAGTTCCTCATCAAGCACACCCTCGGTTAGTAAACTCTGGTTTATTGCATTAGCAAACTCTGGTTTTATGCTACGTTGTTTCCACCACCCCCCCCCAAAATGACCCTCCGCTTTTGTCCTCTGAACCGTGCTTCCAAACTCGTTTCATGAAGAAAAATTTCAGCCACCACCAAGCTCCTCAAACGCTAAGGCAGAGAAGTCATTTCTGAGCTGCTGTAGAGCAGTGGCTGAGAATGCAAGTTATAAGGTCCCTGGTTCACGCCTGGCCTTGACCATTGCTCCATAGATCTGATGCAGCATTTAGTAGGTCAGTGAAGCATTTCAAGCATAAAGGTAAAGGTATCCCCTGTGCAAGCACCGAGTCATGTCTGACCCTTCGGGTGACACCCTCCAGTGTTTTCATGGCAGACTCAATACGGGGTGGTTTGCCAGTGCCTTCCCCAGTCATTACCGTTTACCCCCCAGCAAGTTAGGTAGTCATTTTACCGACCTCAGAAGGATGGAAGGCTGAGTCAACCGTGAGCCGGCTGCTGGGATTGAACTCCCAGCCTCATGGGCAGAGCTTCAGACTGCATGTCTGCTGCCTTACCACTCTGTGCCACAAGAGGCCTGATTTCAAGCATACAACATATATAAGATTATTATATCCAAATGTAGCTCAGCTTGAACCCCCGGATACGGTACACACGGAACAAGGGTTCAATTCATAGCACTGTAAAAAATTGGGGAGGTCCCAACAACGAAAGAGAACAAATGTATGCAAAAAATGTATGGCATCAATGGAATCGACAAGGATTTCCTTTCATAGATTAAACAACGGAACAACAAATTAACACAAGCAATGGGTTCCTAAAAGTCTCACCAATTTTCATGTTTAGAATATTTTTAGAAACAAAAATGAGGAGCAGGGACTAATCGATCAAAAAATGGCTGAAGTTCCCATATTTATGACTATGAAATTACTATTGCCCCTTTTTCAAAGGATGCCAATTTTCAAGGTATTTGGGGGTTCAGGAAACTTTATTTCAATTATTGTACTGCATTTTAATCTTCTGTGAGCTGACCTGAGCCTCCAAGGTAGGGCGGTTTATCAATACAAAAATAAATAAATGAAATAAACAAACTGTCTAAACTACAAGTCATCTGCAGTCTCTTACAGACTTTTTACTGCTTAAAGAAAAACAACAACTTTTATTCATTCTCGGCAATTATCAGAACCGTTGTGCAACTGCACTACGGCAGATATGAAATGTGCAGTTCTGAAAATAGGACTGAACTACATTAATGGTTATGTCAGACAGCAGGAACTCACAGTAGCTGGATAAAAGCTGAAATATCCCGCTCACCCCCGCATTCACTGCCTGCATTTTGCAGCTGAGATGATGACCATTTAGTCACAGACCAAAGAATATCCCATATCTAGAAAATGCCCTTGGCATCAGATTTCATCACTTGAAATTAAATGCTCATTCCTGCAGTGCCTGGGGATGTTTAAAAATGTGTTTCCCACTTCGCTACAGCCCCGCACAAGTGCCTGTATCCAGAAAGTTAACCAAAGCCATGCATTAAGCAAGCCTGTTTAGGAAATGGACATACACATCTCTTAGTTTAAGGTAAAGGTATCCCCTGTGCAAGCACCAGGTCATGTCTGACCCTTGGGATGACGCCCTCTAGCGTTTTCATGCCAGACTCAATACTGGGTGGTTTGCCAGTGCCTTCTCGAACTCCCAGCCTCATGGGCAGACAGCTTCAGACAGCATATCGGCTGCCTTACCACCCTGCACCACAAGAGGCTCTTAGTTTACTTTGCTGTTAAAAACAAAACATATTTTGAATACCACAGTTAGAAACATACAACTGCATGGGCAAGTTTGTTTATTATTTCCTGTTCACTGCATACCAAAAACAAAAATGATCTGGATGCACCAGGCAGGGTCTCAAACTACCATCCACTAAGTTTCTCAGACAGTACTTAAATTTTTAAAAATAAAAACCATCATTTATTCAAAATGTTCAGGTTACATTTGGCCATAAGGTTAATCAAAAGCCTATTTCCATTCTGCTTGGAAGAACATTTCCTTGACCGTTTACGCACTGGAGGTTTCATGCTGGGCTGCAGGCTGGAGTTTTAGTCGTGGCAGGTTGCCTCACCTCTTCCTGCACCCACACGGAGGAGCATTTGGCTCGGGGCACCTCATCCGCCCCCCGATTTGTGCTCCTACGTGGGAGCTGGGGCAGTGAAGTGCCCAGTGCATAAACGGTCCTTGAGAGTACTGATACTTCCGTCCAAGTGAATGGGTATGAGATGAGGTAAGTTGAGCACAGATACAGGGCTTGGTCTCCACTGCTCAAAGTTTGAAGCAGGGCAGCTCTCTCTACAGGCTTATGGGCATGGGCCTCTATGCTATTCTCCTTTCCTTGTGTCTTGGTAAGCCTAAGAGCAGAACCAATTTTACATAGATGTACCGTATTTGCCGGCGTATAAGACGACTGGGCGTATAAGACGACCCCCCAACATTTCCACTCAAAATATAGAGTTTGTAACATTACATTACAGTACTATGGGCCACTATGGGCAGCTATGTCTATCCCAACTGAAGTGCACCCGGCGTATAGGACTATCCCCCCACTTGGAGGCATGTTTTTCAGGGGGGGAAAGTAGTCTTATACGCCAGCAAATACTGTATATATAGCACCTAGTTCTTATAGGTGCTCTCAACAATAACGTGGTACTCCTTGCCCCTGAAGGAGAGCAAGAATCTACAGTGTCATTTCTCTCTGGACAACATACTCTCATTTGTTGAATAAAGCCAGAGGGAGATGGGAAAACGACAGCAAAACTTGAAGGCCCATCGTGACATGAAACCAGAATCCTTTCAACTGTAAGCCTTTATTTGACACATGTACATTTGTGTGAAAGCATTTAACAACAATGTTATGTTCTGAATGTGAGGGATACAATCGATGTTTGATAGATGTATGTGTTGTGAGTTGGTAAGGTTAATGTGGGTGTTTTAAAATGATTTTTGAACAGATTCTCAAATAAATTTGTCTGTACAACTAGCCCCGCTTTGTCATACTGGTTAAGTCTCGAAAGAAAAGGCTCTCATCTAGAGACACCAACCAACCTATTGGAGCACGTACCAATCTAGGAATTAAGGGACAGAGGGACAGCAAACACTACCATATCCCTCCCAGCAGGGGAATTCTGATTTTAAAGCCGCTTCCGCTTCCAATTATACCTCCGTCACCTTTCTACTTGACTCGAAACATTTTAGTAAACAAGTAGTATGGGAATGCGTGCTCGAGAGAGAAGGAAGAAAAATGTTAGCTTGCTCCCCATTTCTTAATTACAATCCTTCATGCCCACAGAAGTGCCAAACATAAATTCATTATATTCAGCATTACCTAACATCTCCCAGTCAGTCTGGTGTGCTTGCTTATATAAGTAACTGTAAATTATAACATGGAAAGCTTAGTTTTAATCAATGATTTATATCTACCCTTTTCTCCTCCTAGACCATTTACGCACTGGAGGTTTCATGCCGGGCTGCAGGTTGGAGATTTAGTCGTGGCAGGTTGCCCCACCTCTTCCTGCCTCCACATGGGGGAGCATTTGGCCTGGTGAGCCTCATCCGCCCCCAATTTGTGCTCCTGCACAGGAGCTGGGGCAGTGAAGTTCCCAGTGCGTAAACGGTCCTAGTGACTTAAAACACACTGATGTGAACTGCCTTGATTGAAATCCATTCTGACCAGGCACAGGCTTTAATGAAGTCACTATAAACAGTGACTTTATTCTGACGTCTTTCGCATAATCACCTCTATTCACAAATTGACAGTAGGCAGCTATAAATTAAGGCTCCCCAGATTTTCGGTATATGCAGCCATATAGTGGTAGAACTATACCAGCTGTGGCCAAACTGTGGCTATCCAAATGTCTATAGACTGAAATTCCCATGAGCCCCTGCCAGCAGGGATTCATGGGAATTGCAGCCCATTGACATCTGGAGAGCCACAGTTTGGCCACCCCTGAACTATACAGTCTGTACCTCCTTGGTGCTTCTGGAGGGAAGAAAACTCTATAAATATTGCAAAGCTACATGGCAAGTTCAGACTACCTTTAAAAGAAATTTTGACTTTAACTATTATCAATAATTGGTGGCAGTCACTCCTACTGTTAGCTGGTCCTTGTACTAATAAGAACAAACAACGCAATGGGCCCAAGCCATAGACAAGCTGTGAATTTCTAAATACACCGAGGACTCCCAAAAATAAGGGGGGGGGGAATGACTCCATCGATTAACCAAAAGAAGGAAAGCCCACAATGCATTTTTAGTACTGTCTTAAAGCAGCTGCAAGACGAGCAAAACAGAAGCTGTAGGGAATATTACTCAACCATCCATTTATTAAATTTTCTTTTGACATCAGGTGAAATGGTTCAAGCAGAAATTAATGTGCAACAAGATATTATTATTATTATTATTATTATTATTATTATTATTATTGGTGTTACACGCAAGCTATGGCATATCCACATTTCCAGATCTAAAAGGCACAGTCACTGCATTTTAAGTTCCTTTAAGCAAGTATAAGCCACAAGAAAACAGCTTTCACAAGCATGTGAATATAGAGCTGAGTCCTTCATTTACCTTCTGTAACTGCTGCTAAAGCCTTTACCTCGTGGTGAAGGGCCATGTACGAATCTACATGTGTTCCCATAGAGGCAGTTGCCAGTCTTCATCCAGTTACGACACTGTGTCTAAGAGACAGACATGACTGGGTGAATTTGAAACTGAATTTGAAAGTGCAGTCTGTATGAAAAATCACAGCATTTTTTTTAAAAATAAACAAACCTACATATATAAAAATCCAACCCAACATCGTTGTCTTGGAAACCAAAGCATGTTAAATCCAACCGTAACATGACCCGCTTCTCCTTTCCAGGAGTTCGGATAGTGAAAAGAAATGTTGAAATTTGTTGTGTCAGCCAATAGAATCATAGAATTGTACAGTTGGAAGGGACCTCCAGGGTCATCTAGTCCAGCCCCCTGCAGAACGCAGGAAATTCACAACTACCTGCCCACCCACGGTGACCCCAATTCCATGTACAAATGATGCCAAAGTGGTGACTGGAATTTCCCTGGGTGTGCAAGAGAGGGCCAAGAGCCACTGACACAATCCCTTCTGTCCACCCACTTACAATCTGCCTCACATAATTTGCATTTCTGTTAGATGACTATCTAGCCTGTGCTTAAAAACTTCCAAAAAAGAAGAACCTACCACCTCCTGAGGAAGCCTGTTCCACTGAGGAACTGCTCTAATTGTTAGATCATCTGTCTCTAATTCTATCAGTACTACCACCTAAAACCAAAGGACATGACTCTTTATAGTCATGGGCTACTTCGGACACAGTGCACATGTATGAGCTGTGACAAGCAAGGATTTTTTTTAAAAATCCATCCGTACACATGTCATCCAACACAGCAGTTCCATTTTATATGAAAAGTGAGAATCACCCCCAAATGTTAATAGCACTAAACAGATCAGATAACTGGAGCTGAAATAGAACTCTTCGTGCTTCAAGGAAAGGTACTCCACTCTCCCTAGACCAGGGGTAGTCAAACTGCAGCCCTCCAGATGTTCATGGACTACAATTCCCATGAGCCACTGCCAGTGAACGCTAGCAGGGGCTCATGGGAATTGTAGTCCATTGCCAACTGGAGGGCCGCAGTTTGACTACCCCTGCCCTAGACTATTCCCTCGCCTTAATTTAGAGCAGGGGTCCACTACATTTTTGAGCTTGTGGGCCATTTTGGAATTCTGACACAATGTAGTTAAAAAGTGTGGTGAGTCCTGCCAGAGAATGGCGGCCATATTTTCTTTGAATCACAAAGTGAAGACAATGGTGTTGTGGGGGGGGGGGGGGCTATGCAAACCAATGTTAAAGAAAAATCTACAAGCCAATCAAATCCCCAATAGCCAATCAGAAGCCTTCTTGAGCAAAAAGCCCCACCTAGCCCTGCCCACTTTCTAAAACCACTTGGCAGGTCCCAGGAAAGGTGCTGGCGGCTCCATAGCGCCCATGAGCAGCACACTGAGGACCCTGATTTAGAGGAACCAGAACCCCAGGCAGAAAGGCCTGCCCAATGTACATTATATTAAAGGAAGCAGCATAAAGGTCTGTCTGTCTCAAGCCACTGAGCTACTCAAGTAGGGCCAAAATGGACAAAAAGCAACAATAGCTTTTACAAGGGTCAAACCAGGGGTAGGAATTCCTTTTCAACTCCAATTACTAGCATCATAACACAAATACAAATGTTTATTCAAACAGACTCCTTCAAAGAGGAAGTTGGATCAAATCATGAAGTCAATTTCACCTGAACCCGGCAATCTCTAATGCTCCCCCCTCATTCTTTTATTGTAAACTGCTGCGAGTCTCTGACAGCAGTGGTATATAAGTTGATAGATGAATGAATGAATGAATGAATGAATGAATGAATGAATGAATGAATGAATGAATGAAATGGCGGGGGGAGACAGAACAGAGACCAACTTGACTACAACAGATCACAGTATTTGTGGATGATATGAGAACCTTTATGAATACACCATATTCCTTCAAAACTAATATGTCTCTATTGCCATTGTGAAAACGAGCTTTCCCCCATCATGCCTGTCCTAAAGAGGAAGTTCTATGTTTGGAACAACACTTAATTCAACTCACCTCTGCAGTACTTCCAGTGCTGGGTCCAAGTCTTTCAAATACACTGGGTCTTCTGGATGTGCTATCGGATATGGTCTTGGTATTTTCCACTGTGACCTTCCTTCTAATTTTTGACATTGTGTACTACTTCAACCAAAAAAAAGAGAGCAACACTGTAAAATTCTCAAGTTGAGCTATTGCAACTGCACTCATAGGGGGGGAAAAAGTTATGATATTCATTTTTCAGGAGTGTCTGTAGAAAAGTATATGGAAACAAATAGCAGCAGGTGCATTTTTTTGAAAGGACAGTTTGATCTGTTTCATACTGGTCAGAAAAATCAAGACCGGGGCCCTTTGTTTATGTCCGGTATTGGCTTTCATCTTTTGGACTGTATCAAGCATACTCCAACAGATCTAAAAATTATTTTCTCTGTTTCTATAACAGCAAACACAAGAACTGCCGTCACGTTTTAATGTCTCTATAAAAGCACATGCCAAGTACATCCATTTTCAAACTATTGCAATAATTTTTCTGATTCGGTCAATGGAAGCATAAATCAACAACGGCATTCTTAATAGAATTCACTGAGTTCCAGGGGTGTCCATTCCAAAAATAAGCTACACTTTGAATGACCTAACACAGCCTTCCTCAACTGTTTTACCATTGAGAAACTCCTGAAACATGCTTCAGCCATTGAGAAATCCCAAAAGTAGTGCGACAGTGTAGAGTATGGTTGGGAAGCAGAGCTGTGGACACGCCCACACGGGACCCCTCCCCTTCGAGGCCCATCATTGGCCATTTCGGGGAGGGGGTGTCAACATGACTATATATGGTCATATCACCCAATAAATATTTAACAAATATATTAAAATGTAATCAACTCCCACCCATTCAGGAAACCCTTCCAAGGCTATCAAGAAACAAACCCCAGGGTATCAGGAAACATCTTTCAAATATACCCCGAGCCATCTCATTGCGCTGGAAGTTTACATGAGTGTATCTCTTTCCTCTGCCACCTCAACACTGAAAATGCATAAAAGTGATAAATTTAGAAACAGATATAGGAAAGAGAGTGGCTACATATTAGGAAAGACAGGAAGAGAATGACAGGGCTGGGAGAAGCAGTTCTCAAAATGCCATTCTGCGGTTTAATTGACAGTGTAATCCACACTGAAAAATTAAGTTGAGAAACCCATTTATACTAAAAGCTCCTCATGCAAGAAGACAAAGCAATGTAGCATACCAAAGGCTCTGAGTACACCAGACTAGGGATATGCACACACAAAAAATCAACTTATTTTGCGATCAGTATATTGCAAATCACCCACATCCCAGTACTGTCACAGGGATTCAGGTTCGGCAAAGTTGAATTTTTTCAGCTGAGGCATTTAAAAGGACTTAGATCCAAATAAATGCCTTCAGATTCCACCAAATAGCTGATTCCTCTGAGAGAAGCCTTTCCACAGATCAGCTGTTTGCTGGGCTGTGCAAGAGGGCAGTTTGAATCAGGTTTGGGTTGAATCCGCTTAAGTAGCAAGCCTTGTTCACTGTATTAGCCTCAGAGGTAGGGAATAAGATGGCAGCTAGAAAGAAAAAAAGCTAAAAGAAGCCAATTCTGCAGTTTCCAGCCTGAGGAAGTTTGGAGAAGCTTTCCTTTTCAGGATTGTATTAGATGGCTATGGTTCCTGTGCTCCCTTTGTAATAGGTAAATGGTAAAAAAAAATCACACAGTTGTCATTTTCCAGCTTGATGGGGGGGGGGGGGGTTAGGAAAGATGGGAGGGTTTTTTTAAAGGGTTATGTTGATTTTACATTGTTCATTCATTTTGCAAACTTCCACAGCCAGCTGGTTTTTGGAGCAGCAGCATATAAATCAAATAAGCGGCATATAAATCAAATAAATAATTTTTTTTTTTGCCAAATCTGTAATCTGGAGAAGATCTAACAAGGAAATTCAGTAATACAACGGGAAATTTAGAAACACAACTGTAGATGACGATACAACTCAAGAAAACTGAGGTCATTGTTATGTACAAATGATTCAGAAATTTGATTTAGCTTTGATTCTAATCAGTTCAACACAGAGAACACATTTTTAACAATACAAATCTCAGCAGTAGCTTTAACATTCAATTATTTCCCCGCCTTACAGTGCTTCATGTAGCCCCATCTGAAAACTACTGGATCCCATTAGGGCTCAAAAATAAACCAACAATTGAACCCACTCACTTTCAAGCAAGCAGCAACTGGCTTCAAATCAGCTATCAGCTAACTGCCTTATAATCACCTACCTGCCTTTCAGCACTGTCCCTAAGAGTCTGCCCTCTGGCTGTAAACTAAGCCTCAATACACACAACACCTAAATACTCGTGGGTTTTGCAAAGGTATCACCTCACCTTCTCCTCATCTGCAGCTGACCTCCACACAGACTGCACCCCCACCCTTGTATTTTCCATAGCTCACCTCCAGTGATGACACTAAACCTAGCTGGACAGAAAGTATTTGGGAAAGAACTGCACATAATTGAGAAGCAACTAAGTTCATGCTGCATGAAACCCCAATCTAAGTCCCCAGATACCAATAAACATCTTTTAATACTACATTAATCTCCCATGGCTTTAGAAAACAGCAGCAGCATGCTAAGAATAATGCTGGAATAGCAATGAATATGTGATGGAAAGAAACAATTCACGGCAGAGAAAGATCATTTTGTTTGAGTCTTACCACGCCCCATCTCAATGTAGGCAATTATTTATATTTCTTCAATAGCATCCCCAACCAGAAAGATCCAGAAGACCTTCTCAAAGATATTTAGGTTCACCTTTTGACAAGGGAAAGGAGTTTCCCAATTGCCAGTCATTCTATGCATGCTTGCCACCTGAAGGTTCAAAAGGCTTGTGCTATGCTGAATTACCAAATGCTAAAAAGCAAACAGGAGATGCCTTGCCTGCAAGTGTATCCCCATCGAAAACAGAACACTGACCTAAACGGATGCTGGTCTGATCCAGCAAGCTGATTTTTACGTTCTTGCAGGACAAATGGGAAGCTAGCCTTTGAGCTATATAGGGGGGTTTAAGTCTTTGAGCACAACACAGCAAGGAGGAGAACTGATTCCGTTGACAGCAAAAGACACAAACACGCAGAGCCTGATATATCATTGGAAGGCAAAATCATGAAACTCCGGCTCACGTACCATGTGATCCAACTCAATGGAGAAAACAATTATCCTAGGATTGGTCAGTGGCCAAAGGAAACCAGGCCGACAGCGGGCACAGTGGTTAGATACAATCAAAATAGACACTGGCCAGAGTATTGAACAACTAAAAGAAGTGGTGCAAGATCAGAAGATGTGGAGGCAGCTGAGCCATAGAATCACCAAGAGCTGGACACAGCTAAAAGGCTAACATCATCATCATCATCAATGCTGGATCCAGACTGTTTCTACCTGTGTTTAAATGAAGAATTCCAATCGGACCCACAAAGTCAGAAACAAAAAGGTGGTCTGAAATAGGGCAAAATTAATAAAACTCAAACTTTACATCTCGGTTCTCTTATTAATGTATACAACACCTTCATCAGCGGTACGCCTTCAAACAGAAATAGAATTTATCCAAATAAAATAATAAATATGGCTACCAATAATCCATTAGTATATTCACCCCCAAATTGATTGCATACCTTCAAAAATATTTGTATTAAACTGTACTATTTGTATTTCCCAATAGATATATGGTATTTGGTGTAGATTGGGGGTGAATAAATTATGGTCCAAAACATGGGTAGGTTCGTGTAGGAATCGGATTTCAAACTCACACCAAAAGTATATCCACACTATGCAAGTAAACTGATTTGATAATCATTCCTTTTTACTAGGGCGGTTTCATTCAGCAAAAGAAATCTGGGTGGGAAAGCAGTTTTCAACACGTAAGGCTTCCTGATTAGAAATGTACTTTACTTGCCGTATATAAAACTTTAAGAACTATCCATCTGCTAAGCACTGCTTTTGAATGGGATACACATTCCACATCCTGAACTCAGCATTCTAAGACAACTACACTTGCTGAAAGGTCTTTTAAAAGATATCTGCCCTCCCCCTAGTACCTTGGGGGGAGGGGGGCTGCTGGAGATCTAACAATATTATCGCAGAGGAGAGAGAAACGCCTACCTCCTGTAAATCAATGGATTGAGGACATTACAACTTTATCAACATTTGAATACACAGCATGCAGGTGACAGCTTCATAAGGACATATTTTTATTTGTTATTGTTATGTGTCAGGAATCAGGCAGAAATCAGACCACACAGTCTGTGATAAAAGAACTTCCAAGATCTCAGGCGGAGCGCAGATCCAAAAGAAAGTCTTTATTAAACAAAACCATAAAAAGGCTAATACTTGCCAAGACTCATTGAGCAAACATCTTGTCAGAAACAGAGGTACAATAGACATTAGGATGTACTTATAGGGGGGACCAAGCAGGAGAGGGGGGGGCATGAGGGACCAGGATGGCAGGAAAGGTACATTCACAAAGAAATGTAAAAGTTCCCAGCCGAGCCAGGTGACCCAGCTTTGATCTGAACTGTTACTCCTGTTGAGTCTCCAGTGAGACCGGCAAGGTCACAAGAAAGAGAGGAAGATAAGGGAACCCTGCTGAGGGCAGCTTTGGAATGCAGAAGCGGCCAGGAACCAGCAAAGGGATTTATGGCTTTATGACAACTGGCCTGGAGGAGACTGGGAGACTGCTATCAGAAAAGGGGGTATGAGCCGAGGTTCATGACATTATGTTTGTATTTCTACTCCCCCCTCCATTTTGGCAAGAAATTAGTTTTTAAAAAGTTCCTATCTTCCCATGAAGAAAACACTAGAACAGCCTTTCTCAACTTTTTTACCATTGAGAAAACGCTAAAACCTGCTTTGGGAAACCCCAGATGTGGTGTGACTGTGCAAAATATGGTTGGGGAGCATAGTTGTGGACAGGCCCACCCAGAGCCCCTCCCCTTTCCACTCCCTCCAGTCCCATCACTGGCCATTGGGGGGGGCAAGTCAACATGACCATATATAGTCATATCGCCCATTAAATGTTCAACAAATTTTAAAAACATATACAAAATTAACTACCACCCCTTCAGGAAACCCTTCCTAGGCTATCAAGAAACCCCAGGGTTTCTTGATAAAGCCTGCATTAGAACACACCAACGTGTCCACTACAAGAGAGGACTGGCAAGAATCAATGTACTACTAGGTTGTTTTCACTAAGGATCCCAGGAGTCCTGGCAAACTATTTTAAGAATCTCTACTGTACAATATCGGTCTACATTCACCTTTCCCACCGAACAGCCCTCCCTACTCACCCCAAGTCCCAACTGAATCTATGTAGATACAAGATCAATCCCAACTATAAGTTTGTTAAAACTAAGAAAACTGTGGGATAAAATTCCTCCCTGGTCACACTTTTTAGAAGAATGTAGAAGTGATACAATTTTGATCTCTTATGATACTGTTATTTGTGCATTAGTACACAATAGCCTCAAAAGACAGACATTTATCACTTACAGCTATCTTTCTCTACACTAGCCTTTCTCAACTTCTTTACCATTGAGAAACACCTGAAACAGTCTTCAGGCTTCGAGAACCCCCAGAAGTGGTGCAATCGTGCAGAAATTGTTTGGGAAGCTTAGCTGTGTCCACACCCACCTAGGGCCCCTCCCCTTCCCACCCTCTCCAGGCCATAACTGGCCATGGGGAAAGGGGGTTTACATGCCCATGTTGTTGTTAGTTGCGAAGTTGTGTCTGACCCATCGCGACCCCATGGACAATGATCCTCCAAGCCTTCCTATCCTCTACCTACCATTCCCCGGAGTCCATTTAAGCTCGCACCTACTGCTTTCGTGACTCCAGTTGGTCAATTACCTGCAAAATGTTTATCCGATTAAAAATAAATGTACAAATTAACTAACCCACCCATTCAGGAAACCCTTCCAGGGCCATCAATAAACCCCAGGGTAGAGAAAGCCTGCTCTACATAGAAAAGAACCCACCTGCAGCGTAAAATTACCCCTCAAAATTTGATAGATTTTGCCCTTTGGAGTCCTTTTTCTATCTCAGCCAAGGCAGTGTGATAACAAAGGTCTTCGAGTTTTTGCAGAGGAAACCTGATCTGGTTAAGCTTTGAAGTGTAACAGCTGTCTAGAGAGTGATGCAAACAATGGGTGTCACCAGAGTGATGCGAACAATAGGTCTCCACCTGATGCTTTAACAGGAACTAATCTTTATTACGTGATATTGACCAGTCATTCAGACCCGCCAACCGCATGGGATAAGAAGTCCTGTTTCTAGAGTAGATTTTTTTTACTTGTTTTACGGAAATCAAAATTAATGTATGGTTGTTTTGAAAATAATCTATTTAATAAAGTGTCCCAATGTAAAGAAGTAAAGGGCGTGTTTGTTTTTTTTTAAAGGGGAAGAGTTTTGACTGGTCCAACTGCTCATGTGGGGTTAGAAAAGCTTAACCTTCTTAAATCGTCTCCTGTACAAATATTAAAGATGAAGGATTCCTGTTATGCTCTTTAGCATCTGGTCAAGTCTGGTACAAACAGAACCCAAAAGTGATGGTGGTTGAGAAGGTAGATACTTCAGTGGAAACGAATCCACCTATTTTGGATGGAGTACTGCTGGCTTTTGAAGTACAAGTGGTGTTCACTGGCCCAGCCTCGCTGTCTGAAAAGAAGGCTAGCACAGCCAAAAGAGTCTTCTATCAATTTCATAGCTGCCCTTGAAAAGCACCCAGAAACTGCAGCTGGCTCCGAAAGCAACAGCCAGATTACTGACAACAGCTAGCCAATGGGAACAGACCTTGCTCATCTTGAGACACCTGTACTCACTGCCAGTTTTTTTCCACAAGTTCCATTCAAGTTGCTGGTCATGATCGTTAATGATAATAACCTTCAGGACATGCACATCTAAAGAACCTTCTCCTCCCAGATCTGCCTGTGCAACAAAAATGTTCTTCAGGCCGCCACCTACTGGTCCTTCCCCCATGTAAGGTGACCTGCCTGACAGAGCTTGGTCCTCTCCCACACAGTGGAACAGTCTCCCTGAGGAAGTGAGGGGAGCCACTATCATTATGAAACTTCAGTCAGAGTGGTGCAGTGGGTGAGAGCGGCAGCTTCTAATCTGGCAAATCAGGCTTGATTCCCCGCTCCTCCACATGCAACCAAGCTGGGTGACCTTGGGCTCCTCATAGCCCTGATAGTACTGTTCTCACTGAGCAGTCCTGTCAGAGCTCTCTCAGCCCTATCTACCTCACAGAGTGTCTGATATGGGGAGAGAAAGGCTGTCAGTCGCTTTGAGACTCCTCAGGGTAGTGAAAAGTGGGGTATAAAAGCCAACTCTTCTTTGTCTTTATTCAATAATTCGGTCAAAACAGCAGGCATCGGGGGGTTTCCCCAATCTGTTTTAAACTGTACTATTTTAACTATGACCCACCAACCACTGTGAGCAACAAGGAAAGCCGTAATATAAATATTTTAATCAGTTAACAAGTAACAAGGCACACTGTTGTTCACTGTTATTAATAGGCACACGTTATTATTTTTAGAAGATAATCCTGCAATCCCAATGCACATCAGTTTGACAGTTAAGCCGCAGTGAACAAAAGTGGATTTAGTCTTTGAGTAGCCACAGAATAACAAGCAGCACAACAGAAAAGAGGCATGTATGAGAGAGGACTATATCTCCCATTTCATGCAATTCCCAACACTGCAGGCACCCTGTCCTTCCCTGCATCTGATCATCCTAAACACAGGACTAGGTTACAAGGCATTCCTTCCTTCCCTGCTTGTGGTCTTCCCAAATGTAGCTGCCTGGCTTCTATTTGGAGATGAGACTTCTGGACCTGTCAGACCAATCCAGCAGGCCTTGTATTCTCAAAATATGCTGTCATCACAGGACATGACTTTAGTGTGACACTTGCCACCCGGTCAGAACTGTCCTGACACAACTAGAGTTCTATCTTCTTGATCTATCGGAATCAGAGGATGCAAAATCAGAATCACAACAGCTAAGCCATTTTGTACAGGAACATGTGCACGTTGTGACAGCCAGTGCAGTGCAATGTTTAAGATGTTAAAAGTAGAATCTTGGAGATCTGTGTTCAAATCCTGAAAGTTTACTGGGTGACTTGAACCAGTCTCTCTCTCTCTCAGTCTGAGCTGTGTCACAGGGATTGAGGAGAGGATGAAATAAAGAAAAAAGACTTGTGCCTACTTGGGTCTCTGAGAAAGGAAGCTTTGATTCTCAAAAGTTTAACCCCCCCCTCCATGTTGTTGGATCTCTAAATTACTAATGGACAAAAATCTAGCCATGCATGCTGCTTTAAACTCTTTGGAGGAAGGGGAAAATGAAAACGCACTCAAAACACATCGAAAAAGCCACACTATCCAGTTACTGCAAATGCCCTCGAGAGAGTGAATGGTGCAGCATGCCGAAATTATTCATTTACAACCACCCACCTTTCTTGCCTACCATGTCATAGTCACATGCATATTTCTCCTCTCCTCTATTGTCTTCTTCGCGAGAACCCTGCGATGTAGGCTAGGGTCAGGAATACATGACCAGCCCAAGGTCAATCAGTGCACTTCTATAGCAATGCGGGGATTTGAACTTGTGTTTCCCAACACATGCTAGTTCAACACGCTAACAAGTAAATACTTTCAGCACACTGGAGTGCATTATAATGCTTAAAAGTCTCCAGGTAAAAGTTCCCCCTTAAAGAAAGTTCCAACACCCAACAAGTAAATACACTGGCTCTTGCTATACTGTAATGCATGATCACATTAAAAAGACTCCAGGTAAAAGTTCCTGAAAGTAACAAAGATTGCAATTGCATTTGGTGTGTGATAGAATAGACCAAGAATACGATTCTATTCCACTGTCTGTACGGTAAGATGTTGTGGATGATAATAATAATATAATATATAATAAATTAATAATGGGTGACTAAGTTGCAGGCTGCAGAGGACACCATTTCTAGCTATTAATAATAATGATGATGATAATAATAATGTGTGATGACTAAGTTGCAGGCTGCAGAGGACACAATTTCTAGCTATTATTATTAGTAGTAGTAGCTATTATTATTAATAATAATAATGGGTTACTAAGTTGCAGGCTGCAGAGAACATCATTTCTAGCTAATAACGTGACTAATAATGTATAATATTATTATAATATCAATATTAATAATAATAATAGGTGACTAACGTGCAGGGTGCACAGGACACCATACCTAGCTCCAAAAATGGCGGTGATTTTTTGCACCCAGGAAACCCCAAATCTCTGGATCATTGTTTCTTCTTTCTACAGCGTCTGACTAGTCCCTAGGGCAGGGGTAGTCCAACTGCGGCCCTCCGGATGTCCATGGACTACAATTCCCATGAGCCCCTGCCAGCGAAGGCCGGGGGATAGGCCCGGGTGAGCGCCCCCAAAGGAGGGGGGGGTCTCTCTTCCCCCCTCCCCCTCCTTCCCCCGGGGGTCCAATGACTCACCAGCTCCTTCTTCGGCCGGTTTGCGCCTCCCCGCCGCCTCCTCTTCCGCCGCCCAGGGCGGAGAGGGGGGGAGAGGGCGAGGGGGGAGTCCGTCCTCCCGGGCCTCAGAGCCGCGCCACACGAGGAGGAAGGTGGGGGGGGGGGTGCGAGGCTCCGGCCGGCGGCGAAGGCCGCAGCGAGGGCAACGACGCCTCCCTTTCGCCGCGCGGCGCGACCGAGGCCCGAAGCAGTCCGGGACGATGGCTCCCCCCCGCCCGCGACGGTGACCCCCCACCCTGCGTCTGCGCCTGCGCGGCTGGGCCCCGCTTCCCCTCGCCGCCCCACGGAGCTCCCGCGAGGACAACGGCCCTGCGTCGTCTCCGGAAACCGTCCCAGCAGCCAATGGCTGGCCAGGCGGTCACCAAGGCGGAGCTACGGCGCGGAGCGCGCGCTGAGGGGAGGGGTTAGGGCAGGGGTAGTCAAACTGCGGCCCTCCAGATGTCCATGGACTACAATTCCCAGAAGCCCCTGCCAGCGAATGCTGGCAGGGGCTTCTGGGAATTGTAGTCCATGGACATCTGGAGGGCCGCAGTTTGACTACCCCTGGGTTAGGGGGTGCCAGCCTCCGGGGGGGGGGGGACCTGGGATCCCCCTGGAGTTGCAGCTGGCCTCCAAGCCACAGAGATCAGCTCCCCTGGAGGGAAGGGGTGCTTTGGAGGGTGCACTCTGTCGCATTGGACTCCCTGGGGTCAAAGCCCTGAGTTATACAAATGTCCACGGGCACCTTCAAGAGCAACCAGGTTTTATTCAAGGGGTGAGCTTTCATGTGCACGCACCCTTCCTCAGAGACAATGTCATGCTTCTGTGTCATCGTATCTGAGGAAGTGTGCTTGTGCACGCAAGCTCAGACCTTCAATAAAACTTGGTTGGTCTTCAGGGTGCTCTGCTGCTTTGACCAACACGGCTACCCGCTTGAATCTATCTCCATGATTTATACTTTTGCCATGTAACCTGGTTCCTATCACTTGCATGCTTCTGCCAGTTAATTATGCCTGTATCCCCAGCAACCTCTTGGATCATTAAGCTGGCCATCCTGTCTTAGATCTTAGGTGTGGATGCACTGGGCCCATCCTTCCAGCGCTCCCCACCTCCCCCCCCCCCCCCGCCGGCCTGGGAATCGCTGTCTTCTTCAAGGCCTTGAGCACCAGAGACAGTCTGTTTCAGGAACAAGAACTCTGCACCCAAATTGTTTGGTGCTGAGAGGGGCTGTTGGCAAAGTGTAGATAAGGGGCTGCTGGGTTTGATTCCCCAGCCTTAGCAAAACCCCTGTGATGTTCTGATTTTTATTTCTCCAATAAGGAGCTTGCTTTTCCAAAATCAAGCCTGCTTATTGGAATTCAGGAAAGTAGGGACATAATTATGACTACCAAATGTAAATAAGTTAGAACTATGTTTCCAATAGATACTTATGTTTGTGAAAGTTGGACAATGAAAAAAAAAACAGCCAATAGAAGAATTGCTTTGTTTGGACTCTGGTGTTGGAGAAAGCTTCTGTGGGTTCTGTGGACAGCAAAAGTCACAAACAATACTACAGCGCATAAAGCCTGATAAATCACTGGCAGGCAAAATCACGAAACTCCACCTCACTTACCTTGGCCATATCATGTAATCCAACTCAATGGAGAAAGCAATTATGCTAGGATTGGTCAGTGGAAAAAAAGAAATCAGGCCAACAAAAACGTGGTAGATAATACAATCAGAATGGACACCGGGCCAGAACATTGTACAACTAAAAGAAGCAGTTCAAGATCAGAAATCATGGTGGCAGTTGTGCCATAGGATTACCAAGGGCCAGACTCAACTGAATGGCTAACATCATCATCATATTGGGAATAATCGGAGATTCTCACACCTGTCCTCCCCAAGCTCCATCCCCAAATCTCCAGGAGTCTTCCAGCCTGAATCAGGCAACCATACCTTCCCGTCCCCTGCCAGTGCCTGAAGGGACCTAGCAACCCTAGAAAGCAGTGTTGGTCCCTTACAGCTGAACAAATGTATACGTAAGTGTTGCTACTCTTTTAGGTGCCACTGAACTTTTGCTGTCCAACATGAGCTTTCCTGAGCACGGAGTACCACGAGTCTGTTTAGATTACTGAAACATACATCCTGCTGTGTAATTTTTACATCCTTTCATGTGTTTTGTTAATACGCACGTTGGGGTGACAAAAACATACAGAATGGCTATTTTATAATTCACCTCTTTTCTGAACAGAAATCAGATGCACATGAAAATTTCAGTCTGAGTTTCTGCTGAAACTCAAGAAATGCTTCTCAGTACAGCTGAGAACAAGCATAGAACAAGAACGCTTCCCCATGTGCTTCATGCATTCTGAGCTGCAATTCTTATAGATGGCCATTGTATTCAGAGCAAGTTATGTGACTGACATAGATTCGATTGTGTCTAGCTAAACAAAGAACAAAGAATCATAGTTCTAGCATAGCGTTTCATGCCAAATGAACTGACCACGGGTAAGCAAACAGAAAGTGTTTTAATCATTTACATAATAAAAGCAATGCCCTCCAGCACCATCTTTACACTCCCACTGCACTCCCACACTAGCGACAGAACTGTGCATGGCATCACCAGGAGATTTGGGGATTGAACTGGAGGTTACCATTTAATTGCCCACGTGATTGTACTGTAATAAACTATTTGTTTTTGAGAACCTGCGTGCTCGCTGCCTTTTGGATCACTGCTTTTCCTTCAGGGAGCCTGTTCCCCAGCTGATGAACAAAACGATATCTTGGTTTCTTGTTTTTCTTAATTGGAGTGTTGGGGACACCAAGCGAACAGACCTGTCTGACTAAAGCTTCAGTCAACACTTATGCTTTGTTTCTGTTCCGTTTTTTGTTGCTGGTTGGTTCCACAACCCGAATCCTATCACAATGTTTACTGAATGCCTTATCCTGTACTGACTCACTCAGCATTCTACCTTCAGCCCAAATGAGAAAGTCAGATGGTCGATAATGTAAATTGAAATGAATAAAAAGATATGCAGGTGAATATCCATAGGAGATCTGCTTTTACAGAAATCAATTTTGATGTTTTAAAAAAACCAACCAGTGTGCTTGTCTATTGTTTTCCCTCAAAGGTTTTAGAGGGAAGGTTTAATTGTATCCCATATCAGGCGAAATTCTGCCCATGCAGTTCTGACTGCCCTGATTCCATTTCACACATTTTGCTAGACTGCCCCTTATATGAGCGATGTTGGGATGATAGTTTTGTTGCCTTGCTGAGAAACGAGCCTTCTGTAAGTAAGTCTATGACCTTGCAATTCCTGCTCTCTGACAGTGATCCAGAGGTAACCATTATAGTCGCCAGAGTCCTAATTCAGATACTTTTATAATATGCTGCCTGTTTTGCATTCTATATTTTATAGCTCATATAATCATTTTAAGATGTGTTTGGTTATGCAACCCCATGGCCTATTTTATTATCTCGTTGGATTTTTAAGTCCTATTTCTATATGTTTTACACTTGTTTTATGTCAATAAAAGGTTACTGTGACTGACTGACTAGTGCAGAAAAACAAAACAAGAAATCTACTAGAACCTTAAATAATAATGTTTATTGTGGTATAAATAATTCCATGGGCAGAGAGAATCTCTGTTTCAGTTTGGCTGTTTCCAGGGAGGCAGTCACTTCTTCATGTACAACAGAAGGAAATAAAATAGTTCTGGATCAGGGAAACTTGAACCATGCTTGGTCATTTTAACTGAAGATGCCAGAGATTTAATCTGGGGCTTTCCACGTGCCAAACAGATACTCTGCCACTGAGCCAAAGCCCCTTGGCTTCCTTTGTACCCAAAGCAGAGGATCATTCATGTACTGCAGAGGGCCCTGCTGCCATGCTGAGCCTGCAATCCCTGAAAGTGCTGTTCTCACAGAGGTGTCTCTCTCAGACCGCTCTCAGCCCCATAGAGAGAGGAAGGGAAGTCGATTGTAAGCCGCTTTGACTCCTTCTGGGAGAGAAAAGCAGGGTATAAAAACCAAGCCTTGTTCTTCATGAATAAAACAAATAGATTCAGGTAGGCAGCCGCATTCTTCTGAAGTAGCAGAACAAAACATTGGGTCCAATGGCACCTTTACGACCAACCAAGTTTTATTCAAGGGGTAAGCTTTCATGTGAATGCTACTCACAACAAAAACGGGAATCTTCAGAGTTCATATAGAAAGAGAGAAGTCACACAATAAATTAGTCCTTTTGAGCCCAGGTAGCACCTTCAAGACGAACCAAGTTTATTGAAGGTATGAGCATTTGTGTGCAAGCACACTTCTACAGTTCGACACTGTATCTGGGGAAATGTGCGTGCACAGGAAAGCTCATACCTTCAATAAACTTTGTTGCCCTTAAAGGTGCCCCTGGACTCTCAATTTGTTCCGCTGCTTCAGACCAACCCAGCGACTCGCTTGAGTAAATTAACCTAACAATTAATTCACTGTGTCCTTATATCTGCACTCTGATGGTTCCAGTTTCATGGTCCGAGGAACGGCGCGTGCACGCGAAAGCTCGCACCTAGAATAAAGCCTTGTCGGCCTCAAAGATGCTCCTGGACTCCAATCTCGAACCGGGGAAAGGTTAGGCAAGCCTTAGTCCCAATTTTCTTCCCCCCTGAACTTCCGGTCTTCCATCGCACAGCCGTTCTCCTCTATGGAGGCCGCGGGGCTCTATGGTAGAAGGCATCACTCCTTTGCAATGGAAATAGCCGGGTCGGGCTGTGCTGGGACTGGGAGCCCTTCGCAGGCACTGGTGTGAAAGGAGGGAGAGGGGGGGGGGGCGGGAGTCTGTCGCTCGCCGGTGAAGAGGGCGGGCGGCTGGGCAAGGGTGGGGAGGGGGCGGCCGCCCACCGTAGGGGGACTATAAGCCCCAGGTTGCCGCCGCGCTGCGAGTGGAGGGGGGGGGGGGGGCGATCCCAGATCACGTGAACGCGCCTGGTCCCTTTTTTTTTCCGCCTCTCCTCCCAATGGAAGATGGCAGCGCTGGGCCCCGGGGAGCGGTGGACGGAAGGTAACTCCGCATCATGCGCGGGGGTCTGCCGCCCTGCCGCCCCGCAAGCTCTGGGGAGGTGGGGTCCCGCGGGAGGCTGGAGCCGGGCTGGCTGCTGGGAAGGGAGGCCAGGTGGATGGCGGCGTCAGTTTCCCCGGGCCCGTTTGGCCCGGTGCACGGAGCAGGTGCATTCAGGTGCATGCGTGCCGGCGGAGATGGAATCTGCACGGTCGGTGGGATTCCTGGGCCAAAAGCGAAGGCACGCGCTGCGGGACAGGTCCCTAGTTCGTGCGCGGTTGAGCTTTGCGTGGCAATGTGGCAGCGCCTTTTCAGGGCCCCGGTTTCTGCACTGCCTTTCTTTGTACCGGGGGTGGGGGTGGCCAGCTGGTGGGAGCACTGCACAGGCTGGACGAAGTCAATTGTGCAAGGGCTTGTCCCTCCAGATGTGCGTTTGTGGTTGGTGCTGCTGCTAGGGATGCCACGCCAAGCTTACCAAGGTGGGACCTGGAGATCCCCCCCAGAATTAGAACTGGACTCTGGGCTGCAGAGCAGTTCTTGAGAATATCCACGCTTTGGACCAGCCTTTGTCAACCTTTTGAAATATTTTTCAGGCTTGGTGGTACAGGGAAGTGATGTCAGCTGGCCACGCCTCCCTGCCACACCCTCACCTTGGGCAGCAAAGGTTTAAATGGCCACCGCCCTTTTCCACCTCCTGCAGACACCTCATTGGCCGCTTTGGGGGTGGGTGGGTCAAGCTGGCCAAATAAGGGTCAGCTTTCATGGTGTGAGAGGGCCCTCTCCACTCCCCAGCTGCCATTTTGAACCCTCCCACACACACCGTGGTTTCATTAACGGGCCTTTGCAGTACCATATGATACTTTGGCGCCATGGTTGAGGAACTCTGCTTTGCATGGTGGACCTAGAGCATTGTACTCTCCCGAGGTCCATATCCTCCCCTGGCTCCATCCCCAAATCCCCAGAAGTTTCCCAACATGGACCTTTGGGGGTCGAATGACCCTTTCACATGGGTTGTGGCAGCTTGGCCAGGGGGGGGGCACCATCCACACAACAGCCCTGCAGGGGAGACTGAAATAGAGCATTTGTCTTTCTGGAGCAGCGGAAAAGAACGAGATCGGCATGGTGGGACAAGAGGCAGAACTGAACTGAGAAACCCCAGGGGGAAAAACAATTCATATACAACTACAAGAGCCTCTTGTGGCGCAGAGTGGTAAGGCAACAGTCTGAACGCTCTGCCCATGAGGCTGGGAGTTCAATCCCAGCAGCTGGCTCAAGGTTGACTCAGCCTTCCATCCTTCCGAGGTCGGTAAAATGAGTACCCAGCTTGCTGGGGGGTAAACGGTAATAACTGGGGAAGGCACTGGCAAACCATCCCGTATTGAGTCTGCCATGAAAACGCTAGAGGGCGTCACCCAAGGGTCAGACATGACCCGGTGCTTGCACAGGGGGTACCTTTATACAATCATGAAGCATTGATCTTCACGCCACTTGGTTTAATTTCTGTGAAAGAACACTTGCATAGTTTTATGGTTGGGGGTCACCACAACACGAGGAACTGTATTAAAGGGTCACGGCATCAGGAAGGTTGAACCACTGATGTATGGCAAGGATGAGGGGCTTCTTTTTCCGCGGATCACGCCTGCCTTCCTTTGCAGCGTTAATGGATGAGCTGAGAAGAAATCCGTACACATTGGAGGACATGAGGGAGGACTTCGACTGCTGCTGCTGTAGTGACTGTCTGAGGATGAAGGAGGATGTGTGTGACTGTGGGAGGAGTCAGCCAGTCTCTGGAGAAGGAAATGCGACCTACACAAAAGAACAGCTGCTCGGGGTGCAAAGGTAAACACAAAGCCTCGGTGCTACCATTGATGTGTTTAGCGTGGTTGCAGCCTGTAGTCCGTGTCGCTGAAAGATTCATTGTGCAGAGGTTCTCCTGATCAAGGGAGAGCAATGGCCGTGTATCAACATTACGTATACCCTGCCTTTCTCCCCAGATGGGAACCCAAAGGAGCTTACATCACTCCATTTTATCCTTACAACCACTCTGCTTCCATAGTGGAGTGGGCATCATTAGAACCTGGGTCTTCCAGATTCTTATTCAGTACTAACCTTTATACCAGGCTTTCTCAACCAGAGTTTCGTGAAACATTAGGGTCTCTGGATGACCCTAGAAGGGTTTCTCGAATGGGTGGGAGTTAATTTTTAATATATTTTCTAAAATGTGTTAAACATTTATCAGGTGATATGACCGTATAGCGTCATGTCGACCTGCCCCCTCCCAATGGCCAATAATGGGCATGAAGGGTGGCGGAAGGGGGGTCTTCCCTTAGCCCTCCCCATTTATCTGGGCTTGGGACCGGCATGGCCAGGTGTGCATGGCTGGGTCACAAAAGTCATAAACAAGGAGATACTAGAGTGCATAAAGCCTGATATATCACTGGAAGGCAAAATCATGAAATTCCGGCTCACTTACTTTGGCCATATCATGCGATCCAACTCAATGGAGAAAGCAACTAGGCTAGGATTGGTCAGTGGTAAAAGGAAACCAGGTTGACAACACGGTTAGACACGTTCAAAATGGACCTTGTCCAGAGTATTAGTCAACTAAAAGAAGTGATGCAAGATCAAAAAACGTGGCAACAATTGACCCATAGGAGCACCAAGTATCGGACATGACTGAATGGCTAATATCATTATTTTCTTTAATATCATATTTTGTTAAAAGGGTTTAAGTACTTGCCTCAAGTTGTAAAAAAAAACCAATAAGAAAATAAAAAATAAACTACAATCAGAAGTTGGACAGAAACAAGCTAAGTACTACTATTTATTCTGTTGCCTTCATTTTAGTCATTGAAAATGGCTACAATAGACAATCCAGTAATAATGCAACAGACTTGCATATCTCATTAGCTTGTTGCTTGCATATCTCATTAGCTGTAATAGCCTGCATAACATCTATAGGGAAAACACTTCTGTCTTCATATAGCACAAATAGTGGGATATTGTAATCAATGTTATTGTTGTTTTATTGTTGATTTTATGGGATTTTATGGTATATACTGTTTTATGGTTTTATTCTGTAAGCCGCCTCGAGGTGACATTGTTATGAGAGGCGGGGTATACAGTATTTGCTGGCGTATAAGACTACTTTTCCCCCCTGAAAAACATGCCTCCAAGTGGGGGGGTCGTCCTGTACGCCGGGTGCACTTCAGTTGGGATAGACATAGCTGCCCATAGTGGCCCATAGTACTGTAATGTAATGTAACAAACTCTATATTTTGAGTGGAAATGTCGGGGGGTCGTCTTATACGCCGGCAAATACGGTAAATTTAAATATATATTTATGAATGAATGAATGAATTTGTCTTATGGTTCAATACCATAATGGTCCTGACCAGCAAGACACAACATTGGTAGATCCTTGTATCTGATGTGCTAACGTCTACCAGCACTTGGTTTTGCTCCTTGTTATTTACTTTTGGGTAGGAGAGAGAAAGGCAATTACACAGTAAAGAGGGGGGAAAGAAGACTAAAGTGGGGTTGGGCGAATGGGTCTTATCCTATTTGAAAATATGAATTGCTCAGAAAGTTCATGTCCTTTTTTTGCAGCAAATACACAATTAAAGAACTGTGCTTGCTTTGTAGAATAAAGAGGTGTAAGAATTATTATGAAATTCTAGGCGTTGAGAGTGATGCCACCGATGAGGAACTGAAGAAAGCGTACCGAAAACTAGCCCTTAAGTTTCACCCTGACAAAAATTGTGCCCCAGGAGCAACGGAAGCATTTAAAGGTAGGTAGGGGGAGAGGGGAAGTCCGGACAGACACTGGCTTTGGAGTACCAAGGAAGTCCTGTGCAGTAGAGCAGTGGTCCCCAACCTGGGGGCTGCGGCCCGGTGCCGGGCCGTGAAGGCCATGGCGCCGGGCCGCGGCTCCCTCTCCCCGCCCCTCCCCCCCGCAGTAAAAAACTTCCCAGGCCGCAAGCTTGCGGCCCGGGAAGCTTCTTACTGCGGGAGGGCGGGGAGAGGGAATCGGGGCCGGGCCGCGCCCATGCGGGCGCGGCTCGCGGGTGCGGCCCGATGCGGGGGCGCAGCCCGCGGGTGCGGCCCGATGCGCGGACACGGCCCGCAGGTGCGGCCCTATGCGCGGGCATGGCCCGCGGGCGCGGCCGATGCGGGGGCGTGGCCCGCGCGGGCCGCGCCCCAATGCCCTGCCGGTCCCCAACCTCAGAAAGGTTGGGGACCACTGCAGTAGAGCTACGTAAAAGATTTTAAAATGTTCTGGTACCTGGAGCAAGCCTATGGGGCCAGTGGTGGCAGTTGTGGAAACTTCCACCACTGCTGGCCCCATAGATTTTTTTATACCAGGTACCAAAACAATTGAAGGGTTTTCAAGGCAAAAGATGTTCAGGGAGAGATCTTCAAAGATTTACTTATTTATCATATGGCATATGTGTCATATAGCCAGGAAATCCTAAGATTACCAGACAAGAGTGGTTGGCCATTGCCTGCCCTGCCTCATGACCCCAGAATTCGTCAGAGGCTGTCTTTCCAAGTCCTTGACATTGCCGATCCTGCTGAGCTTCCAAGATCTGACAGGATCAGGCTTTGCCTCAGCTATTCAGGTTGGGTTCATCTTTTAAAAGGCTGATCTAGATCCTACCTGCATCTTCTGATGGCCATTCCAAATTTTTAGGGTGATACCTCTTAATTGGTTTCGTCGCGGTGCATCTTGGGTTTTGTCGTATATGTGATTTTACAACTTTTTAGGGGTAATTTTATTGGGGTTTTTATGTATTCATATTCTGTAACCTGCCACGAGCCTTTGGGGAGTGGCGGGATAAAAATCTAATAAACAAACAAACAAATAAATAAAGATCATAGGTTTGTAACGTCTTTACTCTCTGTTGTTCATTCTAAAGGTTCCGCATGCCATTCCATGAAGATATGGGTGCATATCATTTAATGGAAGCTTAGGTAAAAAATTTCTACCAAAGGAAGGGAGGTTTATTTTGTTGACCTCCCCCCCTTTTGACCCTCAAGTTCATCTGAGGGATCCCAGTGGGCTGCAGAAGATGAGGGGATTCCCATTCCACTAACAGAAATGCCATCCATAAATAGAAGATTGTTACTGCTATTCAACACTATAACACAATCCCATCTGTCCTGCCCTTGGCATCTTGGAGGAAGGCTGAGATCCAAATGTTATGTTATTGGTGTGCTGTTGTAGCCACTCCTAGGACAAGAATATTCTGTCATTTCCCCCCTTATTTCAGGTTATGCTTCTTTGAATGGCTTGGATGATTCCCTACCTTGTACAGGTGCATTCCTCTACTACAAAATGCTTTCCAGTGGCACAGATAAGTGCACCACCAGTAAGCATTTCATCCCAGAGGAGCACACTCGGCCCCAGTGGAGCCAGAAAATAAGAATCCTAAAGAAACCTAAAGCAATAGTGGGTTTTTTTTACTTCGGGGATTATATACTTTCTGAGCCTGCCATTATTGCAGACTGTGGTCTTCATAACTAGTTGCAAGTGATGTTACAGTATGCATTATTTGTGTCTTTGTGTTCTTGGGGTTAGGGCAAGCAGTTGACAATCCTGAGTTGCTTTGATGTATGGGGTTATATATCGTTTTACTTTGATCTTTGTGTAGTCTACATGTTAACTTTATGTTGATAGATGGTTGCTTGGGAGGAGAGGAAGCCTTGGTGTTATCTGTACCACAGGGAGTCTGGAGTTTGGAATTCACACCTGATTGTTATAACTATGCCTGGGAAAGTGGGGAGCTTACCTTGAAGTGAGCTGAAAGTGGAGCCCATGGAAATTATATCAATCTGCATGTGTGTTGCCAGTCAACAAAAAATATCATGAACTTAGCTTGTTTCTTTTTAATCAATTGCTTTGACTGAACTTGCCAAGCTTGTTTATTTTTTATAATAATTATTATTTTTAAATGCTGGGTTTCTCCAACTTTTATTAATTTTTATAGAATATAAAAGAAAGAATAAGAATAGAAAATACAAAGATGCACAAATATTGAACCCCCATTTAGTTATGATTCACCCTTATTTAACTAATGCATTTATTTACTATCTGTCTATATAGTCTGTATAGTAATACCTTAGTTCTTTGAATTCTTCTGCTGGTCTGCGGTTGATTAGACTGGTTAGTTGAGACATTCCTGATAACTCTCCAAATGTATCCAACCAGTCGGTTATCTCTGATATTTGTTGTTGTTTCCAGATGTTCGCTAATACTATTCTTGCCGCAGTTGTAGCATGAAAAAAGAAGAATTCAGCTTGTTGAGGAATATTATCCAACAATACACTTAACAACATATACTCAGGATACATAGGAAATTTAATATTCAGCATTACTTCTAATATAGTATGAACTTTTATCCAAAACTTCCTTACTTTTTTACATCTCCACCACAAATGAAAGAAGGATCCAACTTTTTCGTTACATTTCCAACATCATATTCTTAACATCTGACATTTTGTAGGTTTTACAGTTTTACCCCACATCCATTCTCACTCCTCCAATGTAATATTTAATCATTTAATCATACAATTCTTAACCTGTTCACTTTGCATCTCAAATTTTAACAAAAGCTTATAGATTTGCCCCTTTAACTGAGATTTAGCTTGAAATGGAATGTTTTCAAACTCAGTTAGGGAAGATCTCAGGTCCGCATGTTTTGGAAACTCAGCTTTAAATCTAGCTATAATTTGGTGATACTCCAGCCACCGGATATCCATTCCCTCCTTTAGTAAGACATCTAGAGTTTTTTATTTCCCGGTTGGAGTAAAAAAATCTTTATATTTGAGACAATCCAGTCTTTTCTGTTGAGTTGTATCAAAATAGGCCTCTATTGGAGATTTCAGCAAAGATGAGTCAGATGTTATTGCTTATTAAGTTCGAGGCCCAGTAATTCAGATTCACTTTTTTCTTGGCGTTACGTATGGGTAAGAGAAGGCTGAATTCCCTTTTCAAGACCAGTCTTCTCAAACACAAGATCTCTTGATGTCGGGTCCAAAGTCCAGTGAGTCAACCAAGATAAAGCTGCAGCATGAAGATACAATTTTAAGTTTGGCACAGCTTGTCCACCTCTCTTTTTATCATCTTGTAGAATTTTAAAGTCAGTTCTTAGTCTTCTGTAGTTCCATGTAAATTTATTAATTTCACCTTGCCAATTTTGTAAGACCCTATCTTTAATTCCCAATGGAATCATTTGAAATAAGAAATTGATCTTGGGTAGAATGTTCATTTTAACAATGGCTATCCTCGCTGACCAAGAAAATTTCATTTTAGTCCATCTTTGCAGATCCTGCTGAATACTTTTTCGCAATGTAGCATAGTTGTTTTCATATAATTTTCCCAAGTCTTTATCTAAAACCACTCCAAGATATTTAATACTGCCTGGATTAATTCACATCCAGAGTTGGACATTAGATCCTTCGAACCTTGATCTGAAGCCCCGATGACCAATTATTTTATTTTTATTCCTGTCTATTTTATAGCCTGAATAATGACCAAAATCTTTCAAAATGTCTAATAACAAAGAGAAAGTGCATTTTCAGGTTGGGTTAAAACAAATACCACATCAGCATAACTTCTCATCTTGAACTCCTCTCCTTTAATGTCAAGACCAAAAAGTCCTGTTGTAGATCTAATCTTTGTAGCCAGTGTTTCCAGAACTACTGTAAGTTAAACAGCAAAGGAGTTAACGGACATCCTTACCTGGTACTCTTCATAATTTGTATTTCATCACAGGCAAGCTTACCATTAACCTAGATTCTTGCCTCCTAGCTAAAGTAAATTTGTTGTATAGAATTCAGGAACTTATCACCACACCCCATAGTTTGTAGTGTTGCTTGTAAGAAATTCCATAAAACACTATCAAAAGCTTTTTCATCATCTAAAAAGGAAACAAAAACACATTGTTTTGTTCTATGTACATGTTACATTGCATTTAACACAAAGCAAATATTATTTTTCATATTACTTTTTTGGCATAAAACCTGTTTGATCAACATCGCCTATACATTTCTTAAGCCTTTCCGCTAAAATTGTAACAAAGATTTTATAATCCATATTCAATAATGAAACTGGTCTAGATTGCAAAGAGGATATATCTGTGCCATTTTTATGTATAAGAATTATTGACACCTGCTTCCATGTTTCTGGAAGTGCTCTTCCAAACTTTCCATCATAGTGTTAATTAACTGGTGCTATACTGGTGTAACAGCATGTAACTTTTAAAAATAATATTCAGCCGATAGTCCATCTGGACCAAACGCCTTTTGTGCTTTCATAGCAAGTATTGCATCATTAACTTCTTGAGTTGATCTCTTTTGATCTAAAATCCTGCAATGTTCTTCTGAAAATTTCTTAAACAGGATGGTCCTCAGAAAACTCAGTTCTTCTTCTAAGTTATCTTGTTTATCCTCTGCTTGATATAAGCTTTGAAATTCCACTCCTTTATATTTCAGGCGAGAGATGGACTTCTTCTATAAGTTATTCTGCAATTTATATGCCAACCATCTGCCCGGTTTATCAGCATATTCAAAGTCCTGTTGTTTTAGAAAATCTAATGCCTTCTCATCTCTTCTGTTTCAATGTGGTCTCTTCATCCTTAAATGCTTGATTTGTTTCCAAATTTGCTTAGACTGTGTAGTCTGATGTTGTTTCTCCAATGGACATAGAGTCATGAATTATTTTCAGTTCTTGAGCTTTTTCCCCTCCTGATCACAGTATTTTGTCTGATTAGGATCCCTCTCATGAAAGCCTTGCTGGCATCCCACACTGTAGAAAGCTGCACATCGGTAGTTTGATTAATCTGAAAAAAATTCTTGAAGATCTGTTTCACATTTCTGTAATCTTTATTTGTCCTCAAGAATACAGTAATTTGTCCTCCATCTTCTTAAACCACTTATTTGGTTGTTTAAGCCCAGTTCCAACAGGTTATGATCGGAAAATGTGTTGGGCAAAATTTCTATGTTGGCCACCATCAAAAGTAATGAATTAGAGAGCCAGCATTGGTCAATCCTAGAATATGAACCATGTCGAGGAGAATAATGAGTATACTTGCATGCTTGTAGATTAAATTCTCTCTAAACGTCAGCCAGTGATAAGTGCTGAAAATTAGATAATACAAGCTTTGATAACTTGGCACCATGTTTTTTGTGCGACTGATCAAGAGATGGATTCAGAACAGTGTTTAGATCTCCAATTAAAACCACATCTGTATCTAAAATATCTAAGTGGTTTTGAAAAAAATCGTCATAAGATTTGTCCTTGGAATTTTTGGGAGCATAGATATTTACCAGAATTAGCTTCTTTCCATCTGATAGCTGGATCTTAAGTGTGAGATAACAACTCTCTGGATCTGGAAGCAAAACATTGGGTTCGATATTTGAGTTAACCAAACAGATTGCCACACCTCTCTTTTTGACTGTGGCCAAGGCAGTATACATTTTCCCTACCTTTTAGTATCTAAGACTTTGGAGTGTTTTTCTTTAATATGAGTTTCTTGCAGGCAAATAATATCAACCTGAGATTTTTTTTAAGCTGATTTCAGAAAATTGTTCTCTTAGCACGGGCATTCAAACCATTAACATTTACAGAAAGTATATTTAATTTCTCCCTGTGCTAGAGGTGCCCTGTAATTCAGACTGGGATGAAGACTGCTGTTGATCTTGACATGCCTGTCGACCAGGTTCCTGAGAAAGTTGATATTAAGCCTGTTTATTGAGAATTGGCGAGGAACCTGACAGCAAGCACATAACTTGTTTCTTGCTCTTTCACATTGCAGCAATAGGGACTGCATTTGCGGTTCTGAGCAACCCCGAGAAAAGATTACATTATGATCGGTTTGGAGATGAACAAGAGCCTGTGTATAGTAACCTGCCCAAGCACTACAACTATTACCGGGAGTTTGAAGCAGACATCACACCAGAAGAAATATTCAATATGTTCTTTGGAGGACACTTTCCCACAGGTGAGTCTTCTTCTGTAATTTGAAAAGAAGATTATGTCCTTAGAGGTTCACTGTGGGCTCTTTCAACCAGGTGTAGTAGCTCTCAGGCAGCCTCCTGGTGGGACTTGGGGATCCCCTGAAATTACAACTCATCTCCAGACTGCCGAGATCAGTTTCCCTGGAGGAAATGGCTGCTTTGGAGGGTGGACTCTGTGGTGATGGTCACAGTCCTCTCCTGCTTCAGCGAATCCCTTTGTTTACAACAGCCTTCCTCCAGCCATTTTCTGCCAGCAGGGCTCTGAGAAGAAACGCTGAGAGGAGGAAAATGGGAGGAGACAATAGGGGAGGGGGTGTGCAGTAGATCCAGCTGTTCCCTCCCATTCCTTTTACACTGTGTCTAAATTCAATTTATATTTATATTTATATATTTAAAATTAGATTCCCCTCCCCAACTGGAGTAACCCTGGGATTACTAATAAACCTGGTTGAGAATGACTAAACTAAAGTTCTAGTGATTAAAGACTTTTGCCTACTTTCCCTGTTAAATTAAAAATAACCCTTGGCCCCCGCCTGGTGGAATGAGCTCCTGGAAGAGCTGAGGACCCTGATGGAGCTGATTCAGTTCTGCGGGGTCTGCAAAATGGAGCTCTTCCGCCTGGCATTTGGTTGTAGCCAGGCAGAGGAAGATCTTAGCTCCTCCACTGGTGCTCCGATATCAACATTATGCCCTGGATGTACAGCCGATGTTCATAGGCTTGAAGAAGGGCGAGGGTTCTGTGTGTATGGGCGGGGGGGGGGTGGTTAATTGGTTGTTTTATTATTGATTGAATGCATTTTAATGAACATTGTGAGCCACTGTCAGCTAGCTGGCTAGGAGCGCCAGCCTAGAACTCAAAACTATAAATAAGTAAATATAGATAAATAATGGACACACCCCTTAACTCTTTTCCTTGTTTCCATCAGGAAATGTACACATGTTTTCAAATGTATCAGCGGATCCTCCCTGTTATCCATCTCGGACCAGAAACGAGAGGACTTGGACACAGGAGGAAGAGGAGGAAGAAACCCGGCCACAGGTGATATGGAGAAGGAATTTGTCATAAGTACCCAGAAGGCCCCTCCTTTCTTATTCTTGCTGTAGGGTAGCCATGTTGGTTTGTTGTAAAACAGCTGTATTCAAGTACTGTAGCGCCCCAGAGACCAAGAAGATATTCAGGACATAAGCTTTTGAGAGTCACAGCCATGGGGGAGGGTGGTATACCAATGTAATAAATAAATTGATTAATTAATAATTCAATAGCGCCCCTCGCTAACATCAAATGAGCTTTGATTCTCAAAAACTGATACTGCAAAAATCTTGTTGGTCTGGAACTGGGGTGGCCAGGCTGCAGCTCTCCAACTTCTGCTGGCATTCAGAACCAGTGAGTTTTTAAAAGCCATCAGAAAAATGTGGGAAGGGGATAGCAATACAATGAACAACTTGGAGAAAGGAGTTTTGTAGGATGGGAAGACTGCTGAGGCCTTAGCACAGGGCCATGCCAAGCAAAGCCATGAAAGTACTGTTAACTTTGCTTATGAGTCTGGCTCTCTCACAAGGTGGATTACATAGCACAAGTCAACACAATCAGCAGGATGAAACACCTAATAAGCAATGTAAAGGTAAAGGTAAAGGTATCCCCTGTGCAAGCACTGAGTCATGTCTGACCCTTGGGGTGACGCCCTCCAGCGTTTTCATGGCAGACTCAATACGGGGTGGTTTGCCAGTGCCTTCCCCAGTCATTACCGTTTACCCCCCAGCAAGCTGGGTACTCATTTTACCGACCTCGGAAGGATGGAAGGCTGAGTCAACCTTGAGCCGGCTGCTGGGATTGAACTCCCAACCTCATGGGCAGAGCTTTCAGACAGCTGCCTTACCACTCTGCGCCACAAGAGGCTCTAATAAGCAATGTAACAGAAACCAGAAACATAGCATAAACTATTAGACCAGCAATTCCCAACCACGGTACCAAGGTACCATACCTCAATGGTACCACAGTGTGGGGCTTTTCAAAATGGTGGTTTGGAGAGCCTTCCCACCCTATGAAAGAAGACTTTTAAAATTTAAATATAAAAACCTACCCTTACCTGGGCAGGTTGACCCACCCCTTCCCAAAGAGGCCAATGATGGGTCTAGAGGGGGTGGGGAAGGGAGGGGCCTCAGCCATTTAAGCCTTTGCTGCCCAAGGCTCCTCTCATTGCCAGGGGCGGTCAGAGAGGTGTGGCCAGCTGACATCCCTTCCTGGTACCTCACAGCCTGAAAAATATTTCAGTACTCCCTCCTTGGTCCAAAGGTTTTAAAAGGCTGTATGAAATGCTTTATGTTACACCAGGGGTAGTCAAACTGTGGCCCTCCAGATGTCCATGGACTACAATTCCCAGGAGCCCCCTGCCAGCGAATGCTGGCAGGGGGCTCCTGGGAATTGTAGTCCATGGACATCTGGAGGGCCACAGTTTTGACTACCCCTGTGTTACACAGTGAAAAAATGGTATTGCATAAGTGTAAAACAATGCATCAAGAGCAGAATAATACATACACCAATCAGACAGTGCATACTAAAAACAGCTATATAGTTCTCAGTCCTGCTGCCTTTATAAAAGCACTGCCCTGAACCATTTCATCCCAATAGACCCCCATTTCTCTTATTAAAATGTCCTTTTGAAGTTTCTGCAATACCAGCCCCTCTGCAAGCCTAGTCACACGAACAAGAACACACCAGTGAAGGCAGCCCTTCAAGTATCTTCAATCCAAATGTTGAGGGCTTTAGACACTTCATACTGAGCCCCAAAACATAGCCATAAAATATTCAGCTCTGCCCAGCTGCCTCCATGACCCTTTGAAATGAAGGAGGATTGTAATTGTACTGCACACAGGTGGGCATCCAAAAAGCAGACATGCTTAAACCGAGGACCGTATTTGCCCTCAGGAAGTGATTCATGGACATATACTTCCTTGAACAGAGACATTCATTCCTTGCACCAAAAAGACCATATGAACAGCATCAAGGAAATCCTCAGAGAGAGTGGGATTCATCTTGTGACTGCAAAAATACGAGCTGACAGTATTTTTTTTGGGGGGGGGGGGGTTAAAATTTTTTTTTTTAAAGGAGTCAGTATCCTGCCTCTGACAGTACCAAAGGAACACTAGAGAGACCATGACCTGAATCCAAAGTTAGCCTTTTCCGTATGATTTGTATTAGAATAAAGAGTCTTGATCAAAAGTGAATGTCAGTCGGTATTTGTTTTGGACCAAGCTAAATCATAATCAGTCCTGTTTTAACAATCCCAAAGCTATTCTTAAAAAAAAATAATAACCTTGGAGTTCTCTTTTTGTTGTCATGATTTAGATCTGATTCCATTTCTCGCTTATGCCCCTCACTAACCATCATTTTCATTTCCAGAACACCTATTCGGCATTCATTCAGTTACTGCCGATATTTATTATAATAATTGTGTCAATAGTAACTCAGCTGATGGCTACTAATCCGCCCTACAGTCTTTTCTTCAAATCGTAAGTCCCAACGCTTGTGTTTGCTTCTCTTGGTTGATGTCGCTCAGGAATTTATTTTGTTTAGCAGTTTTCTCCTGACGGTGATGATGATGACGCCAGTGATTTCAGAAAAGCCTTAACCATTAGAATTAGATAAATATCAATAGCTCTTTAGCACGGATGTGTGTCCTGGGAGGTTGATAAATGCCTTCTTGCATGAGTGGAATCCACAGCTCTACATTTTATGCAAGGTTCCACTTATAGGGACTGTAATCTTTCTGAAAGTAAACATGTTGAATTTATACTAACCTGTCTTGTAGCCATTGCTCTCTCCTTTAAAGAAGATGTACTGTGAACCACCAGCAGAAAACACAAATGGTCTGGGATCTTATCTCTCCTCCCTTCAAAGCTATTTCCAGACCTGGGAAAATTTATTTCTGCAATCTCAAGGGACACATGTGTTTTAATGGTGGGGAACTTGCATGAGCAAGTTTAACACCTGCAAATCACAGATCCAGTCTTTTGAATGGAAATCTTTTTATGAACAAGCATGATTCTGAGGATTTTGATTTTGTGGATTTAAAACACTATTCTCTGCTTGCCTCCTCTTACAGGACTCTGGGACACACTATTGTTAGAGAAACACAGAACCTGCAGGTGCCTTACTATGTTGACAAAAACTTTGAAAATAGCTATAAAGGCGAAGAGCTAGAAGAGCTTGAAAAAGAGATTGAGAAAGAGTATATTGACTATGTTCAGACAAACTGCAGGAAAGAGAAACAGCAAAGTAAGTCGGCTTTTAAGCATCTTGCCTATATTGACTTAAGACTGTCTTTCCGTATAATAGATTCAAGTGAGTAGCCATGTTGGTTTGAAACAGCAGAACAAAGTTGGAGTCTGGGAGCACCTTTAAGACCAACAAAATTTTATTCAAGGTATGAGCTTTCGTGTGCAAATTAACATCCAGTATGTTACATAAAAACACCATGTTACATAAAAGATGTTAGATTGCCCTCTCCCTCCATCTATAAGTCTGAACTGATTATTTTCATATTGTATCTGAGGAGGTGTGCATGCACATGAAAGCTCATACCTTGAATAAAACTTTGCTGGTCTTAGTGCCACTGGACTCTAAATTTGTTTTCCATATAATAAAACATGTGCCATGCTGGCCAACAACTCACTTCTTAAAACTGGAGGTGATTGGCCCTGAGTGGGGGATATTCAACCAATAGGAAAAAGGCAGTCTGAGGGATCTGCCCAGCAATTGTTGATGAAACCGGACTGCCTTGAAAGCGTTGGCCTCAGAAAGGTAGCCTACAAATATTAATATGGTCAGTTCCTATTAGCTGGTTGTGATGTCATGGAACCTTCACAAACATCACTTTGCTGAAAGTCATTCTTGGCATGTTTCTGAGATACCAGAATTTGATGGATGAAGTGAACCATCAGTAGCTTAAAAACAAAAAGAAACTCCTAAACCTTTTCAGAACTATCTGGATAAAGTATGGACTGACAACGGAGAAACTTAGTGGGAGGCAGTGAAGGGCAAAGAGCCCAAAAGACAAAAAGACACCCCAAAAAGACAGGAAGCTAGAAAGTTCTTTCTCCATGGCCAGCCTATGTATAAGTTGACTGATGTGTAGCTGGCCAGAAGAATGTGTATGCGTGTCTAAGTATATAAGGCCATTAAGTACTTTTAAGTTTCACAGGCTATTACATCACTACGATGAACTCTGTCGACAAACACGTGTTCACGGAGAGTCAGAGATGGATTCTCAGCCATTCAGTCCTACTTTCTTCTGTTAGAAGCAGCCATGGTGTCACTGGATTTAAATTATAAATGCGTATACTATCTGCTTTCCAACATTATCCTGAATTCTGTAAAAGAATTATATTGCTCTCTACCGCCCCATAGGTTAAATTAAATTTTACTTATATGTATTTGTACCAGGTGCTTTATATTGCTGCCCTAAGATAATAGGAAAAAGGTGCTCATGGGGATAATATTCTGAGATCTTGCCATCAAGAGTGGTTAATGAACTGACTTGGTCGAGGGGTTGGAATCCATGCCTTACAAGGAGAGTTTGAGAGAGTTGCGTAGCTTGGAGAAGAAAAGGGCAAGGGGTGATAAGATACCTGTGCTTAATTATGTAAAAGGTAGAGATGTTGAAGAGGGGGCCAACTCGTTTACTGCAGCTTTAAAGACAAGAACTAGGAGCAGTGGGTTCAAATTACGGGAAAGGGGGTATCACTTAAATATTAGAAAGTGTTTTCTAACTGTGAGGGCTGTTCATAGATGGAATATGCTGCCTCAGAGGGTGATGGAGCCTCCTTCGTTGGAAGTTTTAAGCAGATTGGATGAGCACCTATTAAGAGTGTGTGTTTTTTTTAAGTCCCCGAGAAGGTGAATTACCCTTTGTGATCTCTCCGAGCTCTATGTAATTCTGATTCTGACTCACCATCTCATGTTTTGAATTGTAGTTCTACGATATTTGTTCGTACCCCTCATCCTTCCCTTGCCCAGAAGATCTGTCGCCACCAGACTAAGAGGACCATAACAATTGCCTTTTCCCATGTTTCAGAATCAGAGTTGACTAATTTGGCAAAGTTATACCGAGACGAGCGACTGAAGCAGAAGGCGGAATCCCTACAACTTGAGAACTGTGAAAAGCTCTCCAATATCATAGGACTGCAAAGGAGTCGCTGACCATCCTGCCAAGCCACAGATGTTATCGACAGGAAGTTTCCACTTGGTTATTTCGTTTTTATAACCGGGAGGGGTGGGGGGAGGGAAGCATAGACTTAGCACTCGATACCTTCACCAGGTGTGAACTATGCCGTACGTCGTCAGTGATTGCTGAAATACATGCAGGACATTTGGTTCCGAGGAGATTTAATTACGTTCGGCAGTAATTGTCAGTTTGATCAGTATAGCCATTCAGGTACCAACCAGGTACTTCCCAGGAACAATGGACAGTATGCTTGCTTTTTGTTTTATTTACCGTTCCGTATTAGACCAGTAATTTACTTGACATTTCAGACTGTCATTCTTCATTTCAAATGCTCTTCTGCCTGGTTTACAATGAAAACTTAGCTGGGGGTACAATGTATTTATTTGTTTATTTATTTATTCGCTGCCTTTTGACCCTGACTTTCCTCCATCATGAACTGCATCGTTGTGAGTCCTGCAAATATGCTGTCACGTGCTGAGGTCCAGTTCAGGTATTCATCCCACTCGTGACAACAGAGCTAACAATGAAGATGGAGCCTTCCTCTCCCCTCCACATCCTGGATCCTCCTTAGACTGTCATCAGCACCACTTGGAAGAACAAATACTCCCTACAGCTAGGAAATGGGTGTCTGTGGCTGCCTTTAGTGGCTTGCCATTGGCAGAGTGGGCTTTAAAAACAACATTAATTCCCTTTTCCAGTTACTTGTTTGTTCTTTGGTTTGTAAGCTTATACTCTACTCTCGTGGCCCACAAGGGCCCCCAGGGTAGTATCTAACCTAGAACCATAAATAGTACAGGATGCAAATAATGTAGAATCGCAGACCATGAACGTGTTGAATAATTGAAGCTGAAAGGCAATTTCCATTACTTTGTCATGCCACGCATGATCTACGTTTGTTAATATTTTCAGCACTTGTTGTGTCTCCCTGGTGAGTGTTTGACTGGTTCTAAATTCCAGATGTAACCTGAATATTTGGAAAGCTGAACTTATTGTGTCTGTCTGTTTTCTGCTTGGAGGTATGGAGCCACTTCTAAAGATTATACAAGCTGGGCTGTTCAGGTACCTTTTTAGAGGGGTGAACTTTGATCTACTGATGCTCCAGCTAGTTGCGATAAGAGTGATTCGTTTGTGTTTTTACTGTGGTTTTTATTAACAAAATCCCTTTTGAGTCCTTGGTTGAAGACAGGCAGATTAAAAGCAACATAGATAAATTTGGGCATAGGCATGTACTTAGACCGGTTACAGCTTCCAGTGTCCTGTCTGACTGCTGAGAGCTGAATGAGCCTGGACTGCAAATGTGAGTTTACAAAAAGATGGGCAGGTGGTGAAGATTTCTCCTTGCTTTGGTTGGCCAGAGCAGCTTGACTGCCACCTGCTGGATAGATTTTGGGACAGTACCTTTCCTGTCTTTTTCCTTTTTCTTCTGGCCCCTTTCTCTCTGTGGGTCTTCTCATCCGTGTTAGATCTTTCTTTAGTGAGAGTATTTTAGGACAGTTAAGGTAGTGACCAAATCCCAAGCCCTCTTGTGAGAAGGGCAATGAAGTCATGACATTGTGTGTGGTTCCCTACCCCCTTTTTGATTTCTCTTTAATGCGATGTCTGATTTTGTTGAGGTTTGTTCCCTTGCTTTTCTAACAACTTGCAACAAGAATTTCAGGAGGACTTCCGGCCACGAGGCTGCAAAGGTGACCTTTGGTTCGGAAATAATACTAATTCTAGTAGACTGAAAGTGCATTTTGGGATTCATTTTTGCAGTGAGTGTCAGACTGGAAGTTCAATGCCCCCTGTATTTACCTCTGCTTCTCCATGAGCGTTTCTGCACTAGAGGCTTCATGCCTGGCTGCAGGCTGGAGTGTGAGTTGGGGCTGGTTGCCCCACCTCTTCCTGGTCCTGCACAGGGGAGCATTTGGCCCAGTGCACCTCGTCCGCCCCAAATTTGTGCTCCTGCATGGGAGCCCAGGCAGCAAAGTTCCTAGTGTGGAAACGGTCTATTGCTTTTTGTGCTTTTGACTATGTGCTTTTGTGTTGGGCTCTCAAGTCTCTATACATGGTAAGCTTCTAGCACTTCCTGGAGACAGACATTTTAGGGCTCTTTCCCATTTTTAACAAAGGCTAGAAATGTAGTGAGGCTCCTTACCCAGTGACCCCTATCGAATCCCAGTGTAATCCATAGCTTTGTGAACCGATTTTAAAAATATTATGCTAGTTGTGCTGTTGACGTTTGCTTCTCTGGAAGATGGCAGAAGTCAAAAAGCCACCTACAGTCTCTTCACCAGTCTTCTGTTAGTCACCAAGCTACCTAAAAGCAAAACAAGAGATGCAATAATTCAAGATTATCAACACTGTAATGATGTGACTATTGCAGGTGGTAATCATGTCTCCAAACCATCAAAAATAACTTTTGTCATTTTTAAAGATGCAGATAGTACACAAATAATAGCCGTGTTAAGAGTTCAGTAAATCTTTCCTGTGAACATCTGGGAGGGAATAATTACATATTAATTGGCCAAGGATGTATTTTTTTTCCATTTCAACAAAAGGATACTGATACCTGGTAGGATAATGGTGGTGTTGTTGTTAGGTGCGAAGTCGTGTCCGACCCATCTCAACCCCATGGACAATGATCCTCCAGGCCTTCCTGTCCTCTACCATTCCCTGGAGTCCATTTAAGTTTGCATGACAGCTTCAGTGACTCTATCCAGCCACCTCATTCTCTGTCGTCCCCTTCTTCCTTTGCCTTCTTTTGCCTTTTGCCAGGATAATGGTAGGAAGCTTTAAGTATTGGCACATTGGTGCTGCAGTTGAAAATGCAGTAATGCTGCATGGCCTTGCCCTTCAGACATAGAATGAATGTTGTTACAGTGTAAGAAATCATTTTTCTCCCCACACCCCCAATGAATACTTACTAGCCTTTCATTTATTTATTTATTTATTTATTTATTTATCTATCTATTTATTTATTGGATTTTTATACTGCCCTCCTGTATGGCTCAGTCTCTTCACATAAAACATCGCAGGGGTAACACAGAGAACAGTCTAACAAATAACACAGTCATAAATAACATATCAACAATCTAAAAGTGGCTTCAAATAAACGACAACTTAGACAAGCCCCCAGAGAGGTCAGGCTGCTTCAGGTCATGGAGGGGGGTGTCTGGGGGGGAACCAGCAGATGTTGTTGGGTCGGTCGGACTCAAGCAAACACCTGGTGGAGAAGCTCCCTTTTGCAGGCCCTGTGGAATTGTGGGAGTTCAGGCAGGGCCCTGATCTCTTCACGAATTTCAGTTTTAAATAGTGAAATGAGGAACCCTCAAATTCTGAGCTTACAGCTATTCTTTCTCAAGAATTGCATGCATATGCCGGAGCAGATGGTGAACATGAATATCCATATGCTTCAGAACTTTCCCTTTGCTGCAAAGTCTCTACTCTGTATTCAGAAATGCCTTTTTTTAAATGCTAGCTCCTTTCAGATGGATATGTTGTAGGATGCTAACCAGAATAATTTTGAATGGCTACTTATAAATAGGCAGTGTATTTTTCACTTCACTGTGTGAAGATGCTGCAATCAAGTCTCCGGCTTGTATCTACACTGCGGTTCTCATCCCGATAAACTAGAAGTCCTCAAGTTATGGAAGGTAGGGAAATGAATAGTTAAAATCAAATCACTATAACAATTGCGCTGTCGTGTTTCTTTATATGTAGCTTCACCAACAGCACCGTGTAGAAAGAACAGTAATTACAGCTTACTTGCAATAGATTGCAAATTATTGAGAGAAGCAATTGGAAGAGTTTTTTTCAACTAAAACAGAAACCCAGTGGGACTTTAGAGACCTCATGTTTATTCTAACGCAAGGTTTGTAATTCAGAGGTCAATTTCTCAGATTTTTATATCTGGATTTACAGCAAAGTGGGGGTGGAGCTGAGGATTCATAGCCAAGAGACCTGTTGTACATTCTCCAAGTGTAAGTCCCTGTTTAAGGGACTAGAATGAATGTTGTTACATATCAGTTCTACATAGTATATTTCTGGTAAGGGTTTGGAGGAGGAGTGTGTCTCATGTCTTAAGTGCCACTCAGCACTTAACGCCCACTCAGACCAACCTTGTAACCCTCCACATGGAGCATCCAGTATATTGGAAGTGTGGTAAGCAATACAGTCCAAAGCAAATGTGAATTTTATTTACGTATGGCTTTTGCCCCCCCTGTTCGTTCAAGGATGGGTTGGCAGTGTACATGGGTTTGTTACACATTCTCCTCATCAACATTATGGCAAAGCATGTCTGCCTGGTCCAAGTGCAATGCTGCCAGAGTAGTGTTGAACAAAGTTACATCTTCGTGAACCCCGTGGACTTAGAAAGACGCAGCTCTTCTTAGGAAGGAACTGTCCCCTCTATAAACACTGGCTTTTGGGCCAGCTACCACCGAACACCAGCCTTTCTGTGAGCAGCAAACATTTCTAGTGGTCATAGCTTTTAACAAAAAGGGTTCACTTGTCAGGATAATCCTTTGAGAAACTACTTCATATTTTTGTTTGTACTACAAAAGGCCATGTGGTACCTAATGTACTTTAATATTATTTAGATGTGTACCGAAAGGATCTAAATGCAGCAAATGTTTATTCCGTTTTATCGGTTCAAATAGATTATAATGATGTATCACTTGAAATGTTTCTCTAAGGAAACAAACTGATGGCATGATAATGTCCCAGGTTCAACTTTGGTGTCCATGTTTTGTCCCTGGATCCTCCTTTCCACAGTTCACCAGATCCCCCTTGTGTTTCTTCTCAGCTGTACTTCAACCCAGGGGTAGTCAACCTGTGGTCCTCCAGATGTGCATGGAATACAATTCCCATGAGCCCCTGCCAGCGTTTGCTGGAAGGGGCTCATGGGAATTGTAGTCCATGCACATCTAGAAGACCACAGGTTGACTACCCCTGCTTCAAACCACATAGCAAGAGGCTGCATCTCCCTGGGTCTACCCAGTAGTAGATGGACAAAATTCGGCACAAATTTTAGTTCGTCGCTTGGTTTGTGCCCATCCCTAGCATAGCTCTGTTTATGCAGTATCCATTCTACAAGCACTTTGGTGAAAATTGCAAAGGTGTCTCCTTTATTAACATTTTACACTTAAATGTGTTGCAGACTGCAGTAATACTAGTATTCTGAATTGTTTTAATAATACAAAATTAATTGTATTTGTATTCATTTCACCCAGTTAGGCAACAGGTAAACCTAGAGCATACTGTAGCATCGACTAAAGAACTGGTTACGTTTTGTGAAATGACCTCTTTTTACATGCATTTTATGTGTGCATGAGATTTCCCTTTGTTCTGTTTAACATATTTCACATTGGGCAGCAACTTAGTATTCTTTACCCTTTTTTTCCTTTGTCATTTTTTTTCTGAATGTAAATATACATTGGCAATATGGTCACTGAGTTCAGCTGCACTAAACCCTGATTGTACAGTTAATTTTTCATCAACTGTATATGTGTATATTGTAACACCAGATGACTAGTACATAAGGTGTGATTTCCTCATCTAGAGTAAGAATTCTAGAAATACCTTATCTTCTGATGATCACTGGACTTCAAGTAAATACAGTTCTCTGTTACTCTTGCTTCAGTACCCAGGAAATGTCCATGGTACTGCAGCAGTATCGGAGAACTGTGCCCTAAGATTGAGCAAGTGTTGTTTTTTCCCCCCTGTGTAATGCATTATTTATTCTTGAAAATGGCAACTATTACTCTGTTATATGGAAATAAGACATGAAATAAAAGCTGTGTATCAAAATTCAGGATTCTCGTATCAGGAGTTTGTTTCCCACTACATCATAATAGTCAGAGTCTGATTTGAGTGGGACCTCTAAGACCAACAAAGTTTTATTCAAAATACTAAGGGCCAAGCCCGTTGCATTCAGGAATACAACAGGTGCTAGATTAGAGGGGTGGGATGGAAGAACTCTGTGGACGGCCTCCCCCTCCCCCCAGGACCTGGAAAGGCTTCAGGCAGCTGTTAGGGAACTCACTGGCAGGGGCAGCTCTCACGTGGCAGGGATCTGCAGCCTCCGAGCCTCAGAGGGAAGTAGAAGGGGTGGTCAGGGGTGGGGGATGGAAGGTGATTGGCTGGCCAGTGGACAGACAGGCAAGCCGGTTGGAGGAGGAGGCACTCAGGGCGGGACAGTTGCCCTGAATAGGCAGGCGGCTCTTAAGCCATGAGACACGCTCCTCCTCCAAGGCCTTACCGGAAATATATAGTGGAACAGATAAGCTGATATGTGCAAACCTCCAAGGCCTTACCGGAAATATATAGTGGAACAGATAAGCTGTTATGTGCAAACCAATTCTGAATCAATGTTGTTGGTCTTAAAGGTGTCACTGGACTTTGTCCTGCTGGTTCTGACCGACACGGCTACCCACCCAAATCTATTGTCATAATCAAATCCTTACAATGGATTTAAAAGGGAAAAACATACTCCTTGGTCATCACAGAATATTAAATACTGCAACTTAGACAGCCAGAGGTTAGAAAATGGCAACCAGATCATTTGTACAACCCCCGCTGTGGAAAGGATCCATCTCTTTGTTGGTTACAGTGTGCAGAGCAATTCCCCTTTCCCTTGCCCTGCCATTTCAAGAATGTAAAATTCCTTTGTGTCCATTCACATTCACATAAATTATTCTGGTTGTAGCAGCTGAGCTGAGAGTATTGTTGTTGTTGTTAGATTTCTTACCCGCCACTCCCAGTGACTCATGGCAGGTTACAAAGTCTGTACAAAAAAATAGTAGCTACACTGAAACCTTGCCAGTAAGATAAACTTTTTTTTTTTTGCAAAATTTAAGTCGGGAGTAGAAATAACGTTAATCGGGTTATCAACCTAGAGGCGGGGCCTCAAGTCCTCCTGGAATTATGACTCATTGCCACACTAAAGGGATCAATTCCCCTGGAGGAAATTCCCCTGGAGGCTGTCATTGTTGGCCCAGCCAGCTCATGGCAGCTAACAACATAATGAAAGAAATAAACTAACCACCCAGTTCCCCCCTCCACCATTGTTTCCAGGCAATGTTACCTGCATTTTAGAGGAGGGGCTCAAAAGATCTTCCTCCCAACCCAGCCTCAATCAAATGCCTGGTGGAAGAGCTCCGTTTTGCAGGCCCAGCTGAACCATTTTAGTTCCATCAGGGCCCTTAGCTCTTCCTGGAGCTCATTTCACCAGGTTGGGGCCAGGACTGAAAAGGCTCTGGCCGTGGTCAAGGCCAGGTGAGCTTCTCGCAGGCCAGGGACCACCAGCCTATTAGAATTTTCAGAGCAAAAAGCTCACCTTCTTCCTATCCGGAGACGCGCTCTGAAGTGTGCACAATACAATAATAGGGGTGGCTTTGCACCTTGGAGGTCTGGTGGATAAGGACATGCCTATGGCTGATACCACTCTTTAGCCCTGCTCTGTAGCCAGGTCACAGGAGACCCTGCAGAACTGAGAGGCTCCGTTAAGGTCCTCAGCTCTCCCAGGAGCTCATTCCACCAGGTTAGGGACAGGACCTAGAAGGGCAATGACATCCCTGTTTGGCCCAGGGATTCCTCCCTTGCAGACCTTGAGGGCAGAAACAGAAAGTAGCCCTTCAGGGCTCACTCAAATGTATTCACATGTATATACAACAGGTTTAGTGGGTCATTCTTCCTTCATTGTACCTGCATTAGAATTTTAAAAAATAAAACCCTGCCTCCTATCTATCAAGTTTTGGAAAAGATTCAGATGGGTTGCCATGTTGGTTTGAAGCAGCAAGACAAAGTTTGAGTCCAGTGGCACCCTTAAGCCCAACAAAGTTTAATTCTGGGTATAAGTTTTCATGTGCACACATGGTTTCACACAAAAAAATTATTCCTTGAATAAAACTTTGTTGGCTGTATTTTTATACCTTGCTTTTCACTAGCTAAAGGTATCTACTGTTCTGTAAAGACAGTTCTAAGAGAACCATGCCCAGCCCAAGGTCACCCACCTGGTTGCATGTGGAAGAGCAGAGAATCAAACCTGGTTCTCCAGATTAGAGCCTGTCACTCTTTACCACTACAACAAACTGGCTCTCAAGTTTTAGCAAGCTAAGTTTTGGCGGGAATTCTGCTTAACATTTTTATTCTCCTTATGGTTTTATGAACGGCAAGTGAACCCAAGGGATCTAGGAACTCAGTTTGTTTCTTACCTCATTATGCTGCATATTTGTAGGATATCTTCATGATACTGTTTATTAATTTACTGCTAATTTACTCTGTCCTTATATCTGCGCCAAAATGATTACTATTTCATTGTATTTGAAGAAGTGTGCATGTACACGAAAGCTCACAAATATGTTCATGGATGTGTGTATTGTACCATCTATTTGTACTGTGCCTCCATTTCTCCATTTACATTGTAAGCCTCCCTAAGCCGCAAGGGAGAATAACGAACAAATAAACCAGAAAAGACAGAAAGGAGAAAAAAAGGAACTTTGTAGGTCTTAAAAGTGCCAGTGGTCTCAAATGTTATATCTGTGGAAGGATGCATGCACAGGAAAGCTCACACCTAGGGTAAAAAGTGCCAGTGGCCTCAAATTTTGTACCTGAGGAAGGATGCATGCACAGGAAAGCTCACACCTAGGGTAAAAAGCTGCCAGTGGCCTCAAATTTTGTACCTGAGGAAGGATGCATGCACAGGAAAGCTCACACCTAGGGTAAAAAGTGCCAGTGGCCTCAAATTTTGTATCTGTGGAAGGATGCATGCACAGGAAAGCTCACACCTAGGGTAAAAAGTGCCAGTGGCCTCAAATTTTGTACCTGAGGAAGGATGCATGCACAGGAAAGCTCACACCTAGGGTAAAAAGCTGCCAGTGGCCTCAAATTTTGTACCTGAGGAAGGATGCATGCACAGGAAAGCTCACACCTAGGGTAAAAAGTGCCAGTGGCCTCAAATTTTGTACCTGAGGAAGGATGCATGCACGGGAAAGCTCACACCTAGGGTAAAAAGTGCCAGTGGCCTCAAATTTTGTACCTGAGGAAGGATGCATGCATGGGAAAGCTCACACCTAGGGTAAAAAGTGCCAGTGGCCTCAAATTTTGTATCTGTGGAAGGATGCATGCACAGGAAAGCTCACACCTAGGGTAAAAAGCTGCCAGTGGCCTCAAATGTTGTATCTGTGGAAGGATGCATGCACAGGAAAGCTCACACCTAGGGTAAAACTTCGTCGGTCTTAAAGCTGCCAGTGGCCTCAAATGTTGTATCTGAGGAAGGGTGCTCACACCTTGAATAAAACTTTGTTGGCCTAAAAAGATGCCCCTGCCCTCATAATAACCTTGTAGCAGAGCCTCCCCTCCAGGCTAGCCCCCATTTTAGTAGCCCCCATTTTCACTTCATGGGCGGAGAAGAGCGCGCGGGGGTTGGCCCGGCCGGGGTGGGGCGCGCGGCCTCCCCTCACGCGCCGGCGCCCGGGACAAAATGGCGTCGCTGTTGGTCTTGCGGCAGTTGCGAGACGTGATCGCGACCCAGGAGGCGCTGGCGGAGCGGCTGAGGCGGCAGGTGGGGGGCGCGGGCGGCAGGCTGAGGAGGGGCGCGGAGGCGGAGGCGGAGGCTTCGCCGCGGCTGCCGTGAGGGAAGAGGAGCTGAAGCACAAGCGGCGGAGTCCCCGTCCGCCGAGCCCCCTCCTCCGCAGCCGGCCTTTAGGAATAGGACTACGCGCCCCGCTTCGCCCCTCCCGGGCATGGAGGGGTTATTCCCCCGTCCTCGGGGGGAAATCCTCCGGCAGCGGGTTTGCGAGAGAAAAAAAGGAGAGCCCCTTCATGCCGCGCGCCATAAAACCACGGCCCCCAAAGGCCAATTTATATGACGCTCGCCCTGGCATCAGGGGCGACCTTTAAGTGAATGAGCAAGGTCACGGAAGAGTCGGGCCACTGGCTTTTCCTGTGTTTTTCCAGTGCAACCCCAAGCCAAAGTTATGCCTCTCTAAATCCATTGAGGTAAATGGGTTTAGGGGAAGAGTTGGTTCTTATATGCCGCTTTTCACTACCCGAAGGAGACTCAAAGGGGGCTTATAATCGCCTTCCCTTCCTCTCCCCACAAGAGGCACCCTGTGAGGAAGGTGGGGCTGAGAGCTCTTAAGAGAACTGCTTGGCTAGCAGCAGTATTGGCTGTGAGGGGCCCAAGGTCACCCAGCTGGCAGCATGTGGAGGAATCAAAGCCAGCTCACCAAAAATTACACTAAGCTGGCTTCTAGGTGTAATTAAAACACAGGAAAACGTTGTTAGGTGCGAAGTCGTGTCCGACCCATCGCGACCCCATGGACAATGATCCTCCTGGCCTTCCTGTCCTCTACCATTCCCCGGAGTCCATTTAAGTTTGCACCGACTGCTTCAGTGACTCCATCCAGCCACCTCATTCTCTGTCGTCCCCTTCTTCTTTTGCCCTCAATTGCTCCCAGCATTAGGCTCTTCTCCAGGGAATCCTTCCTTCTCATGAGGTGGCCAAAAGTATTTGAGTTTCATCTTCAGGATCTGGCCTTCTAACGAGCAGTCAGGGCTGATATCTAGGACTGACCGGTTTGTTCGCCTTGCAGTCCAAGGGACTCGCAAGAGTCTTCTCCAGCACTAGAGTTCAAAAGCCTCAATTCTTTGATTCCTTATGATCCAACTTTCACAACCATACATTGCAACTGGGAATACTATAGCCTTGACTAAACACACTTTTGTTGGCAGGGTGATGTCTCTGCTTTTTAGGATGCTGTCTAGATTTGCCATAGATTTCCTCCCCAGGAGCAAGGGTCTTTTAATTTCTTTGCTGCAGTCCCCATTGAGAGGGCCAGATGCCATGATCTTTGTTTTCTTGATGTCGAGTTTCAAGCCAACTTTTGCACTCTCCTCCTTCACCCGCATCAACAGGCTCTTTAGTTCCTTTTCACTTTCTCCCATTAGAGTGGTATCATCTGCATATCTGAGGTTGTTGATATTTCTCCCTGCAATCTTGATCCCAATTTGTGACTCCTCTAATCCCGCCCTTCTCATGATGTGCTCTGCATACAAACTGTTAGTTATTCGGGTGTCTGCTCTTTTCTGTGAAACACTAGTCGTGATACGCAAATAGCATTGCCAGCTTTAGTGCAAGAGTGCAGTATTAGGCTTGCCAGCTCTGGGTTGGGAAAAATCTGGAGACTTTGGAGGGTAGAACCAGGAGCTGATGGGATTTGGAGGTAGGAGGGACCTCAACGGAATCTAATGCTAAGGAGTCCACCCTCCAAAGCAGCTATTTCCTCCAGGGAAACTGATCTCTTTTGTCTGGAGATGAGCTACCTGCTTGGGAACTAGCATCACTGCTCAGTTAGTTCTGCATCTTGACTCTTAATCGGCCCTTTCTGGCAACAGCTTCCTCACCCTCTTCCTATAAGTCATGGTTGGTGATTTCTGTTTCAATATGTCTGGGGACATGTTCATGCACATGAAAGCTTATACCCAAAATAAAACTTTGGTATCCTAACAGTTCCAATGGACTGAAATTATGTTCTGCTGCTTAGACTTATATGGCTATCCACCTCCATATTATATGTGTGTACTCATTCAGTATCAAAGCAGGGAAGTCCCGAGAGATCTAGCTTCTGAACCTGGGGTACAGTGAGCCATATCTGGTGAGGGAAAGTGGGCAAATATTGGTTTGGCATAGCCATTTCTAGAGCCCAAGGCTCTGCTAAGTTGAACAGGAAATCACTTTGGTACACTAAACACTTAATGTATGTGAGAAAAAAGACTTAAAAATTAACCAATTACATTCAGAGATGCTACCAAATAATTTGCTCTTTGCAAGTATTTTAATAAATGTGGCATCCTTTTTATAGATTGCAATACTTGAGAAGAATTCTGTCAGCAGGGTGGAATATGAGGCTGTTGTGAAGAAGCTAGAGGTAAGTAACTTTTTATCTGCTGTGTTTACATATTCATCAAGGTTTTTGCACCGAGTCTAGAACACATCTGTTCAGGTCTCTTCAATATATATTATTTCTGCTCTGTTAAAAAGTGGGTCATAAGGAGAGTACAGCGGGACTTAAGGCGGAGAACAAAATTTGAGTACAAGGGCACTTTTAAGACCAAAAACATTTTATTTTAGGTTTGAGCTTTTGTGTGCATGCACACTTCCTCAGACAGTGAAATAGGAATCAGAGTACTGATATAAAGAGAAAATTAGTAAACAGCATCAATAGTGACTATATGCTGACCGATGCAATTTTTGGCAGGTCAGTTAGTGACTTTCAAGTGCTTCCATACTTAGAAGGGGATCATCTCCCTCTTCTCCTTCATTTATCTCCCCCTGAACAAGACTTCCAATATGAACCTGCGTACTTTCCCCAAATTGCTCTAATGGAAAGCACTGGTTGTCGGATAAGATGGTCCCCTCAACTAGATGATTCGGTAAAAAGAATGTTAGTCTCGGACAACTTAAAGGAACTGCGCAAGAAGCTCCTTGTGCCCAGTTCTTGCCAGAATCTTCTTTCCTTGTATGTTGAACTCACTGACAAGTTGAAGCCTGTCCTAACCAAAAAAAACATCCCACATAGTCCGACAACGGGCTATTTTGGCAAACCTTGGTTCGATAAAGACTGCATCAAATCAAAGAAAGATCTAACAGCCGCTTACAAACGGCATAATGAAAACGGAGCTGGGTCTTTGAATAACAAGCCTTTACAAATTTTAAATCTTAAGAAAAAGTATAAAAATTTAATAGCTCGTAAGAAGAAAAAATACAGTCTTGAGCTCTGGCAGTCCTTAATACAGTCTGTGAAAAATAAGAACACCACTCTCTTTTGGAAACTGACCTCAGGGGTGAAGTCAAGTGGCAGAATGACTACTGACCTATGCATCCCCCCACAAAAGTGGGTCACTTACTTTCAAAACCTTTATAACGATTCTTCAGAAATGAACCAACCAGGCACATTGGAGGGGCTTCCTGAGTGGCTTCCAGTCACTCAAAATGAAGTAAAATCACTTATTAATCAGTTAAAGGGAGGCAAGGCCCCGGGGCTGGATGGGATCCCCCCTGAACTTCTAAAGAATAATGAGGAATGGTGGAGCCCAATATTAGCAACTCTTTTTACATCTATTAATTCCTCAGGTCATATTCCCAGTAGTTGGCTGACAGCAGTGGTTGTACCTTTATATAAGACTGGCAAACGAAGTGACCCAGCAAACTATCGCCCTATCAGCTTATTGAGTATTCCCAGCAAATTATATGCCAAACACCTACTAGAGAAACTCTCGAGTTGGAGCGAGCAGGAAGGGCTGATAGGGTCCGAACAAGCTGGCTTCAAAGAAGGTGCCTCCACTATCGATCACTGCTTGACTATCCAACACCTAGCAGAAAAATACACCTCTGCAAAATCTGCTCTCTACGCTGTATTTGTTGATTTTAAAGCGGCCTTTGATTCCATCTCTAGATCTCGCCTCTGGAAGAAATTGGAGAACTCCTCTATTGACCGACGGCTTCTTGCCCTTATTAAATTATTATACCAGGGTACAACAATAAGGGTCAGATGCAGCAACCAAGGCCACCTTACCAATCCCATTAATGTTACGAAAGGAGTTAGAAAAGGCTGCATCTTAGCTCCTACATTGTTTAATATTTACATTAATGGTATAATTAACTCATTCCAGGACAAGGAATTTCATCCTCCTAGTTTAGCCCATCGTCCAATTCCTATTCTCCTTTATGCTGATGACGTAGTTTTACTTTCCAGAACTGCAGTAGGACTCAAAAGAATGCTAAGGAGGCTTAGCAGTTACTGTAAAGAAGAACAACTACAAGTAAACTACAAAAAAACAAAGGTCATGATTTTCGGCAAGAGGACCAAACCAAAAATTTGGAAACTAGACAACTATAAAATTGAAGAAGTCCACAGATTCAAGTACCTGGGAATTGTATTACAATCTTCATGTGCTAGGACTGCGCACTGTCAATATGCTGCTGAGCAAGCCCAAAGATCGGCTAACAACATTCTCAAATTCTATCGAACCAAGGGGAAATACTTTGTACCAGCTGCCCTAGAGCTCTACAAAGCCAAGACACTTTCTCAGCTGCTTTATGGCTCCTTTTCAGGAACCCCAACATCTAGTGTTATGTTACTGGAAAGGGTGCAGTCAATATTTCTAAGGAAGATCATCCAGCTCCCTAAGTGCGTATCAAATGCTAGAGTGAGATTGGAAACAGGTATGCAAAGTGTGGAAGATAAGATCTATGTGTCATCGATCCTATATTGGCTGAAGCTAACCTATGACCCAAAGCGATTGTCTGCTTTGATCTTAAGAGACAACTTCCAGTCAATCTGGCTAAAAACTGTGAAATGCAAATTATCACAGCTTGGCTTTATGGAACAACAGCTAGCCTTCATACAGCAAGATCAAGCTAAATCCATAATTAAACAAAGGGTCAAGGACATCAGTCGGCAAAGGGATCTAGCTAAAACACCAGAATTTCTGTGTCCAGATAGGATCCGATACACACTTGTTCCAGCTCCATACCTGTCAGACCTAGAATTTATCACCCATAGAAGGGCCTTCGCCCAAGCAAGATGCTCAGCTCTACCCACTGCCGTGCTGGAGGGGCGTTACCAAAAGAAACCCCTTGCTCAGAGACTCTGTCCTTGTGCCAGCGGATGGATAGAGTCAGATGAACATGTGCTTCTGTTCTGCCCCATTTATGACACTATCAGACGCACCTTTATCCAGCCAATTTTGAACACTTACCTGAGATCTTCCACAAAGGAGAAAATCAAGGTACTGCTTCAAGACGAAGATAAGCAAATAACTCTCTGCACAGCTAAATTTTGCACCGCCGCCATGAAATTGCGTACTCGGTATATGGATCAAAAAATTTTCTTTGATCCAACCTTATAAGTACAAAGCCATTTTTTTTTTAAACTGGTAACTTAGAGTATGTTTTGAATACTGACTATGATGTCAGACTTTTAACATTTTTATAGTATTGGCAGTTTTCCTGCTTTTTGGATTGTCTTAGTTTTAACTGTATGTATTTGGGTTTTGGTCTGAATGACCGTGAATAAAATATTGATTGATTGATAGTAAACAGCATCATGAAGATAGCCAACAAATACGCAGCATAACGAAGATCAAATGCATTCTTAGAATAATACATTGAGACCATCAATTCTTTGAATTCAATTGCTATTCAAAAAAACATAAGGGGAAATAAAATTGCTAAGGTTAGTAATTAATGGCAGACGCTTTCCCAATTGTGAAAAGAAGGTGGGGAAATATTTTTAAATACCTGGGGCTGATAAAACAGACAACAAGCTTCAGAGAATTTTCTTTGCCTATTAATACAACCAGATTCTACTAACTCCATTGCTTTTGTTAGCAAATGAAGTCTATTAGGCAGTCTAGTAACTTAGTTTGTCCTTTAATTTACAGAAGGAAGAGGAAGAACATGCAAAGACCAAGAGTTGCCTGGCTAAGGAATCTGAACACCTGGAGTTTGCCCTTGGGGAGATTGATATTCTATCGAAGCAACTTGAGAGGGAGAAACAAGCGTTTGCCAATGCGTATGATTGTAAAATGGAGGGGAAGTGTCTGAAAAGAGTTGGTTTAGAGAGTTGCTACTCCTTAAAAATGTAGTTAATATAGTAGGAATGGACGCAACATCAGTTTATTTATTTATTAATTATGTGATTTCTACACTGCTCTACCCCCCCTCGAATTATTGCGGGGCAGTTTCCAACATTTCATAATTTACAACACAGATGGATTCATAGAACAATATGTCAGTATCGCATTAAAATACAATAGTAATTAAAACCGGTTAAAAACAAGCAAATAAGCCATCCATTAGCCCAGGGGTCCTCAACCCCCGGTCCGCGGCCTGGTACCAGGCTGCAAAGGCCATGGTACCGGGCCGCCAGTGGCCGCGCCTTCCTCCCCCCCCCGCAGCAAGAGGGGGGGAAGAAGCAGGCACGGCCGCTGGCGTGCCAGCGACGCAAACGCGCATGCGCGAAGCTGCCGCGCATGCGTGTTTGCGCCCCCTGCTGGCGAAAACGCACACACGCTGCAGCTCTGCGCATGCACGTTAGCGCCACCTAGTGGCGAAAACGCGCATGCGCGACAACTGCGCGTGCACGTTTGCGAGCAGTGGTGGCGGCCGGGCCCCCGGCTCTCTCCAACCCTCGGAGGCAGTCCCCGACTACTAGAAGGTTGGGGACCGCTGCATTAGCCAATCAAAGTCATCCAGTACTGTTAATATAGTATTATTTCTAAATTTTTCCCTAATTAGCTGAATTAATGATGTCATAATTTTAGGGGTGGGGAGTTTGAAGGGCACCCATGGTAGTCTTGGTGTTTATTTGCCCCAACCAAATTCCTGGCGGAAGAGTTCCGTTTTGCAGGCCTTCCACCAGGTAGGGGCCAGGATTAAAAATGCCCTGGGCCTGGTTAAGGGCTATGTGGCCTGCTAGGTAATTCCCTGGGGCCACCAGCCTCCAGGCAGGCTATGCTGGAGCCAAAAGCTAGTTGTGGTCCAACAGTTCTTCTCCCATACTAGTGCTGTTTGCCTTTGCTGCTGGCACTCCCTGACGGAAAGACAGCTTCAGTTGCCTTCCCTCATGTGCTTTGGAGGCTGGAACAAATGGTCCTCGTATTGGAGAAGAGCAGCTGCATCCCACAATCTGTACTATAACTGGGCTGAAAGGGAAGAAGTCTTAGCACGTGCTGTAACCAACTGTCCTGCTGCTCTTGGAGCGTTCCCCATGCATGGTTTCTAGAAGCTATTCTGAGGGGGCTGAGAGACTTTCTCCTGCCCTCTCTGAAATCTGAGAGAAAAGGTGTGTCTCTCTGACCCTAAGCCTCTCGCATAAAGTACTACTGAGTTCTAGGGGGTTTAAGATTGCATAAGAAAGCTCAGGATTCCAGTCAAACTGTATTTACGTTTAGTCTGAAACATGTCCCAGTTTGTTTAGTGCAGTGGTTCTCAACCTTCCTAATGCTGCTACCCTTTAATACAGTTCCTCATGTTGTGGTGTCCCCCAACCATAAAATTATGCAAATGTTATTTCCCGGAAATTAAACCGAAAGTGACCAATGTCATGAAGATCCATTGTTCATGACGGTATATAAATTGGTTGTTTTCCGGGGGCACTGCTGGCGCGGCTGGCAGCTGAGCGCGGGCACCTGCAGGAGGAGCGGCAACAGTGGCGGTGCCCCCCCAGCCAAGCTGTTCACCCTGCCATGAAAGGGTCATTTAAGCCCCATAGGGGTCCCGACCCCTAGGTTGAGAACCACTGGTTTAGTGGAATGAAGTCCTAAATAAACGGGCATGCGAATGCAGCAATGGGGCAAAATAAGACAATAATCCCCCTTGATGTGGGGGGGGGGCGGGGGGGTTGGTTTTCAGTTGGCAGAGAAAACTGCCGACATGAAGGTATCCTCATTAATATCCATCCAAACTGAAATGCCAAGTTGATCCTGTACAAATAATAAAGTCACCATTTGGAGAGGGATCCTGCTTCAGACGCCTGTATTTCTGGCAATGACGAGCAATGCAGTCTCCACAACTGCTCTTAAAGCACAGTACGTTTCACAGCAGGCTGCATAAGCCTCCCGTCTGCTCAGTGCTGGCAGGCAGCAAATAAATGAGAAGTCAGTGCCTTAAACTAGATGTGATATACATAGCAAAATATTTCTGGCTTCCCTTTTTTAAAAAGTGACTGTAATTTGTCACAGAACTTGGAGAGTAGCCCTCAGGGTCACAAATTTTAATTTCCAAAAGCACTTCATTGCAATTAAAGTTGAACATGTGCTGTAGATTTTTAGAATTCAAAGCTAAACGCTTGCTGGTTTCCAGCCACAGGCCTCTCTGCTGGAAACTGAGGAAGGCACTTAATTTAAATGAGAGGAGTTTTAAAGGCAGCATCAATCAAAGTCCGTCCTGTCCCTTGATCGTAAGAGAGGCGACATTTCTTGATTGGCAAAATAACCTGGAGAATTGTTTTATAATTATTACTATACAATGAGGGAAATGGAGCACACAGGAAATGGTTATATGTATGAGCAAGCGAGATCTAATGTGGATAATCTGTGATCAAGTTCTTTTATGGTTTTAAAAACCAATTATCCCCACACAGCTGCTATGAAAGCTGAGGAAGTAGCACTGAGATAGGAGGTTTGAAAGCCATCTATATATTTTCCCTCTTCAGAGGTATCAGCAGCTTCAGGAGGTAGACTTTACATCTGGGAAACAGCATGGTGACAAAGGATTGTTACCTTCCACTGGCACCACTTCTGCAGTGTTTGAAGCTGCCACAAACACACACAAAACACTCTAACCTCCGATCTCCTGTGTATCATTTAGTTAGTATGGTCATGGCTGAGGTTATACTTGAAATAGGATATTCAACAAACCATCTAATGGATTTCACTGGACCTGCATTTTTTTTAAACAACTTTTCCCGCAATATATAAACGCCCGTACCTACACAGATTTAGGGGTGCTCAAAACCCACTGATATCACAATACCTTCCTCTACACAAATTCAGGCTGCTAGTGATATTAAAAAAAAAAAGTCTGTATAAAATCCTGTGCTCAATGTCAGTTGCGAAATCATATTGTGATATCATAGCAAAAACTTAAAGGAATGCTGCAGAGTATGCAAATCCACACACTTAATTGATATAACTTTATGAATATTTGCTGTATAAACTGGGCAGTTCTGAAAGTGAAGCTTGCAAATCTACCTGAGGGATGTGACTCTCCAGTTCCTAACAGCTTTGAAAACCTTTAGATGTATTTAATGCTGTTGGCAAGTTGTCTGTGCAACTGAGGCGGTAAACTATTTCCAGCTTGTAAGGTCTTTCTTGCTGTTGCTTCTGTTTTAGGCTTTCCAATGTGAAAAGCAAAGTTTTAAAGGAATCAATCCAAAAAGACAAGCTGAAAAGCAAATGCACTGGTAAGTTTGCTCTATTACTATGTTGTGCGAAACTGTCATGATAACATATTTAGGTGTATCCCAGAGATGTCTTCAGTGTATACCAGATGGTGAAACATGTGACTACCATGAACACATGCAAAAGTGTATGGTACAGCCAAGATTGGCTGCAGTTCACTGTTGAGCAAACAGCTTTTAGCAAATCCGGGCATGCCACTAGGGTAGTGTGTGAAATAATGGGATCTACCAAAATACTCTGTGCTTCCATAGAATCATAGAATAACAGAGTTGGAAGGGACCTCCGGGGTCATCTAGTCCGACCCCCTGGACAATGCAGGACACTTCTGTTGTAAAAGACATTGGTGTCTTGTCCTGTATTGAGGATGAAGTCTACCATCACATGGGACTACACTGACTACCTGTGTCTTGCAAGGTGAGGGGGTTAGTATCTCTGACAGCAAGAGCACTGTCTGCAATACATGTGCCCCCAGATCACCATTTTGAGTGTATAAAAGGTGTTTTTTCAATATGTCCCTAAGCATGTTTACTGAGATGTTCAATTGAATTAAAGGGATTTACTCCCTAGCAAGTGTGCAGCGTTACTTTGTATGCGGTCTTTGCCCATAAAAAGGTACTAAAATGGTGTGGGGGCCCAGGTATACATATCCCAGAAGCATTGTGAACCCTTCCTGTTTGTGAGGATAAAATTCAGAAAGAGAGTGTGTTGTAAGTCACTGGGGTCCCATGGGGGAGGAAAGTAAAGTGTAACAGGTAAATAAATACATTGTTAAGAATAATGTGAACATATGCATGCCATCTGCCCTGAATTCTTGAGTTTTACTGTGCGGAAAGTTCAAAGTAGCAATTTTTTTCAAATTTCTCTTACAGAAATTGAGAGCCATATTCAGAAACAGGAGGACATTCTAAACTCCAAAGACAATGAGATAAAGGAGCTGCACCACTTTGTCAACAGACAGAAGCAAACCTTAAAGTAAGCGTTTCAAACAGAAACTTTTTCTGTCCACTTGACAGGTGCCATTAACACCTGTGGGCATCAGGCATCTCATATTTCAAGACTTCAAGATGATCAATTGGAAACACATACCTTGGAATCAAAAAGCCTTTTTCTTCAACAGAAGATAGGGTGCATTTCTAGCCAGTTTCCTGCTATCGCTGCAGATTACCAGTTCATCCCTTATTCCGTTCCTAAGCCCCCCCCCCCCCCAAAAAGCAGCATTTTGGTCATGGTGGGCAGTAGCAAGAAAGTTCTGTTCTGCATGTGGAAGTGCCTTCTACCAGCAAATGGCCTTTGGATTCAGTCTGTCGTGTATTGATATTGGTAGAACATGGTACGTTTCTATTTAAACCCTGCTAGTATTGCTTAATTTTCTTTCCTCTGAAGTAAGTCATTTGAACAGTTGCTGGGTATTTTATTTATTTCTCGGGGTGGGGGGAGTAAATAAAATACCCAGCAACTGTTCACATGCTCCACACTTTGGTACTGAGAAATTCCCATCTTGCCATGCTCTACCTCTGAAGATGCTCTCCCACAGTTCCTGGTGAAATGTCAGGGACTAAAACTACCAGACTATAGGCACAAAGTCCAGAAAACCCACAACAGCCAGTTGACTCCAGCCCTGAAAGCCTTCAGCAATTCAAACACTTCTTTCTTCTTAAAATTATTACACTATTTGGAGGGATCATTCTGTGGGTTCCACATATTTTGGGAGACTCACATTCATCTTGTTAATATTTGAAACCAGTTCCAGAGATTGATAAGAACCACGTTATTTGGATGAGTGTCTCATCTTTATGAAGGAAATGCTGTAATAAGTATTTGCAGTCTGCTATTGCAACCTTTCTGTAGCAATTTTTGTTTTGTTTTTGCAGAAAACAAGCGTCTGACTTCAAAATACAGAAACAACAGGAATATTATATAGCAAAAGTTCTTGGGGAAAAAGCCAAGAAGAGTGTTAAGTAACTCCAGCAGCATGCCCTTAGAAGTAATCTGTAAAAGTCGAAGATGCATTTTTCGGTCATCGCACAAAAGAAATTCTACTGTCCTTCGATGAAGAAATTGTATAGAAATTCATCTCCAAATGATGGTATCCAGCATATTGCCTATAAGCAAAGCTTGCTACAAGCATATACATACACACCTTACTGGGATGTCTATGTAGAAGCTGAGATGGGCAACAATTGCAGAATTGGGTCCCCTGACATTTATGCATTAGCTTTATCACCTCAAGCTTGTGTGTGTGTGAGCTTGTGTGTGTGTGTGCGTGTACCAACCAAAATATATTGTCTAGTAATCCAGGTTTTGGATCTTTCTGTGAATTATTTAAATCATTCCTAATACAGATGGCAGTTTGGTGTGCCTCCTAGATTCTGTTCATCCATCCCCAGGAAATGAAAGGGGCAGCCTGAAAGACACGTGGCAACTCTTTAACTGTTAACCTCAAATGGAATCCATACGCTAAAGCTTTTAAAGCTAATTTTAAAGCTTGGTTTCTGTGGGTGTGGAAGCAGTGCTTGCAAAGGCTCTGGAGCTCACGGCTGCTCTATTCCGAACGTTCTGTTTGGGGATAGTGATATTGTTCCACAACAAAGGAAAATAATAAGGCACGTGTTCAGGGCTCCTGTTACTTCGCCTCTCCCATAATTCGGTTCTAGTCACTGAAAACATTCTGTAGCACAGATTAAGCCCTGGTTGCTCGATTGTGAGGAAGAGGCACTCTGCATAAGCTTAAGCGTTAGAGGCCCCTTTGCATCACCAGCTATACAAGTCTGCCTTAACTCTGCATGTTTTTATAGGAAACTTCTCCAAGCTTGCCTGTTTTACTTTGTCTAGTGAATACGCATTTATTACTTGTTCGCTAAGATCAGATCAGTTGTGTTCCTTGAAGATTTTTTTGTCTGTGTGGAGATGTTACATTTGCCAAGTATTTGGTTGCTGGGACAGAAAGTTCAGTATTCCTCCATGTCTCATATTCATTGCTGTGCGGAATCTACTTGTGAGTATTGTACTGGAAATTCCTTATGTATAACTGACAAGTAAGCTTCTGTTTTTTGCCATTTTTTAGCAATATAGAAACTTTGTTTGTGCCTATGTGGCTTATGGGCTGTTTATGTCAGCACTTTTCTGATTTTTCCAAAAACCATACCATTAACCTCTTTTCCTGAAGCACTCCTGTACTTTCTGTATGTTAAGTCAAAGACGACTTGACAGCACTTAGGTTTGTTGTTGTTCAATTTCTAGAGCACATCTCTTCTGCCGTGCTCGAGGTGGGTTACAACATATTAAAAATACATAGATACTTTAGGAATTGCATATTAAAGTTCTAAGTTTGTCTGAAGGACCGCCTTTCTGAATACATCCCGCAGAGAGCTCTTCCATCAAGCAATGCCAATCAGCTAAGGATCCCTGGCCCAAAGGAAATACGTTTGGCCTCAACCAGAGACAGGGCCTTTTCGTCCCTGGCTCCTGCTTCGGGGAATAAGCTCCCGAGAGAGATCTGGGCCCTGCCTGAACTTTCTGAGTTCCACAGGGCTTATGGTTGAGCCCAAATATATTCAAATCTTGGACCTCCCTCTTGCTCTCCCTTCCTCTTCTAACACCTCCTAGTACCCAACACTTGGTAGGCTACAAATCATGGGTCCAGTAATCTTGGCCGCTGCTGTTGTGGCTGATTGTGGTTCTGTATTGTTTTTTACATGGAAAACAGTGGTTTTGTTGTGTTTTATATTCTGCAAACTACCCCAAAGCTGTATGTCCAAGAGTCGGTATACAAATCCCTAAATAAATAAACCCTAAGAATAACTTAACTATCCAACATCTAACTTGGTTAATTAATTCGTAACTACCTATCCCCCTTATTTTCTGCCCCCTTCCCTGATTGTGCTGTAGCCTCCTATGTTTCAAGGTACTCCCAAGTTTTTGAAGGCCTCCACATCCAAGAGTTACCCTCTCCCGCAGTGCTAAGTCAGCCACATCCTGCTGCCCTTCACCCACATTTAGGAACGTTCTTGACTTCCAAGCCCTCAGTGCTAATCATTTGGCTGTTAGCAGCCCTACCACTTGTGGTGATGCTTTGTTATCACCCAGTCTGCCAAGACAGAACCTGGAACGGCCGTCTAAAACAGAAGGTTTTATGGAGTTTGAATTGCATAGCTTCACAAGTCGCCAACTCTATCGGTGGTTCCGCAACGTATCTGATATCATAGCTGTCATCAGTTACCAGGCGGGGAGGCGGAGTCAATCTATAGCGTATCTGTCTTCATAATCTTGGTTGAATATTTTTTAAGTGGCATGAAGCACAGCTATGACTCTATTATAGCACTGGCCTGCACCACAGAAGCAAACACCATCCCTGCCGTAATTCATTGTGCCTTTAATGAAGGCACATTCGCCAGTAAATCAGGTGTCGACAGGACTGTGCGATGTATTGTGACTGGCCTGTGTTTTGTCAGATCATCTGGGGATAAAAGCCCCCCTGGACTCTGTGTGAAACCACAGTCAGATCACCAGTCGTACAGTCCAGAAATGCTAACAAGTTACTCATGGGGGGGATGTAGTTTTTCCAGTCGTGGATTGAGTCCTTCAGTGGTCTGGAAGTCGGCACAGCAGCTTTCTGTTTAAGAGTACCCAGTGCCAGGAAGCAAAACCAGGGGCAGCTCTTGGCCTCTGTGCCTTATTTGTTGGCCCTCCAAGGAAAGTGCATGACCACTGTATGAAACAGGATGCTGGACTATTTATTTATTTTTATCTATTTTTTAAATTTCTGTACTCCCCTCATGGCTCAGGACCACATACTATTTCAAAATATAGCAAAACATATAGATCAAAATAGGTTAAAATTAGTTTAAAATAAGTAACGACAGCTCGTTTAGGTCAGTAATTACAACCCATTTCCATGAAGCCAGGGTACAGTTTGGTGGCCTCTAAGAAATGGAGGTAGTGACAGATTTTATTTTCCTGGGCTCCAAGATCACTGTGGATGGAGACTACAGCAAAGAAATTGGGTGCTTGCTCCTGGGGAGGAAAGCTATGGCAAATCTAGACAGCACCCTGAAAAGCAGAGACATCACCCTGCCAACAAAAGTACGTTTAGTCAAGGCTATGGCATTCCCAGTTGCAATGTATGGCTGTGAAAGTTGGACCATAAGGAAGGCCGAGCGTCAAAGAATTGAGGCTTTTGAACTCTGGTGCTGGAGAAGACTCTTGCGAGTCCCTTGGACTGCAAGGTGAACAAACTGGTCAGTCCTAGAGGAGATCAGCCCTGACTGCTCCTTAGAAGGCCAGATCCTGAAGATGTAACTCAAATATTTTGGCCACCTCATGAGAAGGAAGGACTCCCTGGAGAAGAGCCTAATGCTGGGAGCGATCAAGGGCAAAAGAAGAAGGGGACGACAGAGAATGAGGTGGCTGGATGGAGTCACTGAAGCAGTAGGTGCAAACTTAAATGGACTCCAGGGAATGGTAGAGGCAGGAAGTCCATGGGGTCGCGATGGGTCGGACACGACTTCGCACCTAAGAACAACAACAAATCTGAAGAGCCAGGTTTGATTCCCTCCTCCTCCTCCTCCACATGCAGCCAGCTGGGTGACCTTGGGCCAGTCACAGTTCTTCAGTGCTCTGTCAGCCGCACCCACCTCACAGGGTGTCTTGAGGGAAGAAGAAGGGAAGGCAAGTGTAAACTGCTTTGAGACTCCTTTGGGTAGTAAAAACCGAGGTCCAAAACCTCAGCAGATCTTCTCTAACCCTTACACAATGCCCGATGCCAGTGTCATCCCCATCTAGGATCCCCATAATAAAGGTAAATTGGCTCTCCAAATCATTTGGGTTTTATGTACCACTACCACCTTGGTCGAAATGGGGTGGGGGTGGAATGTTTTTCAGTATTTTTTTTTTAAACCTCAGCTGTCAGCTATATACTTAAAACAGCACAGGCAAAAAAAAAAAAAAGGCCCCAGATAAACATTTGATTGTTACTTTAAAAGAGTTAATTGTCATGCAATTTATTTCTGGTATTTTTAATTGCCAAGACTTTAAAATTAGCTGCCTTGGTGAACCCGTCTGACCCAGGGTATCCAGTAACTTATGGTCCTGGCATGCCTCCAGTGGATTAGCACCTGCTGCTGTTACTTTACTGGGTTTTTTTTTTTTTTTAAGATCTTTTACTATAGTTCCCAATAAGAGTGGTCCGCTACAGTTCATTCTCTGCTATAAACGGTGATACTTCTGCGGTGTTTTTGTTTGCATAATTTGCTCTGAAAAGAAGAAAGGAAAGTTTTTTTCTCCTCTCATGTAGAATAATAAAGTCAGATTCCAGTGGCACATTGAAGACCCACAAAGATTTATTCAAGGCGTGAGCTTTCGAGTGCAAGCACTCCTCCCCAGACTATGAACTGACTAGCTTCTATATTCCCACTGTCATGATGGTCAGTTCATAGTCTGAGGAAGAGTGCTTGCACTCGAAAGCTCACGCCTTGATTAAATCTTTGTGGGTCTTACTGGACTCTGATTTTCATTGTGTTACTCCAGACCAACACGGCTACTCATTTGAATCTTACCAGAATTTTTGTCCCAAGCGCTAAACATCTCATGGCTAGAACCGAAACGGTTCTGGCGTCCTCTTCAGGAGCAGACTGATTGGATCACTCCTCTGTGAATCAGCGAGCTAAGCAAGCGTCAGAGGTGCTTCAGCTATCTTGGCTCGGCCTCGGCATCGGGATGATGTTGGGGGAGTTGGATCAATTAAAACCTCCTGACATTTCGACATTGAAATATTCACAAGAACTCGTGTTGCGCTGGTAGCCCGAGTACTTCCAAATGTAATTTTATCCGCCCTAATTTAGCAGCTGTATATCAGTAAGGGTTTTGTTGTTGGTGTTGTCTGTCTGGCACAGGCTTGAACATTAAAAAAAAGAAAAAGATATCCAGTTCACTCTGAAGTGTATAGCTACTGTACAAAATATGCATAAATCTATAATGCTTCCAATGGTCACTAATGTTCAATAATACTTTGCATTAATGCTGATGCAACTTGAAACGGGCCCATTGAGCTTCTATTTGCCCTGCCGGGGAAAGTTGCCTGCACCTAAAACTCCCAGTGAGTCCAACAGGGGCTCCTCATAGCCATTTCAGGTTGGGGGAACATGGAGACAGGGAAGGAATTAAGCTTCTTATGCACCTCAGTCCCAAACAGAATTAGGCTTCTATACACCTGGAATTTAACATCCCCAATGAGAAATATTTGATCGAATGTCTTCATGATTACCATGCATTCACTATGTCGATTTCATAATATGTGAGCTGGCCTGTAAGAAGAAGAGTTGGTTCTTATATGTTGCTTTTCTCTACCCGAAGGATTCTCAAAGCGGTTTACAGTCGCCTTCCCTTTTCTCTCCCCACAACAGACACCCTGTGAGGTAGAAGAAGAGGAAGAGTTGGTTCTCATATGCCACTTTTCTCTACCCGGAGTCTCAAAGGGGCTTACATTCGCCACCCCTTCCTCTCCCCACAACAGACACCCTGCGAGGGAGAAGAAGAGGAAGAGTTGGCTCTTATAGGCCACTTTACCAGAAGGAGTCTCAAAGGGGTTTACAGACACCCTGTGAGGTGGGTGAGGCTGAGAGAGGCCTGATATTACTGCACTATCAGAACAGCTTTATCAGTGCTGTAGCGAGCCTGAGGTCACCCAGCTGGTTGCATGTGGGGGAGTGCGGAATCAAACCCGGAATGCCAGATTAGAAGTCCACACTCCTAACCACTACACCAAACTGGTGAAGTGTTTATGAAGAACCAGATATTATTTGGGGGATTCGGTAGGGCAGACCTATCCAGTATGGCTATCAAAGTGTGAAAGTGCCCCCAACTTTCCATTTCTTGTTTGCTTTACTAGAAAATAGCCCAAAATAAAATGCATAAAATGGAGTTTTCAAAAGGTGTTGGTATAAATAGCAACGGGGAAAACTGTCCATAAAGTCAAAATGGCATTGATACATTGATGTGCTTAAAGAAGAAAGAAAATGACCCAGGAAGCAATCAGGCAACTTTCTTTGTAGAGAGTTTCAACAGCCTTAGGCTGTTGACAAGTGAGAAAAACAAGTAGGAACATATAAAATGCTGGCTTCCGTGCACAGATAAATGCTCTTGACATCCTCGAGATTCAACTAATAATCAGCAAATAGATTTTAATTAAGGTATTTCTGCTCTGACCTAGGTGTAAACTGCACGGAGGTTCTATTCCAATCCCAGGTCGATTCAGTCCCTGCCGTCTACATAGAATGCGATTTCTGTTTTGATTTTGGGAGATTTAAATTTTCCTTCTGCAGCAAGGAGGATTGATCCAGAATGACCCTACCTTTATTGTGCAATGTCTTAGAGTGCTTTTAATGCTCAATATTTTTAGAATGGAATTGAGAAAGGCTGTTTTGAACCTCCATGGTAGTGATGCCCTGAATGGCCAAAGGTGGCCATGTGACAAGCTTGCCTTAAAGGAGAAGCCCCTAATTTCCCTCAATTTCTGTCGGTCTTGGATTTTTTTCTCCCTCCTCTGCCTTCTTTGATCCTCTCTTCCCCCCCCCCCACAAGAAAAGAAAGAGGCTCCCTGCTTGGCTCCTCTCCCCTCCCCCTTCAAGAAAATAAAGAGGCTTGACTCCCCCCCCCTTCTGAACTACCCTAACCACGTACAGAACACTTTTCTATTTCAATGGGTGGGGAGGAAGACCCGAGTTCAAATTGATCTGAATTCAACAGAATTGGCAATGGAATAATCAAAGTAAGTGCAGACTCTGCCCTAGATAGCCCAGCCTAGCATGGTACTGTCAGCTCTTGGAAGGTTAGCATATGAATGGGAGACCACCAAGGAAGTCCAGGATTGTAATGCAGAGACAAACCTCTGAACGTCTCTCATCTTGACTATTGTATGGGGTTTTCATAAGTAAGCTTGACGGGGGGGGGAAGGTTGATGGCTTGGTTAATTGTAGTTAGGTACTGCCAATATGAGCCTCATGTGGCGCAGAGTGGTAAGGCAGCAGACATACAGTCTGTAAGCTCTGCCCATGAGGCTGGGAGTTCAATCCCAGCAGCCGGCTCAAGGTTGACTCAGCCTTCCATCCTTCCGAGGTCGGTAAAATGAGTACCCAGCTTGCTGGGGGTAAACGGTAATGACTGGGGAAGGCACTGGCAAGACCATCCTGTATTGAGTCTGCCAAGAAAACACTAGAGGGCATCACCCCAAGGGTCAGACATGACTCTGTGCTTGCACAAGGGATACCTTTGCCTTTTTTACTGCCAATATCAGTCTGCCTGTTCCATAGAGGGCTGACGTAGAAGGTAAGGGTAGCAAAAACTTGTTTGTTCTTGTGAATCACAGAATCATAGAGTTGGAAGGGACCTCCTACGTCATCTAGCCCAACCCCCTGCATAATGTAGGACACTCACAATGCACAGGTAATTCTCAGACACCTACAAGCTGATACCATAGCAGCTATGTAGATTTTTTAAAAAATGAAGGAAAAGAAGCTGAAATCATCAATGTAGACAACCATAGCAGAAACATAAAAGACTTACAACAGTTCTCTCCAGAAATAACCATATATGCGTCCAGGTATCCATCCTGGCTGTACGCGGACTTACCAAGCTATATTGACTTAGAAATCCCACTGATTTCAGTGAAACGGGTTTCCCTGTAAATACGTTCAGGGTTGCTTGCTGGAGTAGATCTACCGGTTGTGAAGGTTTCTGTCTGCAGACCGAAACGGAGCCTCCTTCAGCCCCACTGCCTTACTGCAGCTTTTAATGAGCTTTCATAGCAGAGTGGTAATTTGAACCTTGGATCTCTTCAACTACAGCACGTGGTTATCATATAGTAGATGAAAAGGCAGCAAGGGCCACGCATTGTTTTGGAAAGCGGATCCTCAACAAAGTTTTGGTGTTGATAACTTTGAATAGCTGTTGGTTAGAGCTGACTATGGGTCACATCAGAGGCTATAAACAGCTGTATTCACAGTGGAAACGCCCTCCGTAGCCAACAGCTACTCACACAAATATAAATCCTATATTTCAGCTTCAACCTGGGGGAGTCGAAACATATTTCTAACATTCCTATTGATCACTGAAAAGAAGGGGAAAAAGCACTATTTTGTTCCATTACGCACATTCTTTTGCATTATTTTCGGAACTGCAATAAAGAAAGTACAAGTGATTATGGAGCAACAACAATTTAAAAAAAAGATCAGGGTCAGTTGACCAATATTTTAAACTATTAATCTGACCAGAAAAATCTAATCATTTGTTTGATATTCTGGTTACAAAAAAGGGGAATCCACTGCTGTGGGGGAAGGGAATTAAGCCAGCTTGGTGTAGTGGTTAGGAGTGTGGACTTCTAATCTGGCATGCCAGGTTCGATTCTGTGCTCCCCCACATGCAACCAGCTGGGTGACCTTGGGCTCACCACAGCACTGATAAAACTGTTCTGACCGGGCAGGGATATCAGGGCTCTCTCAGCCTCACCCACCCCACAGGGTGTCTGTTGTGGGGAAAGGAATGGGAAGGCGACTGTAAGCCGCTTTGAGCCTCCTTCAGGTAGGGAAAAGTGGCATATAAGAACCAACTCTTCTTCTTCTTCTTCTTCTTCTTCTTCTTCTTCTTCTTCTTCTTCTTCTTCTTCTTCTTCTTCTTCTTCTTAGCTGTTAATTGTAGCATGGTCAGGAGATCCAAGGATTGCCTTGCAGCCAGGCAAGGGGCTTTAGGAGGTGGATTGCCAGTGCCTGCCTCCACATTTTGATCCTTTGTGTTCCTTGGAGGGACCCAAATCCTCAGAGGTCTCCCATCCAAATATTAAGCAGGCCCAGACCCACATAGCTTCCAAAATCTGATGGGATCCCCCATGCCTGGGCTATCCAGGGCCCATTCTGCACATGCTAATGTGCTTTCAATGCACTTTTGAAGTAGATTCTCCTGTTCTGCACAGGAAAATCCTGCTGCAAAAGCACACTGAAAGTGCATTATCCAGTGTGTGCAGAATGGGCCCAGGTCAGGGCTACACTTTGTACATTGCTGGCTACAGGGTCTCCACACAGTATCTTCTGTAACAAATGTAAGTTATGGATTTTCACATGCACAGCCCTCAGTTCAGATCACAGTTGCGTGAGGAGTTTGGGCCTTCTCCCTGCCAATGTACAGACACACTATTTTCACAACCTGAACAGATGGGGAGGGCATTATTTGGCCCCTTGGGGAAATCCATTTGTGTAAACGTTTCAGCTTGATAATTGCATTTGTTATCCAGATAAGGCACCCCGCACACTGGAACTGAGAACCTGCAGCTCACGTCTGTTACAGGAAACAAGGTGTAGAAACCAAATTCAACCTCTGTATTGCATAATGTTTCAAATGTTTATCGGAAGTGGCCCAACTACTTATGTATAGCCATTTAGAGATACATTCATTTAGAGCTATTTATACATTCATGTATGAGCCTTTTGTGGCGCAGAGTGGTAAGGCAGCAGACATGCAGTCTGAAAGCTCTGCCCATGAGGCTAGGAGTTCGATCCCAGCAGCCAGTTCAAGGTCGACTCAGCCTTCCATCCTTCCGAGGTCGGTAAAATGAGTACCCAGCTTGCTGGGGGGTAAACGGTAATGACTGGGGAAGGCACTGGCAAACCACCCCGTATTGAGTCTGCCATGAAAACGCTAGAGGGTGTCACCCCAAGGGTCAGACATGACCCGGTGCTTGCACAGGGGATACCTTTACCTTTACCTTTATACATTCATGTATAGCCATTTAGAGATATAGCCAGTGGCCAGCAGGAGAAGTTTTACTGGGCTGCCAGGGTTGCTGCAGAATTTGGCTCCCTCCATCACACACTTTGTGATGAATTGCCAGCTACACAGTGGAATTCTTGGCTTCAAGATATACTTGAAGGTTAGCAAATCAATGATTCACCTGTTAACTGATAATATTGACATCAGTGAACTGGCCAACCTGCTAAAACCACCTGAAATTGTTATGGTGTGATGCTAGAGGATTGATAAAACTTGATCTTGTTGACAGTTGCTGTAATCAAAGAGGACATTTTCCCATGGGGAAGACTAGAAAGGTCTCTATGAATAGGACTGGAAAAATCTTAGATGTTTTCTGGCCCTGTGTCAGAACCCAAAACGTTCAGAGTTTTAGAAGGCATAATCGCACCTACAGTTAGGCACATAGGATTATAGAACTCAAACATTCAGAGTTTTAGAAGGCGTTATAGCACCCAGAATTAGGCATGTAGGGTTATAGGAATTCGGTGCCCTTAAAAGTTGGTATCTTGTATATTGTATTTCCATTTTTATACTCTATTGTGTTATTACTGAATCTAGCAACTATGTCAATAAAGGTATTCTGGTCTGATCTAGGAATTCAGTGCAAACACAGCTGCGTTTATCATGTGTTTCTTCCAACTCCTCCCTGTTGCGAGGTAGGCTATTACATTCTGGACAGAATGCAGACTGAGCTGTCCTACAGGCAGCTCATAGAGCACATCACAAGAGCCCAACACCAGGGTTGTAATGCAACAAAATGGGTTAGTAAAAGCCATATGTGAAAGCAGTAATCAGAGCCTCTGAAAATACCATCTGTGACAAGCTCTCCTCCCCACCACTTTGGCCTGAGCTCTAGATGAAAGCTACTGAATCCGCACCACCTTGGCTATAAAACCTATCCCGCTTTCAAGATTATGGAGGTCATAAGGCCCAGCATCCATAATTTCATGAAACCCTCGGTTTTCTTGATGACCCTGGAAGGGTTTCCCGAATGGATGGACGTTAATTAATTTTCAATCTATTTTTTAAAAATTGTTAAGCGTTTGTCAGGTGATATGACCATATATGTTCATGTCAACCCGCCCCCCCCTCCAAAAATGATGGGCCTGGAGGGGGTAGGGAGGGCCTCTGGGTGGGTTTGTATACAGCTTTGCTTCCCAGCCATATTCTGCATGATCATGTCACTTCTGGGGTTTCTCAAATCCTGAAGAATTTTTCAGGGGTTTCTCAATGATAAAAAAAGTTGAGAATGTCTGGTTTAGCTGCTTACAGCACGAAGACTGCCATGACATTTATGATGGGGGCATGTCATATTTTTAATGAAAAGGAGTGAAAAAAATGTTGAGAAAATGATATGCTCGTTTTAATCAAATGACTCAGAAGGGGGGAGTAAAAGACAAGAGAAGGTTGGTCAAAATCATATCTAGGTAAAAGTGATGGGGTATTGGAACAGCATTTATGAAATGTAGTATATTTTCTTTTATTTATTTATTTTATTTAGATTTTTATACCGCCCTTCCCTACGGCTCTGGGCAGTTTACATAAAACATTTTACAACGTTTACCTAGAACGTAAAGGGGTGTGTGTTTTTGATGTCATATTTGTTGAATCTAAATGTTGCATGATAAAATATCTAGTAAGCCCAAGGCTAGCCTGTTCTCATCAGATCTTGGAAGCTAAAGGTTATCCACCCTGGCTATTTTTTGGATGGGAGACCTCTAAGGGGAATACCAGGGATGTGACATGGAGGCAGGCAGTGGCAAACCACCCTGGAATGTCTCTTGCCATGAAAACCCTACAGAGTCAACATAAATTAGCTGTGACTTGATACTCTCTCCCATGAACTCTGTTCTGACCGCATGATTGTATGTCTACATAAAAAGGTAAAGGTAAAGGTATCCCCTGTGCAAGCACCGGGTCATGTCTGACCCTTGGGGTGACGTTTTCTAGCGTTTTCATGGCAGACTCAATACGGGGTGGTTTGCCAGTGCCTTCCCCAGTCATTACCGTTTACCCCCCAGCAAGCTGGGTACTCATTTTACCGACCTCGGAAGGATGGAAGGCTGAGTCAACCTTGAGCCAGCTGCTGGGATCGAACTCCCAACCTCATGGGCAGACAGCTTCAGACTGCATGTCGCTGCCTTACCACTCTGCACCACAAGAGGCTCTCAGAATACATATTTATTGGCTTGGATCTAAAGTTGTGTGGGCAGAACTCACAAGTGGAATAAACCTTGCCAACTTTCCCCCTCCCACCACCCCTGACTATACACCTTGAAAACAGCCCCAGAGGTTTGCAGGGGATCTCCAGGAATAGTGCAGAGGGCATGGGGGGGCAGTTTATAATAAGTTTATAATAAGGATATTAGCAACAATCTGTCCACTGGCATAAATGCCCTTCCACTAGTAGGACATAAAGTTTGGATTCGACCAATTGCATTCTTAAATATAATCCTGATATTATGACAGGAAGGAATCAATAGAAAGAATAACACTGGTTTTTACTATAGGGATAGCAGAATCATAGAATCATAGAATAATAGAGTTGGAAGGGACCTCCTGGGTCATCTAGTCCAACCCCCTGCAATATGCAGGACACTCACATCCCTATTGCTCATCCACTGTAACCTGCCACCCCTTTGCTTTCACAGAATCAGCCTCTCCGTCAGATGGCTATCCAGCCTCTGTTTAAAAATTGCCAAAGATGGAGAACCCACAACCTCCCAAGGAAGCCTGTTCCACTGAGAAACCGCTCGAACTGTCAGGAACTTCTTCCGGATGTTTAGATGGAATATCTTTTGAATTAATTTCATCCCATTGGTTCAGGTCCGTCCCTCCAGGGCAAGAGAGAACAATTCTGCTCCATCCTCCCTATGGCAACCTTTTAAATACTTGAAGATGGTTATCAGATCCCCTCTCAGTCGTCTCCTCTCTAGGCTAAACAGACCAAGCTCCCCCAACCTTTCTTCATACGTCTTGGTCTCCAAACCCCTCACCATCTTTGTTGCCCCCCTCTGGACATGCTCCAGCTTGTCAACATCCCTCTTCAACTGGGGTGCCCAAAACTGAACACAGTACTCCAAGTGAGGCCGAACCAGAGCAGAGTAAAGCGGTAGCATCACTTCTCATGATCTGGACACGATACTCCGTTTGATACAGCCCAAAATCCCATTTGCCTTCTTAGCCACCGAGTCACACTGCAGACTCACGTTCAATGTATGGTCTACTAAGACTCCTAGATCCTTTTCACACATGCTACTGCCAAGACGAGTCTTCCCTGTCTTATACTGGTGTGTTTGGCTTTTTCCTACCTAAATGCAGAACTTTACATTTGTCCCTATTGAACTTCATTTTATTCAGTTTAGCCCACTTCTCGAGCCTATCAAGATCATCCTGTATTCTGATTCTGTCTTCAGTTGTGTTTGCTACCCCTCCCAGTTTAGTATCATCTGCAAATTGAATAAGTATCCCCTCTAATCCCTCATCCAAATCATTTATTTATACATATGTTGAACAACACAGGCCCTGGGACTTGTTCCATGTTTCTGCATTACTGTATCCCGTGGCCAAATACTTGAGACGAACGCTTCTGGTGGAACTCTTTGCTCCTCTAGCTGGTCGTTCAAGCTGTATAGAGCATGCATCATTATGCTAGCAGAGATCACTGCCTCTTAATCCTTAAAAAATGGCCTTCCTCAACATTTTTTACTGCTGAGAAACCCCTGAAAAATTCTTCAGAAGTGGCACAATCGTGCAGAATATGGTTGGGAAGCCTAGCCATATGCATGCCCACCCAAGGCCCTTCTCTTCCCACCCACCCCAGGTCCATCACTGCCCATTCTCAGAGGGAAGGGGAGGTCGACATGACTATATACGGTCATATCACCCGATAAATGATTAACAAATTTAAAATAAATATTGAAAATTAATTAACTCCCACCCATCCAGGAAACCCTACCAGGGCAGCCAAGAAACCCCAGGGTTTCTTTGTTGAGGAAGTCTGCCTTAGAAGAAGAAGAAGAAGAGGAGTTGGTTCTTATATGCCGCTTTTCCCTACCGAAGGAGGCTCAAAGCGGCTTACAGTCGCCTTCCCTTTCCTCTCCCCACAACAGACACCCTGTGGGGTGGGTGAGGCTGAGGGAGCGCTGATATCACTGCCTGGTCAGAACAGTTTTATCAGTGCTGTGGCGAGCCCAAGGTCACCCAGTTGGTTGCATGTGGGGGAGCGCAGAATCGAACCTGGCATGCCAGATTAGAAGTCCGCACTCCTAACCACTACACCAAACTGGCTCTTAGAACATCATGGCCAGTAGCACTTTTCAGCTTAGAACTGAAAGTTAATATTGTGGTGTTCCAGTTGTTTTCCTGACTCTTGCCTCCCATCTGCAGATTGACTAGGAAGTGCGATGGAAAAAAATCGTCCAAGCAGTAACCCTGATGGCTGTGCCTCCTCTTTATCCCATTTTCCAATTGACCAAAACTTGCCTCAGCATGGTTTTACCATTATAAATTCAGGCATGCTGCTGCTAAAGAATCATAGAATCATAGAATCATAGAGCTGGAAGGGGCCATACAGGCCATCTAGTCCAACCCCTCCTCAACGCAGGATCAGCCCTAAGCATCCTAAAGCACCTAAGAAAAGTGTGTATCCAACCTTTGCTTGGAGACTGCCAGTGAGGGGGAGCTCACCACCTCCTTAGGCAGCCTATTCCACTGCTGAACTACTCTGACTGTGAAAATTTTTTTCCTGATATCTAGCCTATATCGTTGTACTTGAAGTTTAAACCCATTACTGTGCGTCCTCTCTTCTGCAGCCAACAGAAACAGCCTCCTGCCCTCCTCCAAGTGACAACCTTTCAAATACTTAAAGCAAATGTATGAAACTTGTAATGGAAAGTTGTGACAAATATGCTACAGATAATTGCATTTTTAATACTGCTGATTATTGTTCCCATCATTGCTGTCAATCCACACAGCTGTCTTCTGGAGCATTTTCTTTTGAATCCTATTTGCATCTTGCAACCTGGGTCCTGCTCGTCTACATTTCTGATTGAGTTACTCCGGAGGAATACGAGCAACAGAGCACTGATGTTTTGTGTTTGTTTACTGATGCCTGTGTTTTTATAGCACACTGCATTTATGTGTTTCTATTTTCCTCGACAAGCTTCCCGGGCACATGACGCAGCCAGGAGTTTGGGTTTTTTTTAATCATGACGGGGATTAAACAGGGAGAGGGTGGAACATGAGCTCCATCCAGAAGATCAGATTCTCAGGCTTGACTGGGAACAACCCCAGCTACGAGGATAAAAGAGGATCCAGCCGGCCATTGTTCCCAGCTCGGTTTCACATGAGCGACGGCATAAAAATGTTCTCCTGTACGGCGAGGGATTGCCAGATTTCTCCTGAGCCTGGTGGACTGACTGAAGGACATTTCTGCCCCTGCAGCTGCAGACGTTTCTCTCCCGTGAAGGACTGCCACATTTCTATCCATTCCAAAGGAGACCGGACCTCCGACACGTCTGGTTCCTCTTATCGTACGGCACTTTGCTCGGAGGAAGCGGAGAGTTTTAAGGACTGTGTTGAGTTCTTAGAGGAACCCGGGGATCGTATAAAGCAGCACGCGTACTGTGACTCCGAGTATGAGCAGGACAGCATAACAGCAACCCCGATCTTCTCCGCAGCTCAAGCAAGCCTTACTGACCGGAATAAGATTTCCAAGGGCACAGGCGGCCAACTTCATGGGAATCTGAACAGTTTTGGCGAGGACTTGCAAGACCCGTGCGGCGAAAATGGCAGAGGGAAAGCTGATACTTCTGTTGCTACATCTGAAGGAATTCGGGCTCGTTTTGCTGTAAATGGGAGCGAGGCTCTGGGAGCCGTGTTGACGGTCCAAGACATGAGTGCACAGAGTCCACAGGCGGGCAGTTACGGTACTATAAAAAATCAAACCTGCAGGGACAGACTCAGTGACAAGGAAAGCCAACAGGTTCAGATGTCAATCAAAGCTAAGAATAGCACAGACCCGGTGTGCAGCGGCAGAATGGGTCCAGTCACAAGAGGGCTGCAGCCGGGAGACTGCGGATCTAAATATTTGGATTGTCCTACCCAATTCAGTCCTGAGAAATCCAAGGAAATGTTAACCGGGGTCCGCAAGCTGAAGAAAAACAGCCTTGCCGGTCGAGCTCATGGTCCTGTAAGTAGCAAAGCAGCATGCCCGAAGTATTTTGGACAAAAATCGAGTGTTCTGAGTGACTCTGATGAGGCTGATAATGAAGTAGAAAAGCTCACTGCCCTGTCTTTCCAGAGCCTGTCATGTCCCCAGGGCAGTTACCTAGATATGTACAGTTCCAGTAACAGGACATCGTCCAGTCTGTCCAATTCCTTGCCGGAAGACAGCATTGGAATGAACAGGTGGCCAGCATGCAGTGACCCAAGGAAAACAATGGCGGTCAACCACACCAAAGGAAGCCGGCAGTTCCCGTCAGCCAGCAAGGCCCCAGAAAAGGATCCGTGTGTCAGCGCATTGGGGAAGGAACACTTTGAGTGCGTCGATGTCACACTGGACAATGCCGATGGGAGAAAGAGCCTCTGTAAAAAGAGAATGGTGCCCAAGCGCCAGATTCAGCTGAGGCGGAAGGAGAAGAAGGAGATGGGCTTTTGTGCTGCTGGTGACTGTGCTGCCCTCCAGCAATTTGCACAACCAAGGAAAGAGCTGTGCACGAAGGGCAGGTCTATCAGCGATGAGTTTAGACTCAACTACAAGCAATTCATGAAGGCAGCTTGCCTGAACAATTCTTACAGCAAAACTAAGATGGCTTCAAGCCTGGTGAAAAATGTTTTGGCGAAAAAAATGCAGTACGAACAAAGAATCAAAATGGAGCAAGCTTCTGTCCGAGGCAGCTCCACCTCCTCTGTCCCATCCTCTGTAAGTACCGACCTCCAGGGGGACAGTTTCGAAGGCAAGTCGAGTTCCCTTTCCAAATCAGACTGCAGCTTTTCAACGGAAGACATGCAAAGTCATTCTACCAGCGAGAGGTCTGAGCCGGCAGCCATGAATAAAGAGCACGTGGACACTTTGAGACCAACCAAAGGGGTTGTGTTGAACGAGCAGCTGAGAGAGAACGTCTGCAAATTGAAAAAGACATTTAATGAACTGAACGAGAGAATGAAATATCAAGAAGCCGCTCAGTTTATGAGAATCCCTGTCTTGGCAGATGACGATGTAAATGCTGTCGAATCAAGCAACGTCAAAAAACAGTCCTCCGGAGAGAGAAAAGAGTACAGAAGAGCCCGGGCTGTGTTTGAGTCTATGGAGGATGATGCTAAAATCACATGTGCCATCCCCAAATTTGCAAAAACACCAAAGCCGTGGCCGAACCTGAAGCAGCGAGCCATTCGGCAGAACAAGTACACGCCGTCGAAAGAGGAAAAGATTCCCCTCAAGCCTAAAAGCCTCGTGGTGCCCAAAGAGGCCTCCAGGAATGTCTTCACATCCAAAACCAAAGAAATGAAGCTCGTCCCTCAGATCACAAACGAACAACCTAATGTCCTAAACGCCTTTAAGCACATGTCTTTGGGCAGAGATTCTTGTACCAGGAGGTTGCCCGCTGCTCCGAGTGTGAAATTTTCATCACTAGTCTTTCCAACATCCAGCAAATCGCTTTGTGGAGAAGCACTCCACATGGGCGATGCCCTTCCAATGGAAAGCCGAGGAAGGACGAGAAAACACCAGCAAAGAGATGTCAGGAAATTAGTCAACGACACCCAGCACCTTGGTTTTAAATCATCAGACAGCTCCGGTGCAGAGCAGCTTCCCTACTCAGAAAGCAAAAGCGAGAGCAGCCAAGTGGTGTCACCAAAAGACTCCACGTCCATCTCACCTCTCTTCATACACTGTACCTCAATACGTCGGAAAGATGATACGCAAGCGGTAAACCAGTCACAGGAGAAAAAGCAAGATGAAATTAGAGACGGAGCTGCTTCAACCGGTTCACGACGCGATCAGGGCATCAGTAGCCCTGACCGTTTTAAGCCCGCAACACAGACACGTGGAAACATATCGGCGGGTCATCCGGAGAATAAGTGCTCTATGGTGAGTGAACCTGCAGTGCACATTACTACAATTCAGTCCAGGAAGTGTGTCGTTGAGAATAAAGAACTTCCTCCCAAAGTCGAAAATAAACCGGTGCCCTATGAGCGGACTGAGCTAAAAGTCAGACCTTCTTCTGCGACTACCAAGAAAGAGTCTCAGCTTAATATTCAAGTCAACAGTTCTGTCTCCAAGCAGACACACAAAATGGAAACCGATTATTTCCCAGCCTCGAGTCGCTCCGTGTTGGAGGAAAGGGCCATGAAAGACGCTTTCTCGCAAAATGAAGCTGCTTCTTTATCAGACACCATCATGATTCCACCTTCTAAAGGTCTTCAGGAGATCAGTACGAAAGATAATGGCCACATGATGAGCCATATTCACGAGTCTCCTAAAGCCCCAGAGACTGAATCGACCCATCAGAAACATTTGTCCAGTGAGAATATCTCAATAGTGCCCAAAGACAGTAAATGTTCTCCAAGCTTTCCGAAAGAAGAAAATGTGTACTCTGGATTAACTCATGGAAGCAGTAGGTACTCACAGTCCATCAGGCCCCCCGTGATAGGCGCCCAAAATAATCAGGCGCAGACTCCAGCAAACAACCATTTTGTTGACGGTTCATCGGAAACAGTAATACCAGAAGACCCCAAGTCCTGGGACAACAACAGCAGATTGCTTTCCAAATACGACATTTCAGATAGTCCATTACCAACAAGGGAGTATACTGATGGAATTAAACTAATATCAAACCCTCCTTTTACACCATCATCCTCTTATGGAAGGTTCCATGAGCCAGGGTTTGATTGTCTTAATAAACAACAGGTAGCAAACGAACAATATTTTTCAGCCACACAAGCTGACAATACAAATTACTTAACAATTCCCATGAAGACCCATCAGTCTGAGGCAGTTCCTAAGCACCTAGCATCTTCATATCCAGACAGCTCCTCTTTCACGTCCAATGTCTCTTTCCAGCCTAGTGGAGAAGTTTCGGGAAGCAAAACAAGCAACGAACATTTGCCGCCGAAACCAATGGAAAGGAAGCCGGCCTTGGACAATTTGCTACACGGTAACCCGAGCTACGGGCAGATCCCCCCAAGGCTCGAAGAATCTCCCAGTTTCACGAGAAGAAACGAAAGGGTTTCACCCTCTGGTAAGACCGCCCCGAGCCCAACTAGACACTTTGGTGCGCCTCTGCAGGCGCACAGGAAAATGTTAGTTGATCCCGAGAGTGGAAAATGCTACTATGTGGAATCACCGAGACAACCTCAGCTGAAGATGCTTTACGATCCAGAGACAGGGCAGTACATCGAAGTGTTGATACCACCTGTCCCACTCTCATCGCACAGCGGGCTTTACCAGCCTCCTTTCCCAGCCATGGCCATGAATCAAGGAGGCTACGGACCACCTTACATGCCATACTCAGGGTTCCCCGGTTTCCCTCCTCCCCCTCCTGCGATGCCACCTGTCCAGGTGGATCTTCAAGACCAACCACCTGTTCAAGAAAACACCAGCGATGGTTTTAGCCATTTCCCAAAGACTGAAGTGCCACCGGGTGCCCAGACTGCTGATGGCAACTACATGGAAAGTATATATTATATTCCCACTGGGATGAATTCAAGTCCCAACCCCAGTCAGACTGTATTTCCCCCACCGGCAAGTTCTGGTCCTGCGATGCCGGAAAAGGGATCTTTCGTTAGGATGTAACATGCTGTGTTACGAGGGTGTTTTTGTATGTCAGTTCATTCATTTTTTTTTAAAAAGGCATCAAGCCAAACTTTATTCCCTGGAAATTGGGGGCAGGGGGGAGAATACCAGGAATGAGAAGGCTTGGGAGTTTCTTATTCAAGTTTTCCGCTGCTTGGGCTCTGAAGGACTTGAGGTAATGAGACAAACAGAGTTTACAGCATGCATCATTTGCTTGATAAATTTTATTTTCATGGAAACGTCCCTGGCAATAACAATGGGCCACATTCTGGTGCTAATTGAAGCCAACGGGAGCTTTGGGATTGACTTCAAAGGGACCAGGATATAGGCTATGACATCTGAGCTGCTTAGTTTGTTTCTTGGGGCATGTGACGTAGAATGGATTATTCTAATGCTTCAGCCTGCACCTGAGCAGTCTGGTTGTTCACGAATCTCAGCACGTCTATAGCAATTAAATGTTTCTCCAAATTTTTTGAGATTTGGTATTTTCATGGATTACAGACATATATACCTCACTGCTGTTTCCAGGGTGTGGTGTACTCGAATGGGCCTTTGCATCACATTTGTTGGCAGCAAAATTTTCTCCAGGAGGGGTTCTATCAGTGTAAATATTTTGATGATCGGGACATATACATGCTGCTTCAGAACAGGTGTCTTCGCATTTCTGCTGGGTTTCCGGGCTTCATTGAGCTGCGGGTTTTACAGAGCCTTACACTGAGATTACCTGCTAACTCCACCCTGACTTGGTAAAATAGCAAAGCAGCCAGAAGAGAGAGATAAGCAGGGGTGCTCGAAGAGGCCTCCCAATTGTCCACCCAGGATGGGGAACTAAGCCCTCAGTCCTAATTTCCCACCCCCTAGGAATTGAGAAGGGTGAAATGGCCTCTACATAATGACACTCTAGGAATTTTTCCATGTCTCTATGGCAAAGACCATAGAACCTAGGGGGGCGGCCTAAAATGTCACCTCAAAGTGGGAAACCAGTGCTGAAGGAAAAAATTAGGTTCTGATGGATAAAGGGGGAGGGATGATTAATGGAACAGGGAAGAGGGCAATGCAAGGTTCAGCAAGATGCGTCTATGCAAAAGGATGAATGTGCATTCTTCTCATCAAAAAGGCATGTGAGAGGCAGTGGGCCAGGATGACTGAAGCCTTAGCCATACAATTCCTAGGTATTAAAAATGTCTGGAATATGTGATAACCCCTTGTGTTCTATGGAACTTCTGATATTAGATGGCAATATTTTTAAATGCGGAAAGGCCCTTAAAATAAGGGACCTCTGGCAATCAACTCAGCCCCCTGTCACATTTATGTGCCTAAATAGGTGCTAGCACCCTGCTGTCTAGGCAGGGCAGCAGGGCAGCTTTGAGTTTATAGCACCCTCAAACAGCTCAGGCAGGGTCACTGCAATGCATTGGGGCCTGCTCAGAGTGAGCAGGAAGTGTCTTGTTAGCTGTGCAAGAGGATGCAGCAGTAGTTACACAGAACACAACTAAAGCCTATTGTCCAGAGACTGGTGGAATTGGCAAGAAGGAGGAGGAAAACCTTCAGAATACCAGCCAGCAATAGGGATACCAGTCCCGGGTGGGACCTGTAGATCCCCTGGAATGATAGCTTATCTCCAGACTAAAGAAATCAGTCTCCCTGGAGAAAAGGGCTGCTTTGGAGGCCGGACTCCATAGAATTATATCCTACCGAGGTCCATTCCCACCCCCAAATCCTGTCCACTCCTGGGGTCCACCCCCAAAATCTCCAGGTATTTCCCAACCCAGAGCTGGCAACCCTAGCCAGCAAGCAGGCAAGTTAAACAGAGGCTTCTGGAGCTTCCTGATACTGCAGGACATGACAAAATCTGTTGTCGGACATAATATGTTCATAGATAAGATGAGGGTCGAGGCTGCTGCACTCTGGACCAAGGCTCTGCTGATTTTCCTCTTATGTGCCCCATTTATCAATCTTGCCTTCCTTGCATTATTAGTGTCACTGCTGGAAACGTGGTCTGAAAACCGTTTAAGAATGGGTCTTCCTTTTCTTACTTTTTAATTGCAGCAACATCATCTTTACCTGAGGAAGACTTTTTTTTTTACCTGCAGAAATTACTTTCCTAAAAAGAGAATATTTTGTAAGTGCAACTCTTTCCCACTCCCGGACTCTCTTTAGCAGCAAGTGAGTATATATAGAGATGGGATTGTTCTACAGGTGAGAATGAGAGAGAATATGTGTGCGACGGACATGCAGGAAACATTGGGATGTGTTTATGAACAAAGGTGTATGTTCTTGTTCCGGAAGCCGGTTGTACGCACGTTTGTGCTGCATCATGATATAACTCAGCCTTTTTCAACCTTTTGACTGTGGAGGAACACCGGAAATATCTTTTAGGCTTTGAGGTGCCTCAGAAGTTGTGTCAGCTGGCCACGCATCCCTATGCAAATAACTTTTTAAAAATGCAGATAGACATAAAACCAACCCCCATCGCCTTATCCCACCTCACTTTGTATGCAATGCCCCATATGCAACTAAAATGAAATAAAATTAAAACATACCTCCCTCCACTGAAGACAACTCTGATAGCCAACAGAGGACCCACTGGACCAGCCTACCCCATCACAGGAGAAGAAGTAGTGCTGCTGTGCCAGTGGTTGCCCGCTCCGTGCGGCCGCCATCTTGGAATCCTCCGTCCCATGGTTCACATGAGGTACCCTGCTGTACCCCAGTACACTGGCTGGAGAACCCTGGTGTATCTAAAGAGCTTATAGATACCATTGTGCTTTGCCTGTGAAGTGTAGCCCAGAAAGGAACAGAGAGTTAAGGTGAGGCTAGGGTTTTCTTCCCCTTCTTAGTCCATGCCTCTTATAGGGCAGAGCAAATGCTACAGATGGAAGGTAGAAGCCGAGAAAAACCTGCCATTGCCACGGAGCAGGAGGAAAACTGGAGAGGCTTGTGTCCACCTGGACCTGAGATTCACCTCCCCTTCTTTTGCTATGTAAGTCTGGCTGACTAGATTAATTTCACTGTCTCCCCTCAGGGGCCTCAACCCCAGGTTGAGTCTGCACCCACATGTGTTTGGGTTGTTTGTTTTTTTTTGGGGGGGGGGGCTCGGTCTTTCTGATTTCTGAAGCTGTCTGCCCATGAGGCTGGGAGTTCAATCCCAGCAGCCGGCTCAAGGTTGACTCAGCCTTCCATCCTTCCGAGGTCGGTAAAATGAGTACCCAGCTTGCTGCTGGGGGGGTAAAACGGTAATGACTGGGAAAGGGAATGGCAAACCACTCTGTATTGAGTCTGCCAAGAAAACGCTAGAGGGCGTCATCCCAAGGGTCAGACATGACTCGGTGCTTGCACAGGGGATACCTTTACCTTTATAGCCAAGATAGCTCAGTTAGTAAGCTGTTTGCCTTACAACTACAACTTTATGAGTTCAAGGTTGGTTGTGGGCCTTCTTTCCCCATGCAAGAGTTTTATTTAATTTTTTAACTTTTGAAAATCACATGTTTTTAAAATGGTGTATTTTAAAGACATGAGCTGTTCAAAAGCAAAATAATTAAATCGAAATCAATCAGGAGAAACCGCAGCACGACTTCAGTGGGTGGGGAGGGGAAAAGTCGAACACAGCAGCCCATCTGCACCCAGTATAGAGTGGCATGGGCTGGCATTTCTCTGATGAAGCAGGGGAAATCCACTCTTGGATATGCTGGGGAATAAGTAGTTTGACTCCAAGGTCAATGCTCATCTGTGCAGATGAAGGGGGAAATCCCAACCGGAAATCAGTGTCAAATGTAGAAGGCATTTGTTTATCTGAACCCAACCAGCTTTAAAAGCCCAGTGCAGATAAGCCGGCAAACGTAAAGAGCATGCCTGTTATTCATCACACATGGCTTTCTCTTGCATCTGATGGGATCCTCCCTTCTGTGCTTTTCATATTTCTATAGGAACCCTTTTGGTGTGTCCTCCCACATACGCCCCGTCCCCATGGTCTTCTGTAGGCTATTAGATACTCCTAATCTTGCTCCTGTGGCTTTCCAACACAGAGACATTTTTTCCTCTGTGCCTTTGTGTGTTGAGAGGCAGGACTGGGGAAAAAAAGAAAGGCACCCCATCTCTATGCCTGTCACAGGTCCTAGACCTCCCTCATCTAAAGGTGCTACAGGGGGCAATGTTTATTTCCCTGGCATGGTTTCTTTAAATGCCTTTAAAAGCATTGTGACTGCCAGGAATGCAACAGCTGCTGCTTTTCCCAACACAAGAGAGCAGCGATGAGTCAACTAGCCTTCACATTTCTGCCTGCCAGGAAGTGCTTAAAGGCACAGGGCCCTTGCCCAAACAAAAATGGTGGTAATTGTTTTCTTCCCAGCCCCCCCCCCCCATTTTCACTTTTCCTCCCCACTAATTCTGGTTGCTTCAGCATCCTTCATTGTCCAAAATACTCCTCCACAACCTTCTCCCATCACTTACGGGTGTGTCATGTTTTTGTCTGTGTTCCCCACCCCTCCTGAGAGCCACTGTGGTGTAGTGTAGTTAAGAGTGGTTACCTCTAATCCAGAGAATGGGGTTTGATTCCTCAGTCTTCCACATTCAGTCGGCTGGGTGACCTTGGGCCAGTAACAGTTCTTCTAGAGCTCTCTCAGCCCCACCTACCCCACAGGGTGTCTGTTGTGGGGAGAGGAAGGCAAGGCAATTGTAAGCCACATAGACTCCTCCAGGCAGTGAAAAGCAGGGTGTAAACCCCCCCCCCCTTCTTCTATTCCACATCCTCCTGTCCGCAAAAGCCAAAACAATCTTTCGGAGCAGACCATCTCTGATGTTTCCTTTCTTCCTGTTTTGAAAGTACAGGAAGTGGGTGGTTCATGAATATTCTAGATATTCCTTTAAAACCCAAAGTCTTCAATGCTGCATTCTTAAAATACCTGAGTGCATAATACAGCCTAGCACCTGCCAATACATTCCTTCTGAGGGGAAGGTGGCCAGGAACTCCTTGGCCACTGGTTGAAGATGGAGGGTTAGGTGACAAGATCCAGGTTGGGGAACTCCTGGGGATTTGGAGACAGAGCCTAGAGAGGACAAGGACCTCAATGGGGAACAGTACCATAGAGTCCACCCTCCAAAGCATCCATTTTCTCCAGGAGGTCTGATCTGGATTCAAGCTGCATTTCCGGGGGATCCCCAGGTCCTACCTGGAGGCTGGCACCCCTTTTTCAAGGATTATAACTCTAAAAGATAGGCCTACAGTTTTGTTCTGGCCTGGGCCACTCTATTTAGCTGATGTATGTACTAGCATGAAACTCAAATACTTTGGCCACCTCATGAGAAGGAAGGACGCCCTGGAGAAGAGCCTAATGCTGGGAGCGATCGAGGGCAAAAGAAGAAGGGGACGACAGAGAATGAGGTGGCTGGCTGGAGTCACCGAAGCAGTCGGTGCGAACTTAAATGGACTCCGGGGAATGGTAGAGGACAGGAAGGCCTGGAGGATCATTGTCCATGGGGTCGCGATGGGTCAGACACGACTTCGCAACAAACAACAACAACAATGTGCTAGCCTAGGGTTGCCAACTCCAGTTCGGGAAACTCCTTGCTAAAGGGGGACAGTCAGGTTTGGGGAGCGGATGGAGCTCAGTGGGGATATGATGTCATAGGGTCTGCCCCCTGAAGCTGCAGTTTCCTCCAGGGAAACAGATCTTTGTTGTCTGACGATCTGCTATCACTAGGGACGCCTGTTCCTAGTGGGACCTGGGGATCCCCTGGAATTATAGCTCATCTCCAGACTAAGGGCTACTTTGGAGGGTGGATTCCCAAGCAATACTCCACTGAGGTCCCCCCCCCCTGCTCCAAATCCTATCCACTCCCAGCTCCACCCCCAAGGTCTGCTGGTATTTCCCAACCCAGAACTGGCAACCCTGGCTTATCACAGGAGAACTCCAGGTCCCACCTGGAAGTTGGTAACCCTGGCTGGGCCTTTCCTAACCCAAAGCTACCTCTATTGTGGTGGGTAGGAGGGATTAGTGATGCCCACTGCCACTCCTGCTGCCGCCTCCCATTCTAACTTTACATTCTTCCTCACGGCCGTGACTCCTAATCCAGGGTTTCCTTTCCTCGTTCTTTGCAGTGGCTGAATGAATGCAAGGAAATCTGGGGCCTTCTGTTCCTTATTTTCACCCCCTTGGCTTTTCTATCCTGAGGCGTTTGAAAGCCAGATTTCTCCCTCTCCCCCGTTCAGCCCACGTGTACCTCATAGGATGGAAAGGAAAGAATCACCCTGTGTCATTCCTCTCCTTCCCCCTCCCTCATAGTGCCCCAACGCTGAGGAAATGGACACCTATCAGAATATTCCCCTCCCTTCTGCTCTTAACAGGCCAGGGGCCTCTAAAATGGCAGGCTGAGAAAACCTTTGCCCTCATTGCTTCCTAGCTCAAGCGGCCTCAGTCGCTGTTAGGGTTGCCAACCTCCAGGCGGTGGCTGGAGATTTCCTGCTATTACAACGGATCCCCAGTCAGCAGAGACTGGTTCCCTTGAGGAAGATGGCTGCTTTGGAAAAGGGACTTAAGAGGCATTATACCGAAATGCCTCCCCTCCCCAAACTTCGCCCTCAAGCCCCGCCCCCTAACCTCTCCAGAAATTTCCCCTCACACAGCTGGCAACCCTAGTTTCTGTTGCCTGTACAAAGTCATGCCTATCTACAAGCCTTTGTCCATTCCCTGTTATTTTTACTTTACTTTGCAAAAATAATGTGACGCTCTGCAGCCAACACTTTCCATTATCACAAAAATAATGTGTTTTTTGTGATAATCAAGTTCCCCAGTCAACAATTCCCCTCATCACAAAAATAATGTGACGTTCCGCAGCCATCAATTTCTGTCGTCGCAAAAATAACATGACGGTCAGCATCCAAAAGTTTCCCTCATCACAAAAATGGTGTGACATTCAGGGATCCAAGTCAAGTCTTTATTATTACGGTACTAGACCAGTAGAGTCAAATTACAAGGTACATAAAAACATCTGGCATTAACAAGATAAAAGAATCATTGGTAACTTAAATATTAAAAAAGATCAAAACATTCCAGCTATAAGAATCATTCTGGTTTTAAAACTCACAAGCATTATCTCAAGCAATTCAACATCCAACAATTTCCCTCATTAAAAAAAAAAATTGTGAGGTCCCACAGCCAACTCTTTCCCTCATCCCCAAAACAGTGTGACGTTCCAAGACATCACATCTCCTCAGCTTAGCTAATGGGAGGCAGAAGCTTCATGGCTGCCGCAGATAGCGATCACCTCCTCAAAACCTGCTAGCATATAATAATAATTATAATTATTTTATTTTTATATCCTGCCCTTCCCTAGTTAGCTCAGGGCGGGTAACACATGCAGTACATAATATCAGAAAGTGAACACAACGAATTTATTAATACCACCAAATAAACAATTAAAATAGCCCTCTGAAATGTAAGCTTGCAACCGTATTTTGCTTCCAAGGGTGCTGCTGTCTAACTCAATTTAAGCATCTAAAGGAAAGCAGACCTAAGGCCTTGAGGCCTCGTCTGGTTCTATAATCTCAAAGGGGGATGGGAAGAAAAATGTCACCTCGGGGAACCCTGAGCCACTGAAGTTAATATGTATATGTTTATATACGGCTTAACTCTACAGAGGGCCAGGCCGCTAAGAGACTGAAGCTTAAGCACATTATGGCTGCCAAAAGGGTGCAGTGGTTCTACAGTGGGATAAGGATCTCAGAGACCCAGTTTTGAATCCCCTCTGGGCAATAGAAGCTGGCTGCGCGACCTTCAGCTAGTCACTCTCTCTTAGCCTAATTTATCTCACAGCATGCTTGTTGGGGGGATAAAAAATGGAGGAAGGGAGAATGATGCTGTAAACCAGGGGTAGTCAAACTGCAGCCCTCCAGATGTCTATGGACTACAATTCCCAGGAGCCCCCTGCCAGCATTTGCTGGCAGGGGGCTCCTGGGAATTGTAGTCCATGGACATCTGGAGGGCCGCAGTTTGACTACCCCTGCTGTAAACACTGTAAACTGAGAAAACAAGAATGATCCATTAAATACTAAACTCATGGTGCTTGGCAAGAGAACATTAAAAGAAACAAGATTGGCAAAAGGACATTAAAGTAACATGCTTACACATCAGAAACCCCATGAGTTTACTATCTTTTTATGGATCGTTTTGGTGATCATTCTGGTATTGAATACATGCTTTGGGTCTCTTCTACCGGAATTTCTTTTCCCTTCCTTGTAGTATGCTTCCAGTAGGTGTTTTTTTTACTTTTTCCTATCTAAAATCCCCAGCCTGTTTTGAGTTTTATATGTCTTTATATAGGGGAGAATAAAAGCCATTAAATTACAGAAGAAATCGTATAAACACCTGTTCATACTCATGAAGCTGCCTTATACTAGCCTGTTCACATTACAGTGAGCATCTTGCACATAGACGTGTACACCTGTTTGAAAAGAAGAGTCAACACATGTTTGCTTTCCAAACAAAGCCAAGGACTAGCCCTTGGATAAATGTAGGGTTTGCATCACACGTTCAGCTGTGCTTGTGTTGAGTGTAACGTGAGACTTACTCAATGTCCATAATCAACAATCAAGTGTATACTGTATGTGCATTGTGCGTGTATTTACTGTCCCCTGCAAACAGGGCTATTGAAACAAAATGTTAATGTATCATGGCCTAAGAACTTCTCTAGGGTTTCAAGGCTGAGGTCTTTCACATAATCTAGTCCCTGATCCTTTGAGTTTGAGATGCTAGGGATTGAATCTGGGAACTTTTGCAAGCAAAGTCAGAGAAGAACATCACATAAGGCGAGCCTGCTGGATCAGACCAGTGGTTCATTGAGTCCTGCCTCCTGCCTCACACCATGGCCAGCAAGTTACTCTTGAGGGCCAATGACAGAGCATAGAGGTGGAGACCTTTCCTGGATGTTGCCTCCTGGTACTAGTATTCAGAGGCTTACTGTCTCTGAATGTGGAGGTTCCCTTTAGTCACAATGGTTAATAGGCTCTGATAGTCTTATCCTCCAAGAATCTGTTAATCCTTTTTTAAATCTGTCTCTGACCATGGTCATTACTACATCCTTTGGCACCAAAATGCACATTTGTCCATTGTGTCTTTTGTCATCGAATGCCTGCAGAAGAGAGAGAAAAATATTACCTTTGTCTTTCAACCACTGAACCACTCTGGTCTTCCAAATAAGAATTGAACTCTCTTAAATATATCCCGACATTTTAAAATAGCCTCTCTTTTACTACTCTTTAAACATGTACTTAAAAGCTTTTTGAAAAGACAATTGAATTGTTTATATGATTATCATCTTTTTAAGTTATGGTCATAATTAGGATACTACAAAATCAGATCCCTCCCCCACTCCATTTCTCCTATGCTCAGAGTATCCTCCCCTGTTGACCACAAGTCTGCAATAATCCCCTAATTCCTTATCTATGAGGAAATCTATTTTAGAAGAAGAGTTGGTTCTTATATGCCACTTTTCTCTACCAGAAGGTGTCTCAAAGCGGCTTACGGTCGCCGTCCCTTTCCTCTCCCCACAACAGACACCCTGTGAGGGAGGAGAGGCTGAGAGAGCCCTCATATTACTGAACAACAACAAGAGTTGGTTCTTATATGCTGCTTTTCTCTTCCCAAAGGAGTCTCAAAGTGGCTTACAATTGCCTTCCCTGTCCTCTCCCCACAACAGACACCCTGTGAGGCGGGTGAGGCTGAGAGAGCCCTGATCACTGCTCAGTCAGAACAACTTTATCAGTGCTGTGGTGAGCCCAAGGTCACCCAGCTGGCTGCATGTGGGGGAGTGAGGAATCAAACCCGGCTCACCAGAATAGAAGTCCACACTCCTAACCACTACACAAAGCTGGCTCTTTAGCCATTTCAATGTTTCTGCCTCACAAGTAATCAGGGTTAGAGACTAAGTAACTCTGATAAAGCTTCTTTTCCACATTCCTCTGGCTTTGTTCTCACCTGTAGTTTCCACAGTTGCCTTTTGTTTGGGTTCAGCAAATTCTCAGCTTTATCAAAAGAACTGGAAATATAAGGGAAATCAAAATTCTTGGCATGTTACAGAATTTTAGGGAAAAGGGGTTACCCGGCGCCCCCTTCTGGGTGCCAAGACAAGCTGTTCTAAAATCATCAGAATCATGCGATTGCCAGGCCAATGGGACCCAAAAGCAGTATCATTCTGGATAGAAGCCCTGTTCAATGTGCATCAAACCTCCTGAAATTTTGGGGAATCCACACATTAATGGATGCACACTCTGACACAACAGGAAAGTGGCAAGGGAGTGGTGTTCCAGAGAGGGACTTATTTAAACTGAGATCTAATAAAAAGATGAAAATTTGAGTCCAGTAGCAACTTTAAGGCCAAAGTCCCAGTGGCACCTTTAAAACCAACAAAGTTTAATACACCAAATTAAGAGAGCCAGTTTGGTGTAGTGGTTAGGAGTGCGGACTTCTTATCTGGAGAGACTTCTTATCTGGAGAGCCGGTTCAATTCCCCACTCCCCCAAATGCAGCCAGCTGGGTGACCTTGGGCTCGCCACAGCACTGATAAAGCTGTTCTGACCGAGCAGTGATATCAGGGCTCTCTCAGCCTCACCTCCCTCACAGGGTGTCTGTTGTGGGGAGAGGAAAGGGAAGGTGAATGTAAGCTGCTTTGAGACTCCTTCAGACAGAGAAAAGTGGCATATAAGAACCAACTCTTCTTCTAAACTTTGTTGGTCTTAAAGCTGCCCCTGGTCTCCTGTTCTGTTGCTTCAGGCCAACATGGCTACCCATCTGAATCTAATAAAAAGATGTTCACCTTGCCAGTGTGCACTGTGGAAAATGCATACTATATCTGTGGCATATGGGAGGTGTAGCTTTCTGTGCCACAAAAACAGCAGTCTGGTCTTCCTCACCATCTTTTTCGATGACTAGTTAGCCAGAATGACAGCCTGTTCTATACTGAGTGGCCACCAACCCGTCAGCCCCAGCAGTTCCTTTCCAAGTCATTGTTTACGGAATGGAATAGCCATTCCTTCTGGCCAATCGCAAGGGAGCTCCCATTATGTTGTTCACACCTGTTTCCAAGGATGTCACATGACTGCTTTCACCTTGCCAAGTTTGCAGAAGGCTGTGTCTCCAGAAAGGTAAGGGAAGTGGCTCGTATTACCTTTGTCCTCACCTCTTGAAGGCAGCTGGGAGTTGTTGCACCTGCTTGGGCTTAGGGATGCCAGCCTCCTAGTGGGATCTGGAAATCCTCTGGAATTACAACTCCTCTCTGGACTACAGAGATCAGTTCCCCAGGAGAAGATGAATGCTTCGGAGGGTGGATTTTATGGTATTATACCAGTGGTTCTCAACCTGGGGCTTGGGACCCCTTTGGGGGTCAAACAACCCTTTCACGGGGGTCACGCCGGGGGGCGCCATCTATACAATAGCCTTGTGGGGTAGATCAAGATATACAAGAAGCATAACTTCAGTTCAAAAAATATATTAACAGTTCAAAAGAACATTAAATTTGAACTGAAGTATAATAAGAACAGCACTAACTTTCGAGATATGATTATTAGAAAACAAGGTAACAGCATTCAGACAGACACTTTCAGGAAACCTACAGATGTTAATTCCCTTTTGGCAGTCAATAGTTTTCATCCCTACCGGGGGTGGGAGTAGTCTACTCCTCTCCTCTCAACCACTGCCCTAACATTCTCTGTTACGAAGATATCTGTTTCTTACTCATTTTGCTCGCTTGTGGGTTCAATGTGCCTCACTATTTCTACAGCTGGATTGAAGCACGCTTTTTGCCTTTTGCTGAGGGACGTCGCCGCCTGAGCCCCTGCTCTGCTTGCTTTCCCGCTGGCGCCCCTGACTTCCCAACGCCCACTGGGGGGCGCTGCCAGCAGCAGATTGGGGACTGCTGCTCTATAGGACAGGGAGAATGGGCCTACCATGAGCCAAAGCTCTGTTGGCCCCCAAAGCTCTGTTGCCAAAATGGAACGTAGAAGAATCCACATTCCCTCTGGGCTCCTAGGGCCCAATCCGCGCCAGGAGGGACACAGGGATTAGCCCCGGGTCCATACTGACACTGCCCTGGCCTTTTCCACCCGTATGGAATCTGCCACATAGAGAAAACAGTCAGTGCTTTGGATGGGAAAGGATTACTGAACGATTTTTCCCTTGCCAACATGACAAGGCCTGTCAAAACGTTAAGAAAATGCACTATTGTAAGGGTTGCAATAGCAACAAAATTTTTCCATCTGTCAGTATATTACATGTGCAATATCTGGGGCTATATAATTGGTTTGAAAGTAAATATAAACAAGTTTCATATCTTAAGCCGCTAAGGGTATGCAATCTTGAGCCGTATTAGAAATATCAGAGTTTCAGAACCAAAGGTCCAGTATGACTCAATAAACCATCAGCGACCTTCATTTTTATGACAATAGGAAGATTTCAGCATCATCTGAACATCTCTCAATCTGCCCTGAAATGAAGTGAAAGCATATTGGGTCTTTACTCTTGGAACACAAGGCTTAAAAGTGTGGAGGTTTTCTGGATGTACATTTAAACATTGCTTTTCTTCCTTTGTTCTTTGATTGTACATGGAAAGATGTCCGTTTATAGCTGCACAGATAAATACCCACTCATTCCCTTCCCCCTCCTCTAGTTCCAACCAGTTCAAGAGGCCACATCCAACCTCCTGGTAGCACTACTGCTTCATCCTGCCATAATAATAAATTTTCCCATCGTCACCTTGCCTGCTGTCACATATGCACTGGCTTCATGGGTCCTCACTGGAATTTTCAAGCAGCTGGAGAGAGGGTCATTCATCCTCCTCCCCTCCCCTTCTCTCACATTCTTTAATCTAGATATAATTCACTCCACCTTCTCATTAATTTTTTTGTATTATTTACAGGAGACCATTATCTGACAACTGGTCATATTTCCATTGGCTCCATCTCCATTGATTTTCTTACCATAAAAAACAAGACAGCCCCATTATTATGATTTTTGAAAAGCACTAACAGGTTTATTGAAGCATGAGATTTCATTGGCTCTGATTCACAAATGTCCATGCTTCAATACGTCTGTGATTCTTTTGTTTCTTTTAGTTTATTGAGGCATTCACGTGCCTCATACTAACCTCATCAAATAAGATACATAGTGCAAATACATAAATGCACAAACACAAAAAAGACCACTTCCCACTTACTATATGAACTCACATCTAGTATCAAATAATACATTAAACAACTATTTCAAATAAAAATATAGGCTCATAAACCATTCATTCTTATAAGGACAAATAAACCAAAAAGAGAAGCATCCTTTCATTAATTACAAACCCTGAAGTCATTTTCTCATATTTACATTTCTTCTCCACATATCTTACCCATGTTTTCCATTTAAGTTTAAAGTCAGAAAACCCCTTATCATCTACGTAGATAATTTTGCTATTTTGGCTAACTCCAGCATCTTTCACTGCCATTCATGCAGTGAAGATGAATCAAAAGACTTCCAGCTCCTTGCCCATAAAATTCTTGCAGCCGTTGACAGGTATCTGAATAAAATCTCATACTGCTTATCTAAGGTTTAAAATACCAAGTAGATAGACTTCTGCCTTAAAGCTAATCTTTTCCCACCAAAAATTAGATAATACTTAGTCATATATCTAACAATTATTTCATTTTCTTATAGTTTACAGGTTTTAAAACTTCATTGATTATATTGGCTTTATGTACTTTCTATGGAATCATTGTGTGTGTCCATAATTGGACCTCTGAAGAAGACCCAATTTGAGTCGAAACATGATAGATCTAAACTTTACTATTATATAGTGCATATTATGTTTTTCTATGAATCGCCTAGGGCAGTGATTCTCAAGCTAGTGTTCGGGACCCCATTTGGGGTCGCCTGGCCAGTTCCCCGGGGTTGCCAGGTTGCCTGCCGCTGTGGCGGTGGCGTGTGGTGGTGGCAGCGGTGTGTGGTGGCGGCAGCGGAGCCATTGCAATGGCTGCCTCCACGCTGCCTCGATTGTTGTGTGCATGCATGCACACGCGTTTCCAGCGCCCCACTGGCTCCTTCTGCAGCTGCCCAGCCTGCCGGGAAGGTTGTGCCAGCGCCTGCCAAGGAATGCACTGAAACACTTCGCTCAGCTATTTCAGAGCTGGCAGGAAAGTGACCCCCTCCCCCCGCGGGTCCAGAGTCGCCCCATCCTGCCCGACTCCATCTGGCAAACCCTTCGTGCTCTGCAGCTGGGCTGCCGCGAACCCCCCCCCCCCCCGTGGTTAAAAGAAGTGAGAAAGGAGAGAAGCGGCGAGTCAAGGGAGTTCAAGCCCGGCCCGGAGCGGGATAGTGAGCATGGCGTGGACATGGCAGCAGCCCCCTCCCCTGGGCAGGGCTCTCACCTCCCTCCAGTCACCTCCTACAAGGGGTTGGCCATGGTCACATCTGGGGGGGCGGCGGACGCGCCTCTGCAGTGCTAAACTGGCAGCTCCTCCGGCTGGATCCCTGCTGGGCTTCGGCACCGAAGTTGGGGTCACGGCAAAGAAAAGGTTGAGAACCACTGGCCTAGGGGCTTTATGTATGTTTTTAATTTTATAACTGTATAAGTTGCGCACATTAAATGTTCATATAATTTTATTATTCAAATATGGTACAGATGTCCAATTTGTAGGGCCGTAACCATATTTCAGTTAGGTGTTCTTGGTCCATATCCAAATCTCCAGTTTCCCAACCTGTATCTGGCAATCCTAAACCCTTATCCCCAACCAGTAGCCTGTGGGGTGTTGTGCTGGTATGGCAACCTAGTTGAGAGCCAGCTTGGTGTAGTGGTTAGGAGTGCAGACTTCTAATCTGGCAAACCGGGTTTGATTCCCCGCTCCTCCCCCACATGCAGCCAGCTGGGTGACCTTGGGCTGGCCACAGCACTGATAAAGATGTTCTGACGGACCAGGAATATTAGGGCTCTCTCAGCCTCACCCACCTCACAGGGTGTCTGTTGTGGGGAGAGGAAAGACTCCTTCAGGTAGAGAAAAGCGGCACATAAGAACCAACTCTTCTAGTTTAGCCCCAGAACCCTGGGAATATCGCAATCCAAAATTGGCAACCCTCCCTCAGATCCAGGTGATGGTGATAATGGTTTCCATGGTCCAGAACTCAGCTTGCAGTTGACTGCCATTGTCTTTCAGGGCAGCAGCCAGCAGGAACTTTCCAGAATGTTCAAGGGCTAGCCCATCCCTGGAATAAAACTAGGCTCCATCCCCGTCCCTAGGCTTGTGAAAGGAGGTATTCTACATCCCCTCAGGCTTGAAGACACCATTTATTTAGATTTCTATCCTGCCACTTTCCGAGATGGGACTCGTGGCGGCTTACATATAGATAGTAACCCCCCCCCAAATCAACCCCTTAAAAAATTTAAACACAAGACAGCAGCATAGTCCTCAATTCTCCCCGATCTTCAGTCAATCACCACAGGGTGGGGGTTTGTCTGATGGTACAACGGCAGCTGGAGGAGAAGCCCTTACCCTGGCATCAACCAAAGACCTGGTGGAAGAGCTCCATTTTGCAGGCCCTGAGGAACTGAGACAACTCCATCCAGGCCCTCAGCTTTTCTGGGAGCTCATTCCACCAGGTCGGAGCCAGGACTGAAAAGGCCCTGGCCTGGGTTGAGGCCAGGGGTTGAGAAAAGAGTAGTCTAGGGCAGGATTTGAGAAAAAAATAGTATAGAGCAGGGGTGGCCAAACTGTAGTTCTCCAGGGCCCATTCTGCACACACAGAATAATGCACTTTCAATGTGCTTTGGCAGATGGATTTTCCTTTGCAGAACAGGAAAATCTGCTTCTAAAGTGCATTGAAAGTGCATTATGTATTGTGTGCAGAATAGACCCAGATGTCCATGGACTGCAGTTTCATGGACAACTGAAGAGCTACAGTTTGGCCACCCCTAGTCTAGGACCAGTCTGGAAAACTCAGCTATTACATACTTTGGCATCCCATTAAAAAACAACCCCCCCCCCACTAATATTCCTTCCCTACAGATCCTTTATTTTGGAATAGAACCGGTGGTTTTCAGAATGTTATTGAATTCTGTCCTAAACAGTATTAAAAAAAAAAAACCCTAAATATTTATTTTTGTTTTTACAACAGGATTAAAAAGTAGCTGATCATGTGTGAACCCAAGCTGCTCCGCAGGCCTCTTCCTCCCAAACTGGAAACTTTACCGCCTATACGGAAGAGAAAAGATCGTAAAGGTGATATGGCTTTGTTCACGGTTTCTTGCATGATTCATTTTTTACTGGCCCTCCAAAACTTAAGATGTCAAACTGGAGTGGGCCAAGCTTCAAATTTTTCCATCTAATTATTTATTTAATTAATTGTATTTATATACCATTCTCCCCTGAGGCTCAGGGTGGTTTACATAAAACAGGGAACAATACAGATAATAGGTATAAACAATCACAGTGCAGTAAAAATGATTAGAACAGAAGAAGAAGAAGAAGAAGAAGAAGAAGAAGAAGAAGAAGAAGAAGAAGAAGAAGAAGAAGAAGAAGAAGAAGAAGAGTTGGTGCTTATATGCCACTTTTCCCTACCTGAAGGAGGCTCAAAAGCGGCTTACAGTCGCCTTCCCATTCCTCTCCCCACAACAGACACCCTGTGAGGGAGATGAAGCTGAGAGAGCCCTGATATTACTGAAGAAGAGTTGGTTCTTATATGCCGCTTTTCTCTACCCAAAGGAGGCTCAAAGCGGCTTACATTCGCCTTCCCACTCCTCTCCCCACAACAGACACCCTGTGGGGTGGGTGAGGCTGAGGGAGCCCTGATATCACTGCCCGGTCAGAACAATTTTATCAGTGCCGTGGCGAGCCCAAGGTCACCCAGCTGGTTGCATGTGGAGGAGTGCAGAATCAAACCTGGCATGCCAGATTAGAAGTCCGCACTCCTAGCCACTACACCAAACTGGCTCTCACCAAACAGTATAATAGAACAGTAGAACAATGGTGAGAACATTAAATAGCCTACTGACGGCCCTGTGGGTTGGACAAACTGGCAGTGGTTTCCATGGGAGGGAGGCTCAGCGGCCAATGGGAAGTGATCTCTACCCCATTGCCAGAATGGAAACCTGACTGGGATGGGTCTAAGAGCAAAGCTTCTTCCAAGAATGCTGACAGTCTGTGACAGCCCTTTCAAGCATCTTCCCCAGAAACTGTGTGAGACAGGACAATAGTTGATAGGCTGTCACGGGCCCAGAGATGTTTATTTGAGCAGCGGACGAACTACTGCCTCTTTTAGCCCTTCTGGGAATTCTCCTGTTGAGAGGGAGAGGTTGATTATTTCCTGGAGGGGTGGGGGCACTATTCTTATATCAGTTGTTATTAGCATCCATAACGGACATGGGTCTAAAGGGCAGGTGGTTGGCTTCGCTGCCTTTATCATCTTGTCCACTTTAGTCAGCATGACTTGTCTGAAGTTAATCAGTGTATTCTCCAAAGTCTGCCAAGGGGCCTCTAGTGCACTTTCTGTATCTAAAGTTGGAGGGAGGTCATGGCGGAGTCCCGAGATTTTGTCTGCCAAATGGCTCACAAATGTCTCACAGCTGATGTCCAATTGGTTATTATTGAGGGGCCTTTAAGCATTCTCCATCATTCTGTCTGGTTGGGGCTCCCACAGGTATCTGGCTAGTGGTAAGCCGTACTTCTATCCAGGAATCCAATGCAGCGTAACTGCAACTCTCCTGTGATATTCTCTAATCGGTCTGAGCAATTTGTTATTGCTGTTGTTATTCTTTCCACCATGAACTTAACTATTCTATATTACCTACAGATAGCACCGCTAGGAGGTAAATGCAGGGCAATGATTTGTCTGGCTTACCTTTCTGCCATCCTGCTTTCTCCTAAAAGTTGGCATGCTTGCCTGGTCCTCCACCGCCTCATCTATATCTCACCCTCTTCTTCTACTTTCTTGTTACCACCTTTCCAAAACCAACACATCTCTTTTCAAGCACATATTTCCCACATTATCTGTCCAAGATACTTTCCAACTTTTCCTTTACTTCATTCCTCAATGCTTAAATTGATATACATTTTAATGCATTTCTCTCCTCCACCTTAATTTCTACAGGAGTTGGAACGGCAAAGGAGCATCTTTTGTGATTAGTTTGTTATATATGAACGTTTGTAAGGCACAAGTCGATACCTTCTTCGTAAAAGATCGAGTTAATTGTATTGTGTGCGGTTGGGGGACAGTGGATGAAGCGTTATCATTCCTTGGTTGCCTGAACTCACTTGTTTGCTTGTTTTTTCTCCATGTACCTCAGTTACTTCCGCCTTACCTCCAGAGGATCATAGTGAAGACACAGAAGCTAAAGAAATTCCCAAAGACAGTGGAGATGCTGGTGCAGAACGTTCTGTACCCATGAAGAGCCATCAGATTCTTTTTTCTTTGCCCGACCCCAGTTCTGGTACATCAGGCACGGCGGACTTTGGTTCCAGGAGCCAAGACGCAAAAGCAGACGGCTTGAAGCAAAGCTGCCTGCCTCTAGATGGTATTAAGAGAGACTTCATCATTCCTCTGCAGCCAAGTGGGCCTCCTAGCTTTCCGTTGCAGAAACGCCGCATCCCTTTGCGATTAAAACTGCCCACACTGAAGCTTCGCCGGTTGAATTTGCCTTCAGATTTTATCCTCAAAGGCTGTAATGCAGTGGTTTCTTGCACTTCAAGGCGGAAGTCCTCTGTCCATAAAAAGCCAACTATTTCTCGTTTTAACTATGAAGTGCGCAGCAACCAGCTGATGTATGAGCTACTGAAGAGCGACCAAGTGGAAATCAATACTATAATGTTCCCGGCACCGGATTTTCCATTCGCTATGGCAAAAAGACCTGAGAGACAGATGCTACTAGGTATAGTGCATGACAGCTGTATAGGTTGCTTTGGGTCTTGTATTTATTCTGACGCATCTTCTGCTTCTTTTAATGGTTTCACTTCAGCTAACACCATCCTCAAAGACGTGTCCAGGCTGCTGAGTATTTGGAATCTCAGGCCGAACTGAGTTGCATTCAGAGGTCAGAACAAACCAGAGTTTGGCACAAACTGGTTTTTCTCCTCCTCCCTTCTCCCATTTGCCATTTTATCTAGGGTTGCCAGTTCCAGTGGAGAATGGGAGGCACCTTCTGGGAGCTTTGGGACATGCTGATGTAACCTGGAAGTGATATCAGCACTTCGGAAACATCGGGAGACAACACTCTGGCTTTTGGGCAAAACTCTATCATAGAATTGGCTTCAAACCATAGAGCTTTGCGCCAAATCAAGAATGTCATGACTCCAGCATGCCAATATCACTTCCCGATACACAAATCTGGGGGCAAACAGAGGGGAGAGTGGGGCAAAGGCTCCCCTTGTGGTCATGGAAAAGTATTGGGAGAGCTATTCCACAGCAAAAGAACAGGGGGCAGCACAGCATAACGGCTAGGTGAGTCGTCCGTGTGGAAGAGGTCTGTATCTATATTATGGATAGATTCAAATGGGTAGCCATGTTGGTCTGAAGTAGCACAATAAAATCAGAGTCTAGTAGGACCTTTAAGACCAACAAAGATTTATTCAAGGCATGAGCTTTTGAGTGCACTCGAAAGCTCATGGCTTGAATACATCTTTGTTGGTCTTAAAGGTGCTACTGGACTCTGGTTTTATTATAACTCTATTTTGTTTTGAAGTGCACAGTTGGTGACTTGACAAATGAGAGGATTTTTAAAAATGTTATTTTTGTAATTTTTAAATTTTAGTTATTTATTGTATCTTTAGCTCACCCTTCCTTGAAGAACTCCCAGAAACTGGGGATTGTAAACCAAGGTTAAACCATGCTATCCTGGGAGACAGGGAGAGAGCAGTGTTTTGAAATAAAATACAGTTTGTGTTTTATAATTAGCACTTAAATGCCGTTTGATCCAGAGTTAGCTCATTAATAATGAAGTGATAGATCTTGTGCAGCTTGTGAAGATGTGCATGTGGGGGGGAATGTTACACATTTATTTAAGAAACAATGCAAGTGTACTCTCCTTAGATAGAAAAGGTTCTGTTTAATTATGAATCAGTGTTTTCACGGCTTGATAGCATCATAATGTATGGATTGTGAATAAGAAATCGCTAAAGTTTGACATGTTAAATTTTTATTTAGGTTTGATATTTACAGTGAAATCCTAAACAAGAGGGCCTTCGAAATGGGTAACTGTTTAGAATAGGCAATATCTAGGGTACAAAGGAGAGAAGATGACCCTGCAGGGGGCATCAAGAAGACTATTAGATAGGATAGTTTTGTCAGGACCTTCTCTCCTGACAGTCCTTGTCTGTCTCCAGATTACTAGTCTTAGGGACAATGTCCTGCTTTTTCTAGGATGCTGCAATTCAGTCTCTCTCTCTCTCTCTCTCTCTCTCTCTCTCTCAGCTTGACTTGTAGTTAGAAATATGTCTCGCCTTTGCACTATCAATTATGTTAGTTCCTGAATAAACTTTTTTCTACTCTTTAATCAAGTTGTGCAACTTTGCTGTGTCATTTACTCTTCCAACACTAAATTGCTTTTCTTGCGTGGTAACTATAAATCAGTTCAATCCACAGCAGATTATTAAACTACATTCCCTGTTGTGTACCCCAGATTCCAAATAGCTAATTTAAAAAGCCTAAATTAGAAAAGGATCCATTCTAATGTAGCTCGTGATATTTCTTTTAGAAAAGTTTCTGGAGCATTCTTCCGCATCTTCCAAGGCAGGTGAAATCTCAGAAGAAGTCTCAGAAGAAAAAATTGCACTCTCCGAAGCCGAACTGAAAAAAAGAAGAAAGAAGAAAGTGACTTACGAAGGTAAAAAAACCTTTTATACCTCCCATTTTGAGAAAAAGACGATTGGTTGTTATCATGGATCTAACAAAATACCCATTTTTATAAAGCAGTCATTCTCAACTAGGGTTACTAGTAACCCCAGGGTTACACCAAAAGGGTGACTTCAGTGGCGGGAGCAGAATTTAATTTTTTTTTAATATATATTTTTTAAAAATTATCGTAACCCAGGGAGGAGTCAGGAGGACAGAGTGGCTTTCTGCTCATCTGTCTGGTCTACAGTGGCCTTGTTGAATTCACACACAATGGAAATGGAATAGGAGGGAAGAGCTGAATCTGCTGCACTCCCCCCCATTGGCTCCTACAATTCCCCCCTCTCAGAATCTCTTCTCAGAGCTCTGCTGGCAGAAAATGGCTGGGGGGGAGGCTGTTGTCAGCAAAGGGATTCAGATATTCAAGCAAGAGAGGACTACATCCAATGCCACAGTGTGTACCCTGCAAAGCAGAATTTTCTCCAGGGGAAAATGACCTCTGTAGTCTGGAAATCTATAATTCCAAGGGATCCCCAGGTCCCACCTGGACCATTTATGCACTGGGAACTTCACTGCCCCAGCTCCCGTGCAGGAGCACAAATAGGGGGTGAATGAGGTGCACCAGGCCAAATGCTCCCCCATGTGGGTGCAGAGAGAGGTGGGGCAACCTGCCACGACTAAAACTCCAGTCTGTAGCCCGGCATGAAACCTCCAGTGCGTAAATGGTCTTGGAGGCTAGCATCCCTAGCCGAGAGCTACTACACCTGCATCCAGTGCAAGGACTGTGCACAGCCTGCGCAAGGATTCCTTCCTAGGTTTCTTTTTGTCCTGGCAGCCATTTCTAACTCTCGGAAAAGGTCTTGCTGGGATTGCCAACTTCCTGGCAGTGCCTGGCGATCTTCCAAAGTTACAAGCCATCTCCAAATTACACAGATCATTTCCTCTGGGGAACTCTGCAATATCTTGGGAAACAGGAATACACCTGACTGCTTGATGAGCTTTTTGGGGATGAAACAGGGATGAACACGAAGCGTGCTGGGTGGGGGTGGGGTAAGGTTGCCAGCTCTGGGTTGGGAAAAATCTGGAGACTTTGGAGGTGGAACCTGCAGAGGGTGAGATTTGGGAAGGGGAACGGAGGGATTTCAATGGGGTATAATGACATACAGTCCACCTTCTAAGTAGCCATCTGATCTCTGCAGCCTGGAAATGAGCTGTCATTCCAGGGGATCTCAAGGTCCCAGCTGAAAAATGCCCTACACCAGTGGTCCCCAACCTTTTTATCACTGGAGACCACTCAACGCTTGACAATTTTACTGAGGCCCAGTGGAGGGGGTAGTTTACTCCTCTACTCTCAACCACTGCCCTAATGCTCTCTGATCGCTATGGTAATGTTTAAACATCCCTTCAAAATAAGATACAGACACGCCACAACAATGAACATAAGGAACATTTTATTTTCATGGAAATTTTAACTCATGACAATGACAAATCAATGGGAACCCTTAGCTTGTTTCTCTGCAATGAGATAGTCCCATCTGGGAGTGATGGGAGACAATGACACTCAAAGTGTGTTGTAAACGGCCGGGGGGGGGAGGATGAAGTAAGGGGCCGGGGGGGGAGGCGTCCTTCGCGGCCCACCTCCAATTATTCGACGGACCACATGTGGTCCGAAGCCCACAGGTTGGGGATCGCTACCCTACACAGCCTTATCGAATCATAAAATTGGAAGGGACCTCCTAGGTCATCTAGTCCAACCCCCTGCACTATGCAGGACACACACAATGTACATGTGACTCTCAGATACCTACAAGCTGATACCATAGCAGCTATGTAGATTAAAAAAAAAACTGAAGGAAAAGAAGCTGAAATCCATAATGTAGACAACCATAGCAGAAATATAGAAGATTTACAACTCATAAGTTTTGTGATTTTAGGCAAGATGTATAAAATGCAAGGCCTGGGGCAAGCACGGATCTTTGAATGCAAGCAAATGGCGAGATCTCCAGTTCTCTGTTGCTTTTGCTTCCCATTAATTCTCAAGCATCCTGATTTTTCAAATACAGCATAGTATATTTTTTTCAAATTGTTATTTAATGTCTAGACCGCCCATCTCGGGTATCCCAGCACGTGGACTGAACGCACGTTCCAAAGAGCAGTCATTCCTTTAATTTGGGCCAAAGGACACATTGTGGGCAGCTGTCCAGAATCTATCGATTCCGCTTTCAGCCAGGAGTTAATTAACAAGCTTGTGAGGTCGTGAACCCGTTTGGAACAAGCGCCTCCAAAGTCGGCACATTAGCCCACCCTGACGGGTAACGTCCAAGTTAAGCTCGACATCTAATTCTGGCAGTATATAAAAAGCTGGTTCTAGTGAACTGCAGGTGGAGATGCCAGTCCCCTGGGGAGACCTGGAGGTCCCCTGGAATTATAGCTTATCTCCGGACGAAAGAGGTATATTCACTAAGGTGACCGGATTTTAGCATTGGTAAAGCGGGACACCATTGACCGGGGGGGGGGGGGTTCTTGATTAAAAATTTGGTCTATATGGAGCAACAAAAATTTTCATAGAACACATAGAATGCAAAAATAGTATTGTAATATATATTTTTTTAATTTCAACATAAGTACAATTTGCCAGGTGCCCCCAGATGTCCCCCCAAAAGTGGGACAATCTGGTCACCTTAATATACACTGAGGTCCCATCCTGCTCACTCCCGCCTTCACCTCCAAAGTCTCCAGGTTTTTCCCAACCAGTTGGCAACTCTAGCTGCAGGACATCACAAGACGGATGTTGAATGGGGGTGTCAAGTCTGGGCTGGAAATATTTGGAGACTTTGGAGGTGGAGCTGGGAGTGGGTGGGGCTTGGGGCCGGGAAGGACCTCAGTGGACAATAATGCTTTGGAGCCATTTCCTCCAGGGGGACTCTTCTCTGTAGCCTGGAGGTGAGCTGTAAAATGGGGCGGGGACTCCCAGGTCACACCTGGGGATGTGCATCCCTAATGTTGAGTAGCTGAGAAATCTGTTCCGCTAGCTGAGGGGAGCAGCAAGTGGTGCTCCTGCGGTGTCGCCTCTTCTTCTGAGCATCCAGAGATCATTCCTGCACAAGAGGAAACGGGTCCACAGGATCTAACCCATAGTCTTGTATGCTTTCATTGCCGTTCTTTGTTTTTAGTCGTGCTGCCGACCTTTTGGCTTAACTTCCGGTGTCATGTTGATTACAGACCAAGAACCTGACAGTCAATATCCCTCGCTTGTGTCTGGTGTTGGGTGTCGATCTCGAGTAGGCCCACGGGGCGTGGAAAAAGACTTGATGGCAAGGGCTGAAATGGCCGTTCTCTGTTGCCTGATGCACCGAAGAACTGGGCTCAGTCTTAAGGTACCTCCCCTAAAAATGTGTATCTGTTCAGGGGCAGCCTAGGCCAGGCTTTCCCAACCAGGGTTTCATGAAACCCTGGGTTTTTTTGACAGCCCTTGAAAGGTTTCCTGAATGGGTGAGAGTATGCATCTGTTCCACTTAATATTTCTGGTAAGGTCTTGGAGGAGGAGCATGTCTCGTGGTTTAACACCCACTCAGGGCGGTTGTCCCGCCCCCGAGTGCCTCCTCCTCGAACCGGCTTGCCTGTCTGTCCAGCAGCCAGCCAATCGTCTTCCGTCCCCCACCCCTGACCACCCTCTCCTCCTTCCACTTCTCTCTGAAGCTCAGAGTCTGCAGATCCCTGCTGTGTGAGAGCTGCCCCTGCCTGCAGCCTTTCCAGGTCCTGGGGGGAGGAGGAAGCTGTCCTCAGAGTTCTTCCACTCCATCCCCTTAATCTAACACCCATTGTATTCCTGAATGCAACGGGCTTGGCCCCTAGTATATATATAATTTGTTAAACATTTATCAGTGATATGACTGTTTGGGGTCATATTGACCCCCCCCTCCTCAAATGGCCAATGATGGGCCTGGAGGGGGTGGGAAGGGGAGAGGACCCAAGTGGACATGTACACAGCTATACTTCCCAACCATATTCTGCCACTTCTGGGGTTTCTTGAAGCCTGAACAATGTTTCAGATTCTAAATGGGGGTTCTAAATGGTAAAGAAGTCGAGAAAGGCTGACCTAGGACATCACCTGTGGCACCAGAGCTGGAGGGACACAAACAGAACCACAGGCAGTGGTGGGGTGCACGGGACAGGGCAGAGAGGCAACTGATCCATTGTTCCTTCTATGAATCCCTACTCAGAAATAAGTCAGACTGTGGTCAATGGAACTTATTCAAGAGCATATGAAGAATATCCTACAGGGGGCATTAGAGAAGATGTGTATTTAGTACAGTTAGATCAGGAACTTCCTGATATTTTTCAAATAATCTCCTCCCACATCCTGACTGGCTCATTTGGAGACTTCCTGCTCTTTTGAGCATAGTTCCCCTCTGCTTGCCTCCTCAACAAACAGTTGTTACATGGTTGCTATGGGGATCACAGCCATAGGCAAGTTTCCCACAGGAAGTATAACCCAGCTCTGGATCAGGCAGTGGCATTATGGGAGGAAGAGGTTCTCCTGCCTCCTCACCTGCACCTTTTTCCTTGCCCAAAATGGCCCCAGGAAAAGTGTTATATGCCCTATTGGAGGGCTTCATTTGTAAGCATTCAGTACACATGCAGCCACTTGATGGATCAACTAACATCCCCTGGGTTGTTTTGACTCCAGGAAATGTCTGGGAGAAAGCCAGGAGCTATTTTGTACCATGTCTTGATCCTTATCCAAATTAGCCTCTACAGTACTTTTACACAGAGTTGCCACTAGGGACTTGCAGCTTCACTAGGGACTGCCAGTCCCCCTTGGATACATATGTAAACAATCATGTCTAATTTGGCCCTAATTGTCATGTATACTAGGGGTTGCACTGAGAAGGAGCAAGGGAGCAAAGTCACCCTTGCAATTTCTATCTCTTTTGTTAGCAGAGGTGCACTGTCAAAAAGGTAGGAAAATTACATCCCCTTTCCACACCCAAGTGCATCCCGTGATACATGCGACTATTAATCCCATAGATCCCATAGCTTTGGGAATCAAGTTTCCCAGGATCAGAAAGGAATAGTAGGAGGGAAAGAACAAGGGAAATATCTGCATCCATCATGACCCCTATATTTTTATCATGGGAAATAAATATCCAGCAATTATCCCCATATAAGGCTTTTCTACTTTCTCATTTTCCTCACTTGTGTGTTCCTGTTGTTGGGGGAAGGGTCTATTCCACATGTGTTTTGCCACCTCTTGTGGTCAATTTGCTATTACATCATGTTATTTCTGGCTAATCTCCCTGCAAACCATTCTGAGTTTTCAAAGACAGGTTGGTATATTTTTTATATTGTTATTTAATGTATAGACCAGTGGTCCCCAACCTTTATTAGGCTGGGGACCGGCAGGGCATCGGGCCGTGCCCGCGGGGACCGCGCCCGCGCTGGCCACGCCCACGCTTCTGGCCGCGCCCGCAGGCCGCGCACACGGATCGAGCCGCGCCCGGCCACGCCCGCGAGCCGCGCCCGCGTATCGGGCCGTGCCTGCGGATCGGGCCGCACCCGCGGGCCGCGCCCGTGGATCGGGCCGCGCGGGCGCGGCCTGCACGGGTGCAGCCCGGCCCTGATTCCCTCTCCCCGCCCTCCCGCGGTAAGAAGCTTCCCGGGCCTCAAGCTTGCGGCCTGAGAAGTTTTTTACTGCAGGGGGGGGCGGGGAGAGGGAGCTGCGGCCCGGCGCCATGGCCTTCGCGGCCCGGCGCCGGGCCGCGGCCCGCAGGTTGGGGACCACTGGTATAGACCACCCATCTCTGCAAGCAGGCTCAGAGCAGTTTACATCAATGTAAGCCTCAAAATAAAAATAAATGTAATATCAAATTGACCACTAGAGGGAGGAGGCATACAAAAATAAGGAAAGGAGCAGATTTGGTAAAAATATTTGCTGCACGGATTTTCATCCCGCCGCCTCCTCACCCCATCACCTCTGCTTCTTATAACAATTGATCTGTTGCAACTATTAATTGAATGTATTTCTGTTTATTTAGGCATATTTTATTCCTAAAGTTCCAAACCTTTCCGCATTGGCCGATTTTTTGTTGTATCTTAATCTGTCATTTAATAACCTGCACCTCTTCCCTACGGAGGTGAGTATGTGCCTGATGTTTCACTTCTATTTGTTTTTCAGATGCGAAACATTTTGTGCTGTTTATGCTCCAACTTTTACGATTTTAGCACAGTTTATGCTGTTTTAAGTGAGCCTCTTGTGGCGCAGAGTGGTAAGGCAGCAGACATGTGATCCTCTGTCCTGTACACAGGCTTTTTCGGGACCAACCCCCCTGTGTCATTTTGTTCATCTGCAGTTGAATACAATCATAAAAGGTTTTCCATTCTAGTGGTCATTCAATTTGAGTACTGCACACTGGGCAAACGATCCTAAAAGGCCCAGACCAGGCCCGGGGCCATCAACACAGTTCTGAAAGAAGCTTGCAGTTTGATGAAGTGGCTCCCTTGAACACTTTGCAGGATTGACTGTCTTAAATGTTTCCAATGCATAATCATTTACTATGGGAGGCAAAAAAAACCCCAACAACCCAGCGACGCAGTACCAGCTCACATGCTTAAATTGGATAGTTTTAAAAAGGGATTATAGTATTTGCCGGCGTATTACTTTCCCCCCCTGAAAAACATGCCTCCAAGTGGGGGGTCGTCTTATACGCCGGGTGCACTTCAGTTGGGATAGACATAGCTGCCCATAGTGGCCTCCCCATGCCCCCCCCACCTCATTCTACATACCATCCAGTATCACGCGGTATCCAGCGTGGCTGCAGCGGGTCATCAGCGTGGCTGTGGCGAGCATCAGCAGCGAGACAGGGGTGCCAGCCTTTTCGGCGTGAGCGGCCTGTTCTGATCTGCGGGAAGCAGCGGTGCTCCGGCCTACCCCTTGTATACGCAGAGCTCGCACATGCGCACTTGCACACTAGTGCCGGTCACAGGGAGATGCAGAGGTGGGCCGGAGGCACTGCGGTTGCACTGCGGCCGTACAATGGTGACAATGACAGGTACTGTAATGTAATGTAACAAACTCTATATTTTGAGTGGAAATGTTGGGGGGTCATCTTATACGCCCAGTCGTCTTATACGCCGGCAAATACAGTATTTAAAATGGTCAATAAACTGACTTTGTTGAAAAATGGTGTGCATAATCAACCCTAGTCTCATTTGCTCTGGGCAGAGTCCTTTCACTCAGTGAATAATGTAAACTTGAAATGGTGGCCACCAAGCTATCCGAAGAAGTCACGGCTTACAATCACCACCAAGCTATCAAGTTTCCCTTCTTCCCCTCCCTCCAGCACAGCAGAGGCACAGGTTCAACCACAGCTGAAGATGATGGATAAGAAATTTCTGTCCTGTTTTTATTGTGCCTTCCTTCAGTGATAGTCAGGGAAGAGTACATGGTTCTTCTGTCCTTCATTTTGTCTTCAAAACACCCCTGTGAGGTAAATAGGACTGGGAGAATAGCCCAGCACACTTTATGGCAGAGTGGGAAATTGTATTCAGGCCTCCCAGATCTCATTCTTTCCCTATAATTCTTACTTTCAAATAAAACATGGGTCCAAGCGGCAGTTTAGAGAGACAGCAGAATTTAGTTCAGCATAAGCTTCAGCAAGTCATAGAATCATAGAATCATAGAGTTGGAAGGGGCCATACAGGCCATCTAGTCCAACCCCCTGCTCAATGCAGGATCAGCCGAAAGCATCCTAAAGTCAAATCTCTCTTCGTCAGATGAACAAATGTCCAAAGTTCAATAAGAAAAAGAAGTACCTGTAGTAGTAACAGGCTTCATAAGCTATTCTTACAACATTTTCCCTATCTTTTTCCTCCCATAGGTGTGTGATCTTAAACACCTGCAAATCTTAAAGCTCCGAAACAACCCAATCAAATCCATCCCGGAAGATATCAAGAAGCTAACAGACCTTAGGACCTTGATCATGTCCTTCAATCTGCTGACTGAACTCCCACCTTGGTACAATTGCAGTTTTAATTAGTACATTGTATGTGAAAGAGAAAAAGCAAATGTACACACATGGGGGTTCTCAAACAAACCCCCCCCCCCGCAAAAAAAACAACAAAACAGACTTGAATTTTTAAATTACTAACCTGTTGCCAGAAAGATGGCATGAGGATTTTTATTTGGAAAAAAACTCCCTGGGTGCCAATTAATTTGTTTTAAATGTAACTTGATTCTTCGTAATTTGTAAAAAACGTTATTTCAGCATATATGTGCTGCTAAGGTAAGCAGGCAGGCTGTATCAAAAAGGGTGAAGGATGAGAATAGTAGTACACAGTGCTCCAGGTGGGGTCTGACCAATGTGGTATACAGTGGGACTATGACATCTTGCCATTTTGATGTGATGCCCCTGTTGATATAACCCAAGGCTGCATTAATGTACATCACTGTCCATTCCTCGATTGTACTCTCAAAGCATCCCTTTGAGATGGGTTAGGCTGGGACAATATGAGCAAGCCAAGGTCATCAAACCAGCTTCCATGGAAAAATGAAGGTTATAAGTTGACCCCAATGTTCTAACCACTAAACCAATTATCACCTGCTGAGGGAGGGCAGGCTTTTGGCCCATTATGCACGGCTGCCGAAACGGCGATTTTGGGTCACATGGAAAACGCGGAGGGGGAAGACGTGATGCACACCGGTTATGCACGGGGCGGGGCACGACGTCGGCAAAACCCAGAGTAACCGATTATGCACGCGGCGATCCCAGCGCCACCTCTGGTTGCGCCCCGGTCACCGGCGTTTTCTTCCGCGTTTTGCGAACACGGCTTTTTCGGCGGCATGCACCGAATCTGCGGCCGGCTGCAGCCGGCACCGTGCGTTATCGGTGATTTTAGTCACCGCCATTCCACCCCGAATGTACGTTATTCCCCCTGTGCATAATGGGTCTTTGGGAGAACAACTATGATTCAGGTGACAGGAAACCAAAACTAAGGGAAACTGAGAGTCTTGCTGAAGACTAAGAGGCCCCATTACCAGGGATGAGGCAAAGGACCTTGGTGAGAAGGTCCAAGTATCATTTTAAAGAAAGGAATGAGAATTGTGGCTCAGTGGAAGAGACTCAGGAAAGCTGCTGCCAGTCCAAGAAGACCAGGGGTGACCAAACTGTGGTTCTCCAGATGTCCATGGACTACAATTCCCATGTGCCCCTACCAGCATGTGTTGACAGGGGCTCATGGGAAGTGTAGTCCATGGACATCTGGAAAGCTACAATTTGGCTGCCTCCGGAATAGACAACACTGACCCTGATGCCTGATTCAGTATAAGGCAGCTTCATGAATGTTCAGTTCTCCAAACCTCTTGAGTAGGAAGAACCTGCCACCCTTTTAAAATCAAATTAATAACTGTGGACAGCATAGTTGAGAAAATAACTAGGCTTGGCTAGCAAGGATGTAATTACGAGGAGTCCTTTAGGTACAGGACATCTCTGGAGATGATACAGGAAAGTTATCAGGGGATGCCGGAGCAGATATTTAGCTGCTGTTCTTCATTCCTTTCCACATTCTTCCTCCTTTTGTTTTGCCCTGTTTTCTTTTGATCATCTTTTTTGCCTTGACTGTGACACCATATGGTTTTCCGCATAAATGTGTGTCACTCCCAACCCCCGGAGTTCCCAAACGGTAGGACCACGACAATGCAACCAGGGATGGGAGGGTGAAAATAGGAAATATTTATGCAGAAAAAGAGATGTTTACCAGATGGCTACCACCTGCTATCCCCTTCTGTTCCTTGCGACATTACAGAATGCTTAAAAGTCTGCAGTTCTTCAACCTTCTTGAAAATGGGGACTCTAATGTTGCAATCTGTTTGGAAGATTTATCAGTGAAAATACCTCGGCAGGAGCCTCCCCCTCCTCTATATTTATTGAGATTATATGAACTTGTGGTAGCGGTTGTGATAAAGCTAGAAGTTTAGCTTTGGATTGTAGCATTTTTATGAGAAAGAAGACTCTTCTACTGACCTCTTGCCTTTGTTAACGAAAGTTGTGAAAATGGCAGTTTATTTATAGTAGAGTTTTATCCCATATCTAAGCATTCCCAAGTAGGTTTGCTAATTGCTGATTGGTGGAGGGACACCTCCCGCCTGTGCTGCCTCTTCCCACAGCTGCACAGCTAGGCAGCAGGAGGAAAATGGAGGCAAAATGGGGGATGGGAGATTGACATCCCCAGTGTAATGATGCCATTTCCAGCATGATTGGCAAGTGATGTCAACACATTGGGTGACACTCTAGAATTAGCCCAAAACTCTATTATTAAACCATAGAGTTTTGGGTACATGCTAGAGCACCATCCCTGGCATGATGACACCACTTCTGGCTTGTGCTGAAAGTGGTGTCAGTACACTGGGAACGCGGATCGCTTGATCCTTATTGCTAAGTCCCTGCCTCCCCCATCTCCCTCCCGTTGCCAGGCTGTGTCTTGAACACAAAATTGGAATAAACATCCTGGGACCAATCACAGAACCTACCAAAATGGTCAAGACTCCAACTTTCCAAACCAATTTTACCTTTTTTATCCCATGTTTCTCAGTTACATATTACCCATGTTTCTCAGTTACATATTACCGTTTCTGCATTGGGAACTTCACTGCCTTGACTGCCATGTGGGAGCACAAATCCGGGGTGAATCTGGGGCGGTTGGGGTGCACCGGGCCAAATGTTTCCCCATGTGGAAGCAGGAAACTCCAGCCTGCAGCCCAGTGCAAAGCCTCCAGTGCAGAAACGGTCATGGTTGGGTAAAGAGTAAGAGGGAAAAACAGGATCTGTGGAATTAATTTGGTGGCTGATTATTGCCATCTGTTTGGTGTCAGTGCAGAAATTAGGAAGGACAATCCCTATGCATTCTCTGCATGACAATGTAATACATTTCACTTTCCCCCTCTGTTTTGAAGTCAAATCACCCCTGAGCTTTCTATGCATTATAATGTAATGAATTGTATTTTCTCCCTCTATTTTGAAGTGAATTCACTTATCTCCAGTATTAGCATTCAAGAAAAAGGCCCCAAAATGCGGCAAGTTGTTTGGCTTTGTTCACTGTCAGATCTCTGGATCCATGGTTTTCAAACTGTGCCATGAAGAACTCTGCAGTTCCTTCTAAGCTTACTGAGTGCTACTGAGGAGATCAGTAATAAATGGACAAGTAGCTTTTCCACTGTGACAAACTATCCCAGGGAATATAGATCTTCTCAGGGCTGTTGCTCTAGTTTTAAAATTCTTCTCCATCTTTCCGACAAAGAAACCCTGACTGCTTCTCAATACACCCCAAACCGTTAATTCCGTGAAAGTGTCTTTCTGCTTTAATTGAGAGCCATTCCGCACCGGGATCCATTTTGCAAATTGTTTGCGGAACGAAAAATCGCCATTTTAAATAGTGGAATTCGTCATTATGCATACCTGCCTTTGTAGTGAAATCCAGTTGCGTTTATATAATTTCCCACAGGTTTCCTGTCTCAGCAAAAATCGCTAGCCAGGAAGCGCTATTGCTAAGCTGTGCCCCGCCCCTGGCCGTCAAGCAGCCAATGGGCGGCCGTTATCATGCTCCCAAACAGCCCCTTTCCCTTTAAGGAAGGTTTAAAAAAAAAAAAACACGTTGCAACGAATCTGCGTTGATTCGTTGCAATGGAGAGACCCATCCAACTAGCAGGTGGTGTTTGAGCAGCCGTTTCATCGTTGCCACACTCCCCCGAGTGAAAAAAAAAATCCCCCCCCCTCACGGGTGCGTAACGCACAGAACTTTTCCGCTAGTGTTGCAGATTGGTTGCAGGGGTGTAGCGCTTTCCGGAGGGTGAATCCACTTTTTGGGATTTCCCTGAAAGCACTACAACGAAGCGCTTTTTGCGGATCGGTTTCAGGAGTGTTGCATATTGTCAACGATGTTGTGCATAATGGCAAAACTGTAGCGATTTCAATTTGTAACCATTGTGCTCTTTTGGATGAATGCGGAATGTGGAACGGCCCTTAGTTTCAACATGTATAACTCATCTGTGCCCAGAGGGCTAGAAGTGGTTAAAAGGAAAGCGGAGGCTTTTCTGGTTATTCAATTTTACCTCAGGCACCAGATTCTGTTCAGGATTCCATGTGTGTGTAACCGCAGAATGAGCACAGCTATGACTGTGCTTTCAGACTTTGGGATGCGGTGTGGTGTTGTGCAGTGGTCCCCAACCCCCGGTCTGGGGACCGGGACCGGGACCGGTCCGTTGACCAGTTGGTATTGGGCCGCGGTTCCTCCTCGTCCTCCTCCCTGGCTGCTGCCTCGGGGGCTGCCATGCCACTCTACCGCTGGCTCCCCTTTGGTGCTCTCCAGTAGCCACCATGGCTGGGGCTCCCCCTTGGCATGGCACTGTGCAGCTGCTGCTGGCAGCACCCCGCAGCGGACAGCAGGAAGTCAGGGGCGCTGGCGGGAAAGCAAGTGGAGCAGGGGCTCAGGCGGCGGTGGCGATGTCCCTCGGCAAAAGACTACCCCTCCCCCCCCGGGCCTCAGTAAAATTGTTGACCGGTCCCTGATGATAAAAAGGTTGGGGACCACTGGTGTAGTGGTTAGAATGTCACTAAACTGCAGGGGTGGCCAAACTGTGGCTCTCCAGATGTTGGCAGGAGCTCATGGGAATTGTAGTCCATGGACATCTAGAGAGCCACAGTTTGGCTACCCCTGCACTAGGGCCTGAGACACGTGCATTCAAATTTCTGGTATTTCATAGAAACTTTGTGGATGACGTTGGGCCGATCAATCTCTTTCTTTGCCAAACCTGCCTCACAGCAGGTTCAGGAAAATAAAGCATGGAGAGGAAAACTGTATACCTTAGATCTCCTTGGAGGAACAGCAGGAAAACTGTTCTCTTACACAAAGAATGACCAGATACTGAAATGGCCATATCAGGAGTCTCATGTTGGCAGAGTTTGAATATGCAGAGAGGGCAAAGCACCAGGCTGTTTAGAAGAGTAATATAGCTTCATTATGGAGAGAAGCATCTTTGTATAGAAAAAGAGAGGAGGGAGACCTCATTAGCTCTTCTGCGGTTCATTCAGTCATTCTGCCTGTTTGGCAAGCTGGAAGGAAGTGTGCTCAAAAGAGCTGGAAGTCTGCCATGGACCCAATCAGGACACTGAAGGAGATAATTCGAAAAATACCAGGAAGTCCCTGATCTAACTATGCTAAAATACACATCTCTTCTTATGCCCCCTGCAGGATACTCTTTATATTCTGCTCAGTTATGCACACTATCTTGCATATTGCAACAACTCAGACCCTGCCACCTCTGCTCTGATTGGGTCAAGAGTTAGTTTTAATTAGGCAGCTCCCTAACTACTGGTATGAAACCAAAGCAAGTGCTAACCATTCCTTGTATAACACCTGGTTCTTTGAGCGAGATATGTCAGGGATTGAACCAGGGACCTTCTGTATATGAAGCAAATGTTCTACCATTGAGCCACAATGTGCTAACTTACATATGCTTGCTTCTGTAGGTTGTTTATGCTACCGAATCTTGAACTCCTCGATGTCTCCTATAATGAACTTGAGTCCATCCCAAACGATATCAAACATGCCAGGTATATCAGACTTTAAATATTTTACTGATGGGTTCCTGTTCCCTACCAGATATTTATTTATTATTTGATTTTTACCATCACCATTCCATAAAAGGGCTCAGGGCGGCTTACAATGAAAATAGAATATACAGATCTTAAATTTAAAATCTAGATTTAAAATGTAGCTAGTCCAATTAGAAAACACCATAGCTGTCTCTTCTCCCCATAGCTTTTCCCACTCCTCCACATGCGGCCAGCTGGGTGACCTTGGGCTTATCACAGTCGTGATAGTGCTGTTCTCACTGTGCAGTGAGAGATTTCTCAGCCTCACCTCCCTCACAGGGTGTCTGTTGGGGGGAGAGAAAGGAAAGGTGGTTGTAAGCCGCTTTGAGACTCCTTCGGGGAGAGAAAATTGGGGTATAAAAATCAGCTCTTCTTTTTATAAATTTCTACCTGGGGAGCCATAAGATGTTGCCTACAGGTGGTTTCAGGCCAGCATAATTGGCCACAAGGTATTTTCTGTGCACTCTCTTTACCTGGTGCCTGGTTGGCTGTGAAGGAGGAGGAAGAAGAAGAGTTGGTTCTTATATGCCCCTTTCCTCTCCCCACAACAGACACCCTGTGAGGGAGGTGAGGCTGAGAGAGCCCTGATATTACTGAAGAAGAAGAGTTGGTTCTTGTATGTCGCTCTTCTCTACCTGAAGGAGTCTCAAAGTGGCTTACGTTCACCTTCCCTTCCTCTCCCCACAACAGACACCCTGTGAGGTGGGTGAGGCTGAGAGAGCCCTGATATTACTGAAGAAGAAGAGTTGGTTCTTGTATGTCGCTCTTCTCTACCTGAATGAGTCTCAAAGTGGCTTACATTCACCTTCCCTTCCTCTCCCCACAACAGACACCCTGTGAGGTGGGTGAGGCTGAGAGAGCCCTGATATTACTGAAGAAGAAGAGTTGGTTCTTGTATGTCGCTCTTCTCTACCTGAAGGAGGCTCAAAGCGGCTTACAGTCACCTTCCCTTTCCTCTCCCCACAACAGACACCCTGTGAGGGAGGTGATGCTGAGAGAGCCCTGATGTTACTGCTCAGTCAGAACAGCTTTTTCAGTGCTGTGGCGATTAACGTTTCGGTTTGCTGGTTCTGTTCTGTGGTTATCCTGTTAGCCATGTATTGACTCCATCATGAATTTTTTGAGATGCCTTGAGCATCTGGAATGTGCACATTTGGCAGCACTGCTTGGCTAGCCAAACAGGGTAAAAAGAACAGCCATCTTAAATCATGCTTTGTTCTGCTGCTTTTATGCCCTGTTTTCATGCTCTGGCTGTAGAAATCAATTTTAGGGGATAAAGCAAGGATATTAAGATATGGTTCCAGACTGCCGTTCCCCATGTTCTCTGGCAGTGTTTTCTTGGGCCTCCTTTGAGCTGATGATGCCAGGGATTAAACCTAGAAGACAGCTTCCCTTTCTTGAAAAGTTCCTTATACTCAGAAAAACAAAGGGGACCCACAACCGCAGTTGCAACATTTCGGACTGATTTAGTCCCCAGAGCAGGGCTTCTCTACGGCTTGTGCTTTTTAGGGCATTCTTAAAGATAGTCCTTGCTAGCAGATTAACAGTGCAGACCCGAAGCAGAGTTACAGCCTCCCAGACCCATTGACTTCAATGCCCTCAGAAGGGTGAAACTCTGTTTAGGATTGCACTAAAAGAAAGAGTCAGTCCTGGTTTCCCTTCATCTCACTGAAGCACAAAAGGGTCTCTGCAGAGCCCAGGCAGAAAAGTACCACCTTTGAGTCTGCACGGAACACCCAGTCAGAAATAGCTGCCCTCATCACAGGAGAAATAATGACTGGGACCTTTATTTATGTATTTAGTTTTTACCCCACAATTCCCCAAAGGGCTAATGGCAGCTTACCACTGGAAAATACCTCAGCAGGGGTGGCCAAACTGTGGCTTTCCACAGACTACAATTCCCAGGAGCCCCTGCTAGCCAGTAGGCCATGGACCTCTGGGAAAGCCCCAGATTGGCCACCCCTGCCCCAGAATCTTCCCTCCAAGCTAGCCATTTTTTCCCAGGGGAACTCAATTGTCATCGTAGGAAATCTCCAACTGCCATCTGTGTGCACACGACTTGTGAAACGTATGTTGGCCTGTGCATTTTCAGGAGCCTCAATTGCCTCATTGCAGAAGGCAATCTGCTGTACGTTTTGCCTTGTGGGATTTTGAAGCTTCCGCTGAAACGCCTGCGGGTCGAGAACAACTTCTTGCATCCCTTTTTCTGGAAGGAAGTAAAACAACTTCAGCCACAGCGGCTCACTGACATGGCTGCCTTTTGTTTTGTTCAAAACGACCTGCGGGAAAGATACCCCGAGATCCCAGAGGACATTCAAAAGCTATTAGACAGGTAAGCAAGAAAGAGGTCTCTACCTCCGTCTAAGCATCAAGGAGAATTGTAGGTATAAGACAACCTCTTCCAGTACCCACTTGAATCTTCCTTCAGTGGTGTGATCAATATAGGGCATCCCAGACAATTTCTGGACTGCACAAACACTAACAGGAAAAGTGTTTCCCTGCCCCAGCAACACAAAACACTGCATGGTTAACTCTTAAGAAGGTCAGAACTGGTCAAAAATGCTGGTTTGGTTAGAAGTGCCGAATGAACCAGCAACTATAGCAGGCGTCACAATTAAATTTATTTGTGCCCTGGTGCCTGAAATTTGTTAAGCCCTGAGCTAGGTGAATCCTTAGGCCAGGGGTAGTCAAACTGCGGCCCTCCAGATGTCCATGGACTACAATTCCCATGAGCCCCTGCCAGCTGGCAGGGGCTCATGGGAATTGTAGTCCATGGACATCTGGAGGGCCGCAGTTTGACTACCCCTGCCTTAGGCAAACCAGTTGCTCTGCTTCAGCTGCCTCATCAACAGCACAGGGAGAATATTGAATGATTCTAGATGGTTGTTAGGTTTCCTGAGGTAATTTATGTGGAGTCTCAACAGCAAGAAGGTTCCCTTCTGTGAGCAGATTGTTTGCTTCAACCATATGTAGAAGATGAAAAATTGTTTCTTTGTACTCCATTTGTTACCACCCTAAGGAGTCTCAAAGCGGCTTACGGTCACCTTCCCTTTCCTCTCCCCACAATAGACACCCTTTGAGAGAGGTGAGGCTGAGAGAGCCCTGATATTACAGAAGAAGAGTGGGTTCTTCTATGCCGTTTTTATCTATCTGAAGGAGTCTCCAAGCGGCTTACAGTTACCTTCCCTTTCCTCTCCCCACAGCAGACACCCTGTGAGGTTGGTGGGGCTGAAAGAGCTCTGACAGGACTTTTCTGTGAGAACAGCACTATCAGTGCTGTGACGAGTCCAAGGTTACCCAGCTAGCTGCACATGGAGGAGCAGGGAATCAAACCCAGCTCGCCAGATTAGAAACCACTGCTCCTAACCACTACACCAAGCTAGAAAATAAAACACCATAAGCTGCTCTTCCTTTCGAACGGGACTCGGCCGTCACTTCAGGTCTGGGGCAAGGAACATGTCACATTTTACTTTCTCTCCTTGTTTTAGCTGCGGTACTTGTGACTGCTGCCCGGGACCTTTGTACGGCCAAGGCCTCGCCTTCCTTCGTGCTTATAAGAACATCTATGGACTTCGCCTTCCTTACCTGTTTTCTGCCTGCTCCCCAGCCTGCTACATGAACTTTGTGACTTGAACGATCCCAGATGTGATATCAGGCAGGCCTCCCATGGGTTCCCCCTTGCAGCCCCTAAGCTGAGTACTACTTGGATAAGGAGTCGGCCACTGCCATTCACACACACATCTGAACTCCCAGTCTGAGGATTCCAGGAGTACCACTTTGCCTGCAAAATCATCTGGAATCTCTACATTATACATCTTGCTCCTCAGAAAGGCTGCCAGGAAGATGTGTCGGCTGATGTTTGCATTTCAATTCACCAAGCGTCTTTGTTTTGTAAGCCTAAAACCCGGTCTGAGATACCCCTTGCTTTGCTTCCGAAGTTTTCTCTCTCCTTGTAGATTCGCCTTTACGGGGTAAGACTCACCAATGCAACTAACAGAGGGAAATCACAGACGCAGAGCGTTTATCATTCAGCCTTGGAAATGAATCCACTCTGACAGTTAATTAGAATGACCAGCCGGTGGAAGCAATCATGTTTGTGTTCGCTTGATTTTTGAGGGGGTCGTAGGAGTATATTAGCAAGCCTGTATTAAGTGGTCTTGCACGTGTGCCAAAATGTGTAATTCTGTTTGTTAACACATCTTCTGCCTTACAGCATACAATAAAATGGAGAGAAGTGTTAAGAAGTGGCTTGTTGCCCTGAACTGTAGCTTGAAAGCAGTTCATTCCCAGGTCCACCGTAATTGTGTTCTGCCTATGCAATCCAAGACAAGGTGTTTGTATAATCCAAACATAGTTACTCTGTGTGCAATGTGCAGCTCCAGTTAAACGGATCAGGTAATTACAGGTGATGGGAAAATCTAATGGAGACCCTGGAAAGCCATGGTCAGGATGAACAGACAATACTGACCTTGGTAAAGAAATGGTCTGATTCAGCATACGGCAAATTCAGGGGGGACCTTTCTTTTCCTTTTAAAATCCATTTTCTCATTTGTATGCTGCCCTTCCCCAGAGGGCTCAGGGTGGCTGACAACAGTTCTAAGTAACATGATATCCTTATGCATTGTTCCTCTTAATATTTGTGAAACAGCCCTGGGGGTGGAGTGTGCTGGCTGTACAGCCCTCCCACTCCAGCTCCTACCCTCCTTCCCTGGACGCTAAACCACTTTGCTCTCAGACGCCTGAGAGACACACACAGAGACAGAGTCCTGCCAAGCAGCAAACGACCCCTGATTACATGCTATGGCTCCTGCTGCAAGGTCAAGTCTTTCAATTTTAAACAGGCTGCCTTGTCCTCTTATATCATCACTAGAAAGATAGCCCGCTGTAAGAGGGATACAGCGGGCGCTAGGAACTTACCCAGCATGGTGTCCCGCGGCGACGGCTGTCTGCGGCGGCTCCGTGCGCCGGGGGCGGCTGTCCGCGGCGGCAGGGAGGCCCCGGCAGCGGCGGCAGGGAGGCCCCCGGCGGCGGCGGAGACAGGGAGGCGCCGGCAGCCGCGCTCCGCGCGACTGCCGGGGGCTCCCTCGGGTAGCGGCCTTACGCGGCGAGAGGCGCTTCACGCCTCTCGCCGCATCAGGCTGGGAGCAACTGCGAGCCGCGCTGTGCGCGGCTCACAGTTGCTGGGGCTGGGAATCAGAGGGACCAATCGGCAGGCGCTCTGATTGTCTGTCCAGAGGAAGGGTCCAATCCGGACCCTTCCTCATCACGGACAGATCCCGCCTCATTACCCCTTAGCAAATTATTTAGGTGTTTAGATTTCCGGTTTGGAAGGCAATCCTGTGGCCATAAGTGTCGTCAAGTTGGAGATTATTTATTTATTTATTGTTTAGACTTATTGCCTGTCTCTCCTAAATTGGCTCGTAGCAGGTTACAACTGTCCACATTAAAAACCCCATTAAAACAATTCCAGACATCGATCCATGTACAATAAACAGACTCCTAAAAACTTTTAAAAACTATGGCGGTCTGCAATCCACTAACAGCCCCCAGAAATCACATACAGGAGTGGGAGGAGGGAGCATAGATAACACAGTGAATGCTTACGCTCTTAACACGGGGGGGGGGGCATCAGATATTCCTCGGCACGCCGTCCTCAACCCCAGACCTGGCGGAAGAGCTCTGTTTTGCAGGCCCTGCGGTATGTCAAAAGCTCCCGCAGGGCCCCCAGGTCTTCTTGGAGCTCATTCCAGCAGGTAGGGGCCAGGACCGAGAAGGCCCTGCTCCAAGTTGGGGCCGGGAATGACCAATAAATTAGATGACTGATGGCAAACCTGTCAGGTTCGCAAGGCGAGAGATGTTCAGAGGAGATTAGCTTGTGAGCTCAAGCTAACCTGTGGGAATCTGAAACAGGGAAAACAGCTGGTGGAGAAAGAAACCACTAATAAGCCTGTTGTAAGGAAGATGTTTTGCTGCTCCGTGGGAGCCCTGCGTCTGCCACAGGATGACTTGGCACAGGCAGAAGAACTGTAGCCGGATGGCTAAAGCCGCCTGTCTTGCTGTTGGCTACAGTTCTGATAGGGAGACTGTAACTTCGCTGTGTTACCTACAGCGTTTAAAGTAATCAAAAATCTAGCGTACTTTTTCAAAATATTTATTCAGAGGCTGGGGGAGGAAGAAATCAGGACTGTAAATTATGCAAATCATCACGGCTGCTTATTTCCACTGATCGCTTCAATTGTCTTGTCTCATCCAAGGCTGCGCACGGAAGGGACCCCGTCAAGCGTTGAGGTATTTCGCGTGGTGCCTGATATGGTCATTAATGAATGTTGTTATGAAGTAGTAACTGTGATCGTAGCCCTAGGGAGAAGAAAAGAGGGATCGTTTTCAGGCAGGTTAATCTCATCTAAAGCCTTGCTTAAGAGGACACATATTACATGTTCTCCCGTAAGTTCTCCATAAAAGACTTGTTTTTTATACCCTGCTTTTCTCTAACCGAAGGAGTCTCAAAGGGCTTACAGTCACCTTCCCTTTCCTCTCCCCACAACAGACACCTGGTGAGGTAGGTGGGGCTGATATTACTGCTCAGTCAGAATAGCTCTAACAGGACTGTGACTGTGACCCAAGGTACTCCACTCAGCTGTGGAGAAGCAGGGAATCAAACACGGCTCGCCAGATTCAAAACCACCGTCCTTGACCACTACACCACGTTGCCTCAAAAATAAGGCTTGGAAGCAGGCAGAAAAGAGGGGCCCCAGTGAAAAAAATCACTTTGGTCTCTATACAAATTCACAGGTCTTTCACGATCCACTCTGTAATCCATTTTCATGTCATGAACCTGGGCACGAAGAAGCACACTGGGGTTTGTTCTTGTCCCTTATTTCAGCAAGGAAGTCCGAAGGGGAGCTGTGCCATCCCACCCCCACCCCACAAAATGGGGCAAAGTTCCCACTTCAAGGGCACCAGTGCCTCTCCCCACACAGAGAGATGTGAACGTTCTCCTTTGACCGTATATGGAAGGGGGTCCAATGCTCCTCCAAGAGTGAAGACCAGGAGAGCAAAAGGAAGCCGGCCTTACCTGTTGCATCCTGAAGACCACCGGGATCTTACTTTCTGTGCAGGCGGCAATGAAGTTATCAGGCAGCAATTGCCCGGCCGAAAGGAACTGGTCATCCTTGCCTTGATCGATTAGAATATCCAGAGGGGGACCTTGGTAGGACTTTGCAATGTGGGTGGCATCGTAGGCCTACAAGGAAGCAAAGAACATTTCCTTAGGAGAACTGTGACCAAGCAAGAAATATGACTGTGACTCTTAAAAAAAGAGAGAGAGAGAGAGAGAGAGAGAGAGAGAGAGAGAGAGAGAGAGAGAGGGGTAGGGGGAAAGGCTTCCCAGGAGGAGGCCAGGCCCTCAGGGGTACGGGGGGGGGGAGCCTCCTGCGCCCAGCCGCCTGCATGCTAGCGCTCTTCCCCTGCCACCCCCCCTCCCAATTCGGCCCCCCTTGCAACTGCCCCCCTGGACCCTTCACACACACCCGCCTTCCCCCCCTGTCCCATCTCATTCCACCTACCTCCTTGCCTGCCTTGCTTCCTTGCTTCCTTCCTCCCTCTATTTCTCTCTCCCCTTTCTGCCTCCCTCCCTCTTTCTCTCCCTCTCATTTGCTTGCTTGCGGGCTTTCTGCCTTTCTTCCTTTCTCTCTTCCTTTCTTTCTCCCTTCTATCCATCCCTTCACCCACCCCTTGCCCTCCTTTCTCCCTCCCATCCCTCCTTCCCTCTTCCACCTTTCCTCTCCTACGTTCTTCCTCCAAATTCCCTAGAGCCTGCTGTATTTCTTCTACAGCGTCCTTAATTTCTAGTTGTAATATAATTTTATTCTATAGCCTAATTCATAATGTAACAAATTTATTTTTCATTGTTTTTATAATGCCTTGGGCAGAGAGGTGGCGTACAAGTGTTTCTGATAATAGTTTCAAGCATACATTAAAAAATCTACCAACAAGGATTCTCACCCCTTATGTGGAATATCCACAGAAGGAATGAGAATCCTTGTTCCCTGCTCCCTCCATCCACTCCATCCCCTCTCCTTACATGGTGGCAGGTCGTGGTGGGCTGGCCCCACCCCTGCATGTCTCCCAAGGCTGCCCCTGCTCTCCAGAGGGTGGGAGTGGCCTTGAAAGACTGGCGGTGGTGACACCAGAGCACTGAATGTGCATCAGTGCTCTTGCGCTGCTGCCCATCTACTGGTGCAGTCCCTGCGGGTGGCACTACAGTTGTAATGTCCGTAGACATCCATTTGGGGGACTGCGCCAGTAGATGTTCCACATCAAAAAGCTACCAAGTAAGTCATGTCTCATGAGGACAGAGAAGGACTTCAGACTCACTCTAGTTGCTTGGCCTCCATGAAGCCACCATAAACACGAAAGGGAGTTACAGGAAAGGTGTTGGAATATGCAAGATCTGCAGAAGGCATGAGTGAGCAGAATATAAAGAATGTCCAGTAGGGGGCACTGGAGATGTGTGTTTGGAATAGCTAGCTCAGGAGCGTTCTGATATTTTTCAGATGATCACCATCAGCATCCTGATTAGCTGTGGGAGACTTCCTGCTCCTTGGAGCACACTTCCTCCCTGCTTGCCTCCTCAACAGACAGAATGAATGATGAACAGCTAGACTGTTAAGACAATTCTCATTCTCTCTCTCTTTTCCTCTCCAAAGTTGCCTCTTTTCTAAATATAACCAATTTCTTCTTTAAGCATCCTGTTGCTTCGCCCCTCTTTGCATATCGAAACTCTGCCAACAATAGGGGCCTTGGTGAGTGGGAGAGTTTCAAGAAACAAGTTGGCCTTTCCCGTGGGAACATATTTCTGTCCCTCTGTGCCAGCTAGTGTGGCATCAGATCGACGCTTGCAATGCCCTACCTCCCACGGGGCAACGTTGGATCCTAGATATCCACTGAACGCTTTCTTCCCCCACGGGCACTGGACAGGGTTGCAGATTGGGGCAAACGCTGAAGCCGACTGTTTGGAAACAGAAGACGAAAGCAAAGTTAGTGCAAAAAGTTGACCTAAAGACAAGGTTACTTCAAACCTTGCCTTCTCTGGATATTTGAAAAGTTCATTTCAGACAGAATTGTAAGGGCAAAACCAGAAAAGATGTTTTCCCATGACTCTGGGTGTTATATTATATTTATATATTAGTTTTTATTAACTACCACTCCCGGGTCTACCGGCTCGTGGTGGTTTACATTCAGTTATAAAAACCCAACAGAAGACAATATAATATATAATATAATAATAATATAATAAAATCCCCTTTACACCCCTCCTCTGGTTGTCTCTTTTAAGTCTAACTTTTTCCCCCACCACACCAAGCAGCCCCAGAGCTCCTTTTCCCTCTGATGCTGTGGGTGGGGGTGGGCAAATTAAGTCATTTTAGATTTCTTGCTATCCATTTGTTCAGCTATCAAAAATATTATTCGAACATCTGCCACACGTACACTGATAAAACAAGATTCTCACATGTTACTATGGAATGTTCCCTCCCCTTGCCTTGTCATTTAATCCCCCCAACGTTATTCAATGTTGTTTAAGCTTCAGAATCTTACTTTATATTTCCCGGGGTTCTTCAAAGCAAGGATGAGAGCTCCGTGACCTCCCATGGAATGTCCCGAAATAGACATCCTTTCAGAGTCAACCGGGAAATTGGCATTTATCAGTTTTGGCAACTGGAAAACATTGGAAGGAAAGAAGAAAAGGAGACTTGAAGATATTCAGGTTTTTTTTGAGGAAAAGACCGTCTCAACATAGGAATGTTTCTCATTCTTTATGCAGGACATCTTGCCTGTCCAATGATCTTTGTTCTATCTGCTATTGCTGAAGCAGTCTCACAGAAGTTGGTATTTATACCCCGCTTTTCACTGCCTGAAGGAGTCTCAAAGTGGATTACAATTGCCTTCCCTTCCTCTCCCCACAACAGACATCCTGTGAGGTAGGCGGGGTCGAGAGAACTGTGGAAGAACTGCTCTGTGAGAACTCCTCTAGCAGGACTTTGACTGATCCAAGGTCAGTCAGCTGGCTGCGGATGGAGGAATCAAACCCAGCTTCTCCAGATTAAAGGCCGCCACTCTTAACCACTGCAAGAAACTGGTTCTCATAATGTCTTTCTGACATTGTAATTCCTGGGGACTTTGGGATATAAAGACTTCTGCATATTTCTGACATTGTAATTTGTGGGAACTTTGGGATATAAAGACTTCTGCATATTTAGAATAGGGGCTGAGTCCTTATCCATCTGCTTCTGGGAAAAAGGGTCAAAACATTCAGCTAAATGAGAAGAACAGCTAAGGAATTATGGGCTGCCACATCCCTAGAACTTAACAAAGACAAAAGAAGACACAGATAAACTTATAGGAAGAGAAGAAGAAGAGGTTATTACACCCTGCTTTTCTCTACCTTAAGGAGCCTCTGAGCAGCTTCCCTTGCCTCCCCTTCCTCTCCCCACAGCAGGTACCTTGTGAGGGAGGTGGGGCCGAGGGAGCTCTGAGAGAACTGGGACTGATCCAAGGCCACCCAGCAGGCTTCATGGAGAGGAGGAGCAGAGAATCAAACCTGGCTCTCCAGATTAGAAGCAGCTGCTCTTAAGCACTCCAGCACACTGGCGTTCAAAGAGACCAAAATGGATCCTGTCTTTGTCAATATTTCTAAACTCTAAGCAGGAACAGAATCACAGGAAGGGCTAACCATCAAAACTACCTTGAAAGAAGGAGGGGGAATAAAAGGAAAGTCTCGAATGTCTCATCCTACGTGGCATTCAATATAGTTACAAAGCCAAAGGCAATTGTACGCTCCCACTGAGTACTGGGGCTCTTTGCCCAGGCTAAGGAACCGTTACCTCGTCCTTTATGTAAGAATACATCCGATAATTGGTTTTCCATGGCTCCTCAGTGGCATCCACGTAAAAGCCAGCACCGGTGCCAAAATCCCAGCTCTCGTCTTCGCCTTTAATACCGCAGCCACCTGACATGGAAGGAAAGTCTGCATTCAGACTCATCACTGCCCAGTGCACATGTGAAAGGATCACCAATCTTGGTCCCCTGCCCCAGGAAATGGAGAAATTTAATAATTTAAGTATTGTGTGGTGTGTATATAGCGTATGCAGGAGATCCGAGGATCGCTGGCAGGCAGGCAAGGGATGTTGGGAGGTGGCTTGCCACTGCCTGTCTCTGCATCATGACCCCTGGTGTTCCTTGAAGGAACTACAACCCAACTCCTTTGAGGTCTCCCATCCAAATACTAGCCAGAGTCAGCCTTGCTTAGCTTCTGAGGTCTGATAGGATCGGGCTTGCCTGGGTTAGGAGAGATGTGGGAGAAAGAAAATTGGTGAGTTTTTAATCTTCCTCTGAAAAATCTCTGTTGGGCAGAAAGTCCAAAAGTATTTTCCATGAATGGGAAAAGTCTTTTGAAAGACTGGCCAAGCAGAAAGAAAAATATGCCAGGAAAACAGGAAACATTTGGGCAGAAAAATCTTCCTGGCAATTGGAAAAACATACAAAACAAGGGTGGGTAACTCAAGGGATGTGTTGCTACCAGGACTCTTCCACTGCAGAAATTCAACGTGCATTTCTCCCCTCTCCCAAAAGGGAAAGGCAGTGATTATAAAACCTGCATCTACTCTGCCTCCACCAGTTAGAATCATAGAATAATAAGAGTTGGAAGGGGCCTCATGGGTCGTCTAGTCCAACCCCCTGCACTATGCAGGACATTCACAACAACCCTATCGCTCATCTACTGTAACCTGCCACCCCCTTGAGCCTTCACAGAATCAGCCTCTCCGTCATGCAGGTGTTAGGGCTGCCCTACAGAAAACATGGGGGCAATCCCATAAGGGCATCACCTGGGCATTGGAGTCACTGTGGGTGGGCAGGTAGTTGTCAATGTCCTGCATTCTGCAGGAGGGTTGGACTAGATGCCTCTGGATGTCCCTTCCAACTCCACAATTGGGAGATGTGGGTGTGGTTGGGAAAGAGGCAGCCCCCCTCCCCTCCGCGCCCCAGCTTGGCCTTCGGGAGATTTAGGAGAGTGGGCAGAAAGGAGGCAGCCACTCTGTGGCCTTCCCTGCCTGGCCCAGCCTTTGGGAGATGGGGGTGGGTGGGAAGGAGGCAGCCCATCCCCTATGGCTTTCCCCAAGCAGTCTGGCCTTTGCAAGATGTGGGGGTTGGGAAGGTGGCAGCCCCCCTCTCCACAGCCTGCCCAGCCTGGCCTTTGGAAGATGTAGGTTTGGATGGGAAGGTGGGGATAGTGGGGACCTGTGTAGACACTGTTGGATGGGGGTGGGAGCAGGAGGGCCAGTGCCCCTCCAAAGCAGCTGCTTTCTCCAGGAGAACTGATGCCTTCCTTCACTCCTCCCTCCCCCCTCTTTCTTTCTCTGTCTCTTTCTCTCTCTTTCATCCTTTCTCTCTTTGAACTTCCTCAAGTTTTCCAGGCCCCCACCTGGAAACTGGCAACCCAGACGGCTTCATATTTAGGAGGAGTCAGAGACTGGAGTTGGCTACTCTTTAACCACTTCACCACACTGCATCTCAAGATCGAGCAGAGAACGTGTGTGTGTGTGTGTGTGTGTGTGTGCGCGAGCAAAACCCAGGAAGGTCACAGTGCAGGCGTGTGTGCTAGCATCAGTTGTATTCCAGGGTGCAACGGGCTTTGCCCCTAGTTCTGTGTCAGGCAGCTTTGCTCCTTGCCAGCCTCCTCTATCTCACAGGAGGGAGGGGAGATCTGTTTACACAACGCTGAGCTCCTTGGAGAAAAATTAATGTGCAGAATTAAAAAATGGAGATGGGAGCCTGAGAACCTGGTCTGACCTCAAAAATCTAGGAAATACAGCATCCAGGACTATCCATTCTGGGTCTGCCCCTGGGAGAAGAGAAAGTAGGACTCTGAGTGCAGCCCTGTTCAGTTCCCACAAGTCTTACAATCGTTTCCCAGTTACATTTGAGGCATTTGCACAGAATAATGGAGATTCAAATTGTCAGGTACAGAAACTTAAGCTGCGGAGAGTTTTTTGCAGAGAGACAGGTGATGCACAGTTGCCATCCCATAATATCCTGGCCAGCAACTGTTATTCATTGGCTCCTTTAAGGCATTCTGTCTGTACACCCTTCCATAAAACACACACCAGGCAGCTGTCCAAAAGTAAAAAGAGTTGCCATCCAAAGCACTAGCAGCTGGGTATCACTTGCATGCCAACTGCTGCTCAATGAAAAAGGTCTCTCTCCCTCCTCTTCCATTTGTTGATAAAATCAGAGGCCGGTCTGGCAGGCTGATGGACTACGCCATGTCCCCCCAAGGGCCATTTTGCCAATCGAGTGCAGGAGGATGTCGGAAACACCATGGGAGCCCCTGACACAACCCATGGCCAGAAAGGCAGCTTACCCATACTCTTGGGTTTGCCTCCAGGGCTGAAATCTAAGAACTGGATCATGCTACTAAAGAGGGGTCAAATTTAACCCCATAGATAGCCTGTTGCTGACTATTACCTTAACAGATGGACTTTTAAAGCTAGCGTAAAGATATGCAGCATCAGCAGAAGAGATGGGGTTTTTTGCATCTGATTTTTTCCTACCTGAAGTCTCAAAGGGGCTTACAATGGGCCACTCTTCCTCTCCCCACAACAGACACCCCGTGAGGTAGGTGGGGCTGAGAGAGCTCTGAGAGAATGGTGATTGGCCCAAAGTCACCCAGCAGGCCTCAAGAGTCTCAACGCTGCTTACAATTGCCTTCCCTTCCTCTCCCTACAATAGACACCCTGTGAGGAAGGTGAGGCTGAGAGAGCCCTGAAGAAGAAGAGTTGGTTCTTCTATGCCACTTTTCTCTACCCGAAGGAGTCTCCAAGCGGCTTACATTCGCCTTCCTTTCCTCTCCCTACAACAGACGCCCTGTGAGGGAGGTGAGGCTGAGAGAGCCCTGAGATTACTGAAGAAGAAGAAGAGTTGGTTCTTATATGCCGCTTTTCTCTACCCGAAGGAGTCTCAAAGCGCCTTACATTCGCCTTCCCTTTCCTCTCCCCACAACAGACGCCCTGTGAGGGAGGTGAGGCTGAGAGAGCCCTGAGATTACTGAAGAAGAAGAAGAGTTGGTTCTTATATGCCGCTTTTCTCTACCCAAAGAAGTCTCCAAGCGGCTTACATTCGCCTTCCTTTCCTCTCCCCACAACAGACACCCTGTGAGTGAGGTGGGGCTGAGAGAACTCTGAGAGAACTGTGAGTGGCCCAAGGTCATCCAGCAGGCCTCAAGAGTCTCAACACTGCTTACAATTAGGGTTGTGTGCCCGGCCGTCCAAACCCTATTTACAATCGCCAGAGACACAGAGACAGAGAACAAACTGGGACTGGCTCAAGGTCATCCAGCTGGGTGCGTTCAGAGGAGCAGTGGGGAATCAAACTCAGTTCTCCAGACTAGGGGCCAACGCTCTCAACCGCCACACCAAGCTGGCTCTCAGATTTCTTTTCCACTATTGCCATTTCTATGATCATGAATGAGAGAAACAGCGCACACACATTCTAGGCTTCTATACCAGCTTCACAGTGTAATCCTAAACAGAGTTAGACCTTTCTAGTCCACAGACTTCAAAAGGCCTATCTCTGGATTAGGGTGGCACTGGTAACTTACTGGCTAACAACCGGCTAACACGCAACCAGAGGCAGAATCCATTTGATGCTCGTTGGCTCCTCACTTACGTGGGCTGGTATCCGGAGCCACGACAACAAGGCCGTGCTCACTCGCAGCTTGATGGAAGGCTGCTTTTGTGATGAAGTTCTGTTCTGTGCATGTTAAACCTGCAAGGACAGGAGAACAGCGTCATAGTAAGAATGGGGGACCTATGGCAAGAACGTGTGGGGAGGATTTGACGTCTGCTAAACCAAAAAAGGAACAAAACCCAACCTTAACAGGTAGGAACTCAAAAGTTGAGCTGAACAATAAAAATAATGTAAAACTTGTTGGTTGTTTATTATGGTGCACAATTAAAAACAGGATAAAAACTTCTTTAAAACTATACCGAACTAACAGCACATAGAACCAAGGACCAAACATGTTTCGACACTTCCGGGTCATCCTCAGTGGTCAAGATTATAATAATACACTCTATATAGAAATATAGAACTCTCGTATAGCTCAATGGTTGAGTGGGATCTGTAATGTGTAAATTTTATCGTTTTGCCTTTTTGGAGACAAATTCCTAAAGTCACCACTCTTCGCTATCATTAAGTTCAGAGTGTAATCTCATATGCGTCAGAAAAAGCTAAGCAAAAGGATAAAATTTACACATTACAGATCCCACTGAACCATTCAGCTATACATTATAGAGAGTTCTATATAGGTATATTTCTATATAGAGTGTATTATCATAATCTTGACCACTGAGGATGACCCGGAAGGGTCGAAACGTGTTTGGTCCTTGGTTCTATGTGCTGTTAGTTCGGTATAGTTTTTAAGAAGTTTTTATTCTGTTTTTAATTGTGCACCATAATAAACAACCAACAAGTTTTACATTATTTTTATTGTTCAGCTCAACTTTTGAGGATTTGATGTCTGTCATCAGAGAAGCAAACTGTCGGAAATCCAGTGCCCTCAGAGGATAGGCAGAAATTTTAGTTGAGGTACAAGGAATTCCCAGTTTGTTTCTGGTAAAGCCCTTGGGCCCAGGGACAGTATTTGAAAAACATGCCAAAACGATCCAGATGTTCCATTTCTTGAACACAAATATAAATGATCGGAGTTACGATCTGTGGGTCCCGCCCTACACTGAAATTGCATGGATGTTTAGAACCCGTGCATTAGATCTTTTGGAGCCACATCATTAGACTGGAACAGCTGAAATGAGCCTTTGGGCCCGTTGGGATTATGCCGCCATCTTGAAATCATTGACTGGTATTTTACTGTACTGGTTTTAATGTTTTAAGGGAAGTTTTATGGGGCACTTTGTGTTCTGTTTTTATATGGTAAGCCGCCACGAGACGACATTGCTGAGAGTGCCAGGGTGTATTGCTGAGAATGGCAGGGCCTTACGCTTTGCAGGCACTAATTTGTTGGTTATTCCCATCCCCAGGGAAGCATGCCTGGCCTCGACAGGGACAGGTCCTCTTTGGTCCTGGCCCCTACCTGGTGGAACCAGCTCCCAGAGGAGCTGCAGGCCCTGCGGGAGCTTCCAGCATTCCGCAGGGCCTGCAAAACGGAGCACTTCCACCAGGTTTGTGGTTGAGGCCAGCACAGCAAGGAAGGTCTGTATGGCCCCCCTCCCAGGATAGAGCAGTGTGAGTGGTGGCTTGCGGGTTCCATCTGCACCCTCTCTTCCCACCCCCCTTTATGAGATTTTTATTGGGGAGAATGATAGGAAGTTGAGTTAGTTTTTCCCCGCAGTATCTCCTTTTTTGTTATTGTGATTGATTGGAGCTATGTTTATGTCTGGGGGTTTTAATGGAGGTTTTTACTGGGATTTTATTCAGACTATTGTAGCCTGCCACGAGCCATAATAATCATCATCATCCAAGGCATAAATAAATAAATCCAATATGGAAGCCATTTCAATCAATAAGACGGTGTGGAAACGGCAAAGCATTTAGAAGCCACTATTTTCCTATTTTTAAAAAAAATATTTATTATTGAATTTATATTCTGCTCTGACTTTGAAAACTCAGGGCAGATGACATATTTCAGTTAATACAAATCCTGTAACACTCATAAAATTAGTAACAAAACAATTCTATAATTAAAATTTATAACATTTAAATAAGAAATACAGTATTGAATAACTGATATTGACCATTGTGCTTTCTTGGGGGTGATATTCAAAGCTGTAACACAAGTTTTTAGTCTGGTTTCCACCCGTGGTGGGGGTGGGGAAGATGCTGATCCACAAGGCACTTTTAGAAAAAAAACTACTCTGCATATTTTTTTTAAAAAACTGTTATTATTGTATTGGAGTCAATATGACCCCAAATGCCAGGGTTTATGGCAAGGGTGTTAGGAACCCAAAGGTTGAGCTGCAAAAATAATTTAATAAATTTTTCAAATATTTATTTTAAAAGATAATTGTCATAATTTAAAGGCATCATTTCTCTAAGTGCATGTAGAATAGACCAACATGGAATGGACCAAACACATTTTGACCCCGAGGGGTCTTCCTCAGGGGTCAAATTGTGAGGAATGCTGCGTCTCTCAGATGTCCATGGACTACAACTACCATGGTGCTGTCAAGGGCTCATGGTAACTGTAGTCCATGGACATCTAGAGAGCCACAGTTTGGCCACTCCTTTTCTATGGTATTTTAATTTCCGCATTCATTTTGGGAGAGAGAGCATGTTTCTATCATATTTCTGTACTGTTCTACTTTCCACCTATTAAAAACAAAACTGCACAAAAATGAATTAGCTGACACCTTTATTCTCGAGCAATAGATGAGAAACGAAATGGTACAGGAACATTTTTAAATGTCATGGTTTTAATTTTTCCATCTTCCTAGGCTACCTAGTGGCAGAACAGGGCTAGCCGTCTATATAGATCACGTTAAAAATAAAATGCCAGCATTTCTTTCCACACCACCATCAGTGAAATCTTTTTCAAAATCAATTTCAGAATACTTACCAGACAGCCAATACAACACAGGGCATTTCTCAGTTTTTGCCTTTGGAGGCAGATAAATTCCAAACTTCATTTTGCATTTCAGTTCAACACTGCAACAACAAAACAGCAATGAGAACACTTGGTCCCGCTTAATATTTCTGGTAAGGTTTAGGAGGAGGAGCTGATCTCATGACTTTAGTGCCAATCAACGCGTGGCACCCCTGAGTGCCTCCTCCTCCAACCGCCTTGCCTGTCTGTCCAGCGGCCAACCAATCTCCTTCCGTCCCCCACCCCTGACCACCCCCTCCTCCTTCCACTTCCCTCTGAGGCTTGGAGGCTGCAGATCCCTGCCGGTGAGATTCCTAACAGCTGCCTGCAGCCTTTCCAGGTCCTGGGGGGAGGGGGAGGCCATCTGCAGAGTTCTTCGATCCCACCCCCCTAATCTTGTGCCTGTTGCATTCCTGAATGCAATGGTCTTGCACCCTAGTACTTTTCATAATCCAAGCAGACATAATCTAAGCAAATTAAATTGTCAGAAACTGATGCTGAAAACGGACACTTTGATTACACAGGCTTCATTCCTCCAGTAGTGGTTAAGAGCAGCAGACTCTAGTGTGGAGAACTGGGTTTGATTTCCCACTCCTCCACATGCAGACAATTGGGTGTCCTTGGGCCAGTCACTATTCTTTTACAGCTGTTCTCGCAGGGTACTTCTCTTAAGAGTTCTCACAGCACCACCTACCTGACAGGGGAGTGGGAGGGAATGGTACTTGTAAGCCACTTTGGGACTCCTTCAGATAATAAAAAGTGGGGTATAAAAATATTTTTAAAATTGTTCCTAAAATCAAAGACCCCAGAAGCAGAGGCAGGAAATGTCAAAAATCACTACAACATCCCATTTGCAGAAATCTTCTGCTGAATCCAAGCAACAGTTCATCCAGCATCAAACTTTTCAACTACAGCCAACGGATTTTTGAACATTTCTATTAAAGTAAACATTATCCTTTAAGAAAGGCATTATCCCATCTCTTAAGATAAGTAAACTATAGACCAAACCAGTTTTTTCAGGGCTGCTAGATCATCTGCCCACAGAGTATGATTTTCCCACTTGCCCCTTCCAATAGAGCCCCAAATCCTGTTTCTGGGGAACAGGTGAACCCCCTCAGGACCAATAACAGGACTTCATGGAGGGGTAGTATGTCAGGCTGCTACAGGAGGGACCACATGAGGCAAACATGTTCCCTGTGCCTGTGGTAATGCTGGTCTGGATGGAAGTTTCTATTATATTCAGATTTCGTTCATCAAATTTACCTGTCATGTTCAAACACCTTCTGAAAGCCCTCAAAGCATTTATTGCTAGACACTTCTTTCAAGGCCATGATCTGTGGTGAAAGCAAAACAGGAAAAAAGATAATTAGATTTCACAAGTTATTTTTTTTCCCTTTCAATGGCACACAGTGTGCCCTAGTAACTAACAGCGGTGGGCTCTGATTTGAAGAACCGGGTTTGATTCCCGACTCCTCCACATGTGGCCAGCTGGTTGAACTAGGGCTGTTCTTGCAAAGCAGTTCTCCTAGAGCACTCTCTGGCTCACCTACCTCACAGGGTGTCTGTTGTGGGGTGTGGAAGGGAAAGGTGTTCGTAAGCTGCTTTGGGGTTTCTTTGGGTAGTGAAAAGTAGGGAATAAAAAACAGCTCTTTTGTACTATACTTTCTTTTTCAAATACAGTGGACAGCAGACTGCTGTAACAGGAATGCCCCTGTTACCTAAAAAGGGGTGGTAAAGTTTCGAAGAATGCAGTTGTTTTTGGAAGCTGTGCATGAGCACCCACAGCTGGATTCCCAGCAATCATGCACAAGTTCAGGTCTCAGAGCTGACAAGCATCTCTCAAAATGTTTTTTTTTATCTAATAGCTCTGAGGCTTTGAGGCATTCTTCTAAATATGAAATAAGGCCATCACAATGCAGAGACATTCTTTTTCCCATTTATTTGTTACCCAGCTTGGTGTAGTGGTTAGGAGCACCAATTTCTAATCTGGCAAGCCAGGTTTGATTCCCCACTCCTCCAAATGCAGCCAGCTGGGTGACCTTGGGCTCCTCACAGGCCTGATAGTACTGTTCTCACAGAGCAGTAATATCAAAGCTCTCCGCCCCACCTACCTCACAGGGTGTGTGTTGTGAAGACAGGAAGGCAATTGTAAGCCGCTTTGAGAAAGACACCAAACAGCCAAGATGACCTGCGACACAGTTTCTCATGGTTCTCTGAAAGAACCACCAAGATGATAAATTCCTTGCTGAAGGGCACCTTTAAGACCAACCACGTTTTCTCCAATATAAGCTTTCCTGGGCAGGCACACGACTTCAGATGCATACCTGAAGAAGAGTGCTTGCACACAAAACATACTCCTTGAAGATAACTTGGTTGGTCATAAAGGTGCTCAAACCGGTCTCAAACTTCGTTCTGCTTCTTCTGGCCAACGAGGCGACTCACCTGAATCCAGATTCCTTGTGATAAGCAAAATACCCAGGCAATTGTCAGAGCTTGTTATCTCTGGCCCAGAGGCAGAACATTTAGGAGGGAGGCAGTGGTTAGTCACAGGGAAGTGAAATGCCGCCCTTCCACTTTGGATTTAAACGATTATCACTTTCCTTTACTGTCATTCCTTTGTTGGGAAACCTGCGAGGGCAAGTGCGCACAGACGGGAAAAGAATGCCTCATAATCTCCAATTCAGGGACAGCAAGACAACCCCTCTCAGGATCCAGGCTCCTTGAGAAGACCTAAAAATTAAAGACAAAATTATTTGCACACCTACCTCTTCGGCCACTTTGCAGCCCTAATACGCTTTGAGACTATCAACCCAGCAAGAAAAAGACAAGCCCGGGAGGGGGGGGGAGGTTCCTGCTGATATGGCCTTCGTGACTTCTGATAGGTTCCCCTGCCTCACCCCCTTCCTCTAGGTTCATGGGAGTTGTAGTTCCCGCGTCCATAATGCGCCCTGCGTTGGAATAAAGAGAGAACCCCATCTCCCGGGATGCTTTGCTGCAATCCCCGTGAAGGCGTTCTCCGTCTTTGGGCATGCGCAAATCTCCCAGAGGAGAGTTGTGACTTCTCTGTTTGGGAGCGTCCGAAGCGGGTCGTGGAGGCGCCCTGATGGGGCTGCGCCAGTGGGGCCGCGCTCGGTTGCTGCTGCTGGGAGGGGTCGCCTCGCTTTTGCTGCTGGCAGCTCTCTATGGGTCTGGGTCTGGGCCTGGGTCGCAGGTGGGTTGGCCTGTGTGATGTCACAGTGGTCACAGACGAGCAACAAGGATGGTCATGGATAATATTATTATTATTATTATTATTATTATTATTATTATTATTATTATTATTATTATTATTATTATTATTATTATTAATTGAATTCAAATGGGTAGCTTCAGACCAATCAAATGTTGGTCTGAAGTAGCACAACAAAATCAGAGTCCAGTAGCACCTTTAAGACAAAACAAAAATTTATTCAGGGCGTGAGCTTTCGAGTGCATGCACGGTTTGTCAGACTATGATCTTCTTACATATATGAATATGAATATGTTCCCTGTCATGCAAGAAGATCACAGTCTGACGAAGAGTGCTTGCACTCGAAAGCTCACGTCCTGAATAAATCTTTGTTGGTCTTAAAGGTGCTACGGACTCTGCTTTTATTATTATTGTATTATCATCACCATTATTATTATTCTATTCTATTTATTTTATATACCGTCCTCCCATGTGTCCCAGGTGGTGGCGTGCCACAAGCAATGGACATCAGAAGCAGAATTTTAAAATCTCAACCACCCTTACTGGCCCTGGTAAAGGGCTTTTGCGTTTTGCATACGGTCTGCTTGCTTTAAAACGTTTACGTGTCTTATCTGTCAATCTGCCTGGGTTTGATAAATTCACATGTTAAAGAACGTGTGGTGAACCTGCTAATGCTTCCTTAGACAGGGAAGAAGGCTAGCTACTCAGGATGCCAGCCTCCAGGTGGGACCTGGGGATCCCCTGGCGTTAATCTCCGGACTGCAGTGATGAGTTCCCCTGGGGGAGGAATGGTTGCTTTGGAGGAAGCCTAGCTACTCAGGATGCCAGCCTCCAGGTGGGACCTGGGGATCCCCTGGCGTTAATCTCCGGACTGCAGTGATGAGTTCCCCTGGGGGAGGAATGGTTGCTTTGGAGGAAGCCTAGCTACTCAGGATGCCAGCCTCCAGGTGGGACCTGGGGATCCCCTGGCGTTAATCTCCGGACTGCAGTGATGAGTTCCCCTGGGGGAGGAATGGTTGCTTTGGAGGAAGCCTAGCTACTCTGGATGCCAGCCTGCAGATCCCCTAGAATTACAGTTCCAGGCTACAGATACCACTTCCTCTGGACAAAATGGATATTGTGGAGGGTGGACTCCCTGGTATTGTACCCCAGCTGAGGTCCCTGTCCTCCCCAGTTTCCACCCCCAAATCACCAGGAGGTTTCCAACCTAAATTTAGCAATCCTACCCCTTGCCCCCCATCCCTCATTGGGGGCCACAGAGGAACTGGCCACCCTAATTCTACCACAGAAGCAAGGTTGGTGAGTCCCAAGGATGGAGCCTTTTCTTCTGTGGCTCCAGGGTTTCGGAACGCGTTCCCTGGTGTTTGTGGAATGTCTGCTCGATGCTACTGTATGATTTTAGTTGAAGATTTTAAGCCCCATCAGTATTAATTTACCGAGGGAAAGGGGTGTACATATTTCAAAAGAAATAAATTAAACCTGATGGAATGCTGCCAGCTGTTTGTTCCATTCGCCTCCTTCTAGCAGTGACTAGCCAGATGTTTCCAGGAAGTCATCTCATCAGGGCTTGAAGGTGACTGCTTTCTCCCATTGTATGTTTCCAGCAAGTAGAATTCAGAGACAGAATTAACTTACATCCCGAAGGAAGTATTTCTTTGCTGGAAATATAATTAACATATGGAATTCATTGCTGAGGGTAGATTTCTTTTCCCCCTGTTGTTCAGCAATCAATTTGTTAGCATAGATGGCTTTGAAAAGGGTTAGAGCAGGGGTCCCCAACATGGTGCCCATGGGCAACACTGTGGCTGCCAACCCCTTGCCTGGCTTCCACTTAATGGTGGAATGTGGGCGGTGCCAGGTGCTGCTTATGCCAAGCAGTGCTTCTTATAGGCGGTGCAGTTTGAAAGACATCCTGTTAAGCGGCACTTCTGCCATAAATGTAGGAAGAGGGACTGTGATGCATAACCTCGCTCCCAGACATTTTGTGGTTGGCTCCGCCTCCTGCAGCAGCCATTTTGTGGCTGTGCCGAGCACCCTTGGTCAGAATCATCTTGACTAAAGTCTTACAGAACATTCTCAGTTTCAGTGCTATAGTGACCAGTTTGGAGCACCTTGTACGGTCCTTAGAGAAGCTCTGTATGCCGAGGTATTGAGATTGAGAATGATGTATATAAGACTTGGGTCTAGAGCAGGTTTTCTCAACCAGGGTTTTGTGATGGCTCTGGAAGGGTTTCGCAGATTGGGTGGGAGTTAATATTTATATATATACTAGGGGCAAAGCCCATTGCATTCAGGAGTACAACGGACGCTAGATAGGGGAGGGAGGGTGGAAGAACTCTGCAGATGGCCTTTCCCTCCCCCCAAAAACCTGGAAAGGCTGCAGGCTGGAGGCCTCCAGGAAAGGGAACTCACTGGCAGGGGCAGCTCTCATGCAGCAGGAATCTGCAGCCTCTGAGCCTCGGAGGGAAGTGGAAGGAAGAGCGGGTGGTCAGGGGTGGGGGACAGAAGACGATTGGCTGGTCGCTGGACAGACAGGCAAGCCGGTTGGAGGAAGAGGAGTTAATCGGTGAGTGGCACTTCAGCCATGAGACCAACTCCTCCTCCAAGGCTTTACCAGAAATATATTTTGTGGAACAGATTTTTTAAAAATGATTGGGTGATATGACCATATATTTCCATGACGTAACTGTGAAGCCATGACTTCCAGGGGCATGACAGGAAAGTGTGGCCTGATGGGCATCACTTCTGGGGTTTCTCAAAGCCTGTTTCAGGGGCTTCTCAACCGTGAAAAGGTTGAGAAAGGGTGGCCTAGAGCAGCAGTTCTCAATCTTACCTCCTCCGCGACCCCAACTCAGCAGTGGCTGGTGCAGCAGTGGCAGCCTGCATGTGCGCGGGTGTGCATGCACCTGCGTGTGCAGGCGTACAACAACTGAGGCGGCGTGGAGGCGGCCATTGCCATGGCTCCTCTGCCCGCCGCCACTACCACCCGCCTCTGCCTGCCACCGCTGCCTGCCGCTACGGCGGCGGCGGCGGCGGAGGCCAAGCGACCTCAAATGGGGTCACGACCGCAACGTTGAGAACCACTGGTCTAGAGCAGGGGTAGTCAAACTGCGGCCCTCCAGATGTCCATGGACTACAATTCCCAGGAGCCCCTGCCAGCGAATGCTGGCAGGGGGCTCCTGGGAATTGTAGTCCATGGACATCTGGAGGGCCACAGTTTGACTACCCCTGCTCTAGAGGAATACCTGTGTGTATCTGATGAAGTGGAATGCAACAAGTGCACAACCAGTGTGCTAGTCATACTGTATACTGAAAAATTAAAATAAACCGGGTGTGAACGAGAAGATTATTTTGAAGATTTATTTCAATCGAGTTTTTGCGACCATTTTAAATAGAATTCAGTATGCTTTGTTGAACAGCCTATTCCGTACACAGTTTTTATGTTTTGTTTTGACAGTCTAAACATTGCTTTCTCAAACAGGGTTGTATGAAACCCTGAGGCTTCTAGAAGGCTTTTCTGAATGGATGGGAGTTAATAATTGTTTACATTTTTAAAAATATATTTTAAAAATTAGTTAAAAATTGGTGGGGTGATATGACCATGAATGTGATTGGCCCAAGGTCACCCAGCGAGTTTCCATGGAAGAATGGATTCCATGGATTTAAACCTAGCTCCCCTAGATTCTATGATTTTTCTCTGTACCCATTTATTTTTTCGCCTTCCTTTCTCCTAGATTCTTGCCACGTATCTGAACCGCAAATAGGTTCGAAGGGCTGTTGGAAAGGGCATTAGAGGTGAACCTTGTCCAACCCCTTGAATGGTCATATCCAGGGGCAGTGAACTTGTGGTCCTCCAGATGCCCATGGCCTACAATTCCCATGAGCCCCTGCCAGCGTTTGCACTAATATGCTGCCCTCACACACCTGGAGGCGGAAGAGAGCCCCCCCCCCCATTATATTTCTCTCCACTCCTGGCAGGTGGGGTGCTAAAAGACTGCATGCTACTCTCTGAAAAGGTCCTGTTTTAACAACTCCTCGTTTGCTTTAAAGCCTTTCATGGTGTTCTTTCCCTGGAGGATCGAGAAGCAGCTTTACAAGCTTGATCTCAGGTGGCCCAAATTTCCGGAACAGTTCACGGGTCAAACGTTTTGCGTCGCTGTTGACCCCATCCACGGACTAGTTTACGTGGGACAGGTAAAGAAAGGCAGTGCTCTTCCGCCCTCTCAACTAGGGGGGTTCTGGGGACATGGTTGGCCGCTAGAAGTTGTCATAGCTGCAGTGATTATACTAGAATCCTGGAGGGGGGTGGGGTCAGTCCCAACCATAGAAATCCCCAGTTCTTTGAATTCCCTCTGTTAGGATGTCCCCCATTCATGTAAGAGGAGAGTTATCTATTGTCTGTGTTGGGAAGAGCTCACCGTGTTTACTGGAGCAGGGGTGGGATGGGGAGGAGCAGACATGAAGGTGAAACTGGAAGGTGATAGCAAGCCACCAGGGTGGTTCCACTTGTGATGGTTGTCTTCTTAGCCTAGGAAATAGAAGGCTTTTTCTTCCTGGAGTTGGTGCTTCAGCTAACTTTCCACTTGAGAGCCAGCTTGGTGCAGTGGTTAAAGAGGGGCAGACTGTAATCTGGAGAACCGGGTTTGATTCCCCGCTCCTCCTCCACATGCGGTCAGCTGGGTGACCAGCTAGTCCCAGTTCTCTCAGAGCGGTTCTTGCAGAGCAGTTTTTTTAAGAGCCCTCCCAGCCTCACCTACCTCACAGGGTCTCTGTTGTGGGGAGGGGAAGAGATAGATGTTTGTAAGCCACTCTGAGACTCCTTTGGAGAGCAAAAAGCAGGGCATGAAAAAACAGCCCTTCTTCTTCTTCCCCAAACGAGGCTGTCCTAAAGGTGGAGGTTTGGAATTTAACTTTCTGTTCATGAAGATATCGGTCAGGCTGTTTGATTGCCGGGTATAAAAAAGAGAGGAAGGTGGATGCCTCTATTCTTGTACATTTCTCAGAGGTGTCTGTTTTTGGTGGAAACAGTTCGCTTATCGAGTCAGCAAATATCCCGGTAAACTCAGCAGTGAGAAGGATCTGATCAGTGTCTTCCCTACCCCTCTTGACAAATAAAGAGCGTGGGAAGGAGCTCCTTTCCAGATTCATTAAGAGAAGTGAGACTATTTTGAGTGTCCTACAAGCGGGTGAGCAGTGCCTAGGATTCCGCACTGCAGTGGCCAAACGTGACCTTTGTTTATGCCTGTGCATCTCCAGAGAGGCGATCGTGTGCCAAAGGTCCTTGTGTTTTCTGAAGAAGGCGACCTCTTAGATGCATGGAATACTACCCTTGAAATGCCCCACGGCATCTTTGCATTGAACACAGCCAATGACAGTTCGGTGTGGGTCACAGATGTCGGAACAGGTAGGTAGAAATGTTAGCACCGAACAAAGCTGTGGGTTGCAACTTGGCGTTACTGGCCTCCCCTGCCTCGCGGCCCCCCAGTGCGTCCCAAAATATTGCTCCAAGTAGACGGGGAGGCACCCCTCCAGCATTAGGAGCAGCTAGAAATATGTACTGGGGAATCAGTAAAAGTTGGCTTCCTTTTCCATCTGTAGAAATCCGCCACTGGATCTATGCCAGTGGTTTTATAATATCCAGTTCAGTGTAACCCTTTATTTAGGGATTTTTATACCGCACCCTCATGAATAATCGCCTCAGGGAGGTTTACAGTAGATTTATAAAAATGCATGTAATCCGTTATAAGCAATCAGTAGAACATCAATAAAACATTAGAATCATAGAATCATAGAGTTGCAAGGGGCCATACAGGCCATCTAGTCCAACCCCCTGCCCAACGCACGATCAGCCCAAAGCATCCATAGAATCATAGAATCATAGAATCATAGAGTTAGAAGGGGCCATACAGGCCATCTAGTCCAACCCCCTGCTCAACGCAGGATCAAGGAACAATGATTAAAAATAAAGGAACAATGATTAAAGGAAAGGAACAATGATTAAAAATAGGGTTTCTCTCTGAAGCCACAAGCCCAATGGGGTGAGAAAAGGAGGGGGGAGGGAAGCCTGGGGCGAGATGTTCAGTCCGTTTCTCCGCTGGCCTCAACCGTCAGCTTGGCAGAAGAGCTCCGTCTTGCAGGCCCTGCAAAACTCCAGTTCAAGTGCACCCGGAGTGCTCACATCTACCATCCATTGCATTCAGCTTTGAAAAGGAAATCATCTGCCCGTAAGGTGAGATGGAAAACCACAATTGTTAACTTGGACAGCAAACATTTGTTGATTTTTGGGACAGGGGACAAAACAAAGCACATATGGTTCTCAGCTAAAGGAAAACATTTCTATCTTGATGGGTAGATAACTATGAGCAGGCCCTCGGCATTTACCTGGAAATGTCAGGGGCGATGCTTCTGGTAAATGGGCAAAATCTCTAAGGTAAATTTGACTTCTACCATAGAGATTTTGCCCAAATTCCAGAATGTTGCTCCTGCTATTCCCAACATGATAATGTCACTTTGAGGTGACGTGGGCAGTGTTGTAGACACACTGCTGCCCTCTTTTCAGGGTAATTTCCCCCTACCGGCTAGCTAATTGGCTACAGGCCAATGGGGCCTGGCAGTGGGGGGCTTCTGCCTCCATTGGGGGGCGGGGTCATACAACCCTCCTTCCCCTGGCTCCAGTCACAATATCTCCAGGTGTTTCCCAACCCTGAGCTGGCAACCCTGAGTGTAATGTGAAAAAGAGTCTTCATGTGTTCTTTGGAACCGGAAATCCTGTCAATGCCCTCTCTAGTTCCTGGCCTGTGGCAGATGAGTGACAGCCCACAGCAAGAAAATACCTTTTTATTGAGTCATCATTGCTTTTTCCGAATGCAGGCGAATATGGACACACCGTTAAGCAGTACAGTCCTTCAGGCAAACTCCTTCAAGTCATAGGTGTCCCAGGAGTAGCAGGTTCTGGGACAAACCCCGTCCAATTTGACCAGCCAGCCGAGATTTTTGTGGAAGACACTGGAGATATCTACATTGTCGACGGCGATGGAGGGATGAATAATCGGCTGCTCAAATTGACCCAAGGTGAGAAGGTGGAACGTAAATGGGACATATATAATCTTTCCAACTGACTTGGACTTGTAGCATCTCATTGGCTTTCTTAGAAATGTAAAACTCCGTGGCAGCGTTCAGCTCCTTCCTGTTCTAGCTGACCCACACTGTAAGCCAGCCTTTCTCCACTTTTTTACTGTTGAGAAATCCCAGAAACATTCTTCAGGCTTTGAGAAACCCCAGAAGTAGTGTAATTGTGCAGAATACAGTTGGGAAGCATAGCTGTGGACATGCCCACCCGGGGGGGGGTCCTCCTGGCCCATCATTGGCCATCAGGGCAGGGTGGGGCAGGTTGGCATTCTCACCCCTTTGGTAAACCTTCCAGGGCTGACAAGAAACCCTGGTTGTGAAAGCCTGATCTAAGGGGACCTTCACACTTAGGTGGCCTGTGTTCCTCACGCATGCTTAGTGAGCAATGCACATGCTCAGTTACTTAACAGAGTCTGCATAGTATCCTTTTTTTGTTCTTGTGGTCTTCGAAGCTGCATAAATATGAAGACCTGCTAACAATCACGGTGTGAAGGCCCCCAAACCGTCCAGCACCACAGGACCCCTGAAACCACAGGGCCCATGGCATGTGCTACATGTGCTACTAGGATAAACCACTTCTGCTGCCACCCGCAGCTGTGTGTTTTACGTCCTGACGTAATCCCCCAAATATGAATAGTACTATTGATGTGTGGGGCTACTGACAAACATTAACAGGCCGTAGAGCTTGAATAATACTTCCTGTCTGGTCGCTGTGGACCCTGATCCCTACATCTCGAAGCAGAAAGATTAAAATGTTTCCTCAAACAGCTTTCCGAATTTTTTCCGTAATCTGATTGCGCTGATAATGCTACTTGGCAGAAATCTAGACTTTCAATGGTACTGTACAGGTGAGGGCCTCCAAATGGAACAGTGCTTGGTTTTGTTTTATTGAAAAGCCACCTGTATTTAATTCCCCCCCACCAATATTCTGCCATCTCCATAGTTTCCCTGAACAAAATAATTCCATGTCTTTGAATGCTTATTCTGAAGCTGACATACAATAAAACAAGGCTCGCGTGGACAAAATATTAAGAGTCAGCTTAAAGTGGGAGTATCTTGCACTGGCAGTAGGGTTGCAGGTCCCTCCTGGAAATTGATGGGGGGTGGGGCTATAGGGTTGCCAGCTCCTGGAAATTTGGAGATGGAGCCTGGGCAGGACAGGGACCTCACTGGGGTACAATGTCCCAGAGTCCACCCTCCAAAGCATCCGTTTTCTCCGGAGGAACAGATCTCTTTAATCTGGAGATGAGCTGTAATTCCGGGGGCTCTCCAGGTCTCACCTGGAGGCTGGCATCCCGAACTGGCAAACATTCCTCAGATAACAGGAGGCGCCCTGTGGATGTTGAACGTGCATCCAGTTTGAAAGCCTTCTTAAAACAATTAAGAGTAGGAAGTTGTCTGCCTTCATACACCTCTTGTATTGTCAGCCATTGATTGGCCTGGTGTTTTATCCACTGCTGTCTCTTCGCAGACTTGAAGACGCTCTGGCTGCGGGGGGAGAATGGTTCTGGCAAAGCCCAGTTCAGAATTCCGCACAGCGTAACCGTGGATTCTTTCGGACGGGTAATGTACCAGTGAGATCCCTGGTGAAGGCTGATAGGATCCCCCCGTGGGCAGCCTTGAAATATAAAGTTCCATTCACGGAACTGGAATTCTTAACCAAGCACTGTAGATTGGCGCTTTCTGCCGTATAAGAGGCAGTGGCTAGGAACAGCGACTCTAATCCGGAGAGCTAGGTTTGATTTCCAATTCCTCCTCCGCATGCAGCCAGCTGGGTGACTTTGGCCAGTCTCAGTTCTCTTGAGCCGTTCTCGCAGAGCAGTTCTCTTAGAGCTTTTTCAGCTACCTCACAGGGTGTCTGTTGCGGGGAGAGGGAGGGAAAGGTGCTTGTAAGCCACTAGTGAAAAGCAAGGTCTAATCTCCCCCCACCCCCTGCCCAGCTTCTCTCCTATAAATTATTTTTTCTGCATATAGTTCCAATTTCTTTGTTAGTTCACAGGGTTTGCCCTGCCTTTTAACGGCTGGGGGGCCTACACCGTGAGCCCTCTGCGTTTGCTGCAATCAGTTAACCTTCGTTTAAAACGTTTGTCGCTCAATTTTTCTGGTGGGGTTCTTATTTATCATCGGCCGTCCTTGCATTCCATCAATTTTTTTATTTCTTTACCATGCCCCCAAAGAGCCCTCTTGGAGCCGACCGGTGACCCAGCGTCCTTTTTTCTTGCAGCAGCCCACCAGTTGCTTGGGCGGGCCGGCCGACTGGGCAAAGAGCTCACAGCCCTCGCCTCGTGCGGCCTCCCAGCCCAGGGACTCCAGAGGTTGACTGTCTCTGTAGACAAAGCACAGCAAAGGCCACCGAATTTCCCAGCAAAGGCCACCGAATTTCACTGGAGTTAATTCCACCTTCGATCGTGCTGCAGGCCACACAGAGGCACGTGGTGACATGTTAAGCCCCGTGCCTAGAAAAGCAAACTTGGCTTGCGTTTTGCGCTGGGCAACGTGGATCAAGGCAGCGGTTTCCAGGCAAGCCCTCGCAAGGAGAGCATTCCTCCAAGGGTTGTGGGGGTGGCGGCGGCCAGATGCTGATCTCCTTCTGGGTCTTTTAAAACAGGGGAGGCATCGAGGCTAGCTCCTTGGCCGGCACCAGCACCTTGAAGCTGGCTCACGAGTCTCCAGTCGTTTCGGCAGGAAGGAGGAAGTTCGGGCTGTGTGCCCGCTGGAGGTAGAAGCCAAAGACATACCTGGAGGCAGGGAGCGAATGGGAGGAATGATGAGCAGATGAGGGAGATAGGGGCAATTTTGTGCCGTTCCTCCTGCCCTCGGTGCCCTGTGGCATAAGGCTGCATCCATACCCAGCTTCATTTTTTTCAGTGAACGTGGCAGCTGGGAGATGACGGGGAAAGTTTCTGAAGATGTCCCTTTCATAGTTGGCCTGTTTTTGTTGTTGTTTTTCTGGATCACCCCCATTTTTTATTATTATTATTGTTGTTTTTGTTGTTGTTGTTGTTGTTATTGTTATTATTATTATTTAATTTTTAGACCTCCCTTCTCCAAATAGGTCTCAGGGCGGTTTACAACATAAACAGTTAAAACACAATAAAATCCCCATTTGCATCTATGGGAGTGTCAACAAACACTTCTGAAAGATCCACGGGGCCAGACTTGGGTTTGCATTGTCCTGCTTATTCTTTCTTAACCATGTTGGCCCTGAGCACTTAACAATTTGAGTTTCTACCATTAGTTTGCACCCATGTGCGTTGACACTGAAGCTGGTTAGCCTGACGTTCTGATTCCACCCTTTTATTTTTTTTAAAAGAAAACTATAATTTCCACCTGATTTTTCTGTCTGTCAGTCATTCGATTCCTGGGCCGTCATTCCCGGGGTCACCAGCTCATGGCGGTTTACAACATTCAGTATACAATAAAATCTATACCATTACAACCACCCCTTTAGAAATATCAGCATACTTCAGAGGGAATGCATATGGCTCTTTCTAGCAGTTTTATTTTGCTTTGGGAAACTAGGGGGTGGAAAGTGCCTTGAAGTCACCCCTGTCACTTTTGGCCAACCCATTAGGTTTTCAAGCTGAGAGGCTACGAGAGGCGGTTTCCCATTGCCTGCCTCTGCATAGCAACCCTGCCCAGACCTTCTTGGAAGTCTCCCATCCTGGTACCAGCTTAGCTTCTGAGACCTGACATGATTGGGCTAGCCTGAGCCTTCCAACTCAGCGCTTGGGAATGGAGAGGGAATCACCCAGAGCTGGTAGAGACCAAAAAGGACCATCTAGTCCAGGGGTAGTCAACCTGTGGTCCTCCAGATGTCCATGGACTACAATTCCCATGAACCCCTGCCAGCCAATGCATTGGCTGGCAGGGGTTCATGGGAATTGTAGTCCATGAACATCTGGAGGACCACAGGTTGACTACCCCTGATCTACTCCACCTTCTTGGGGACTTAAAAATCACACCCACCTGACAGGTTCTCATTTCTTCTCCTCCTAAAAACTTCCAACGAAGGAGACTCCACCACCCTCCAAGGCAATATCTACAAACAGCCCTCAGCGTCAGAAAATGCTTTCTAATATTGAACTGGAACCTCCTCTCCCATAATTTGAACCCCTTGCTCCTAATCCTTGTCTCTAAAGCTGCAGTCAACCGGCTGGCCCCCTCTTCAATGTGTCTACCTTTGACGTAATTAAACATATCTATCCTATCACCCCCTTGCCCTTCTCTTCTCCAAGCGATGCATCCCCAGTTCTCCCAACCTTTCCTTGTTGAGGAGGCATGGCTGCCAACTCCTCAATCGAAACTTCTTGATTTGCTCTGAATTGTGGACCTAGTTAAAACAAAATTGGTGAATGGCCTAGTATTAGCTGCAAGGCATCCAGTGACTGTAAAGTAGTCCAGGCGTTCCGATTAGAAGATGGCAAGGAAGCAAAATTTTAGTGCTGTGTGTAGGATTGTAGGAGCTCTTTTAAATACATTTTTGAAAGCGAACTTACTACATGAGGAAGAGTGCATGCCCTTGCAAGCTCATGCCTTGAATAAATCTTAAAGGTGCTTTTAGGCTCAATTTTTGTTGTCGCTAAATGAATACTCAGTGTTGCAGTGAAATGACAGCACATCCTTTGTTCCAATTTGCTTGTCCTGGGGAAATACAAATTTTAAAAATCCAGTTTTGGACATGCTGGCATTGGGAGGAGAGATAAATATTGTATCAGTCTTGTGCTGATCCCTGACATTGCATTTCATGTCTGCGGGCGTAATAAATTTCATGTTCGCAAATGCATTAATTAGATGGGATGATTGCTGAAAGCTCACCTAATGCATGCATTTGCAAACGTGTGATTTATTACATCCTGTTGAAGAGGTGTCAGATAGCTCCTGCCATGAATTCCTTGACCAGAATCCCAAAACTCCACTAATTCCCCCCCATCTTTTGGTTCCCGTGGTCTGAACCAGATGGCCTTCTGTTATGCCTTCAGAAATTTCTGCTATTTCCTTCCCGCCTAGAGGTACAAGCTGTAAACAGTATTATTGTTTGAAGATAAGTGCTGTCCTGTGTGAACCTGAATTGTGTATAGGTGGGGTGGGGGGACTTGCCTCTATAACTGCCTTTTGATTCCTATTGCCTTAGTCTTTGAGTCCTGTGGTGCTGTTGTTCTCTCCTGAAATAAACTACTGAGTTTTTGCCAAAGCTCTGAGTTTGTCTACTTGGGGGAGATTTACCACAGTATGTGACCGGAGGTTTGATTTCTGCACCTCAGAAATCATGTATTGCATTTCCAGTTGGGGTTTGCTGTCAAATATAGATTTGCCTGTCGCTCTGCATCATACATGCATTGGTCAAAATTTGTGGCCATATGTCTGTTCTTTTTTTAATGTGCTCTCTATGCTGCCTTGCTAGCCAGCCACACCCCCTGAGGCTACTAAGAATTAAAACAACTAGGAAGAATTAGGAAGCATCTTAAAAATAATGAATGTTGTTTTTAACTTTTATATTTAGTTTAAGTTCTGATTTTAAAATGTGTTTTAATTATCCATTTCCAGGTTGGTTTTAATGCCATTTAAGATGAGATTATTAAAAGAATAACTTTTTATTGCAACTTTTTTCATTGCATAAAAAGGAGCAAAAGTAATAAAGAAAAAAACGTTAGAAGTAACAATAAAAAGGGAAAGAATACAAATGCAATAGAAGGAACAGACATATAAGATTCATATAAAATATATTTAAAATACAGATTCTATTCATGCCTAATAAAATACATTGAAATGCCTTATTTTACCTTAATAATCCAGTCTAAAGTTATTCCAGCATTTAAATATACATATATATGTATATCCAAATGATATTTGTTACCACCTTCCCATTTAATCCTTTAAATCCCTCAGTTAGCAAATCATTTTTGTCATGATAGCGCAGGAAGTCAATAGGCGGTTTCCATTCCGTTTCCAAAGAAGATGAGATTTTAATTTGTTTTTAATGTGCTCACCACCTTGGGGGGCCCTATGAGGGCAGAAATGCAGGCTAAAAATCTTGTTAAATGAGGAAAAACAATGAAAGTGAAAACTAAATAGCATATGCTGGGAATGCATAAAATTAGCTAAACCACAGGGAAGAAAGGAGTGGGTCACTGGCTGAAACACAAAAGTTTTCACCTGCTGGTGGAAAACAGTGGCAGGAAAGGACATACAGATTTCCCTGGGAAGAGCTTTATTGTGGTGCCACAGCTGAGAAGCCCCCCCCCCCCCTCAGGTTGCCCCTTCAACTTAATCCCAGAAGTCTGGGACACTCAAAGCAGGGCCTTGGAAGATGACCTTAGCAGAGAAAAGGTGGTCCATTTCACAACCCTGTGATGCACGTCCAGAGATACATAGAAAACGACCTTAGGCAGTCTTTGGTGGAAAGTCCATAAGAAGTTTTATTCTAGTCTCAGAGAGCAACAATCACAACAGACAATCATTGCTTAAGACAGAGTACAACTATAGAGTCGATATAATATAGGCTTTAGCCCAAACCCCTCTTCACTCAGCCGTTTTTTGCTCCAAAAGTTGTTTCCACGGAAAAACCCTTTCAATCCCCCAAAGTGAAAGCAACTCAGGACTTGACTTCTGTTTACTGAACCTTCCCCGGTGAGGTTATATTCCCTTTCAGACACTACACAGGCCCTCTCAAGAGATGACTGTTCAAACCATGTTCCTAGCAAACTAAGAATCCAAGGCACAGGGAGGGGCGAGAAAAAACAGTCACCGTATGGAAAAATACCGAGAGAACCCTATGATCCTTGAAAAGGGAGAGTCCCATTGATTGATGACATGGCGACAGTTCTTTCTCCTCGTTATCTGTGTGTTGCTGGGGATGATGCAGAAAAAAGCAGCTGAGGTCCAGCAAAGAACCAGCTGGAAGGGAAGGAACTACCAACACTCACTTGGCCCCCTTTCTTTCACAGTCTCCTTTCTCCTCCCATTTCCCTTGACTACTGACTCCCCCCTCCTCTCCCGCCACTATTACTTTCCTTCCACCTTTGCATCTTCTGCCCCCGCCTCTGCACTTCCTTTGCCCTCCTGCCGTGTCCTCATTCTGCTTCCTGCCACTGCACAATGTTTATAGTGGATTCTAGTGGCAGCCAAGCTCTCTTTTTAGTTCTATATGGTGTGGTGCCTTTTCTGTCATGTTCTCATATTCTTGTAAACCTGGAAATTCGATGAAGGTCATAGAGATACCTCTCCCTATTGGTGGATGACTGCCCTTTATGACATTTTGCTTTTTTGGTATGCTTAGGGGTGGAACGTGTTCAAAACAAAAATCTATAGATTAATGCTTGTTTTGTTACCTGTATCAGATTGTGATAAACCTAACACCAAGTTGATTCAGTCCACCAAAATGTATTCATAAAGTAGGTTTTTATACATAGACTTGCCAAGGTATTTTGACACTGGGTTGATACAATCCAATCTGTTCTACTTAATATTTCTGGTAAGGCCTTGGAGGAGGAGCTGGTCTCATGGCTTAAGTGCCACTCAGCGCTTAACACCCACTCAGGGCGGTTGTCCCACCCCTGAGTGCCTCCTCCTCCAACTGGCTTGCCTGTCTGTCCAGCGGCCAGCCAATCGCCTTCCGTCCCCGACCCCTGATCACCCCCTCCTTCCACTTTCCTCTGAGGCTCAGAGGCTGCAGATCCCTGCTGCATGAGAGCTGCCCCTGATGGTCCCTGGGGGGAGGGGGAGGCCGTCCACAGAGTTCTTCCACTCCTCCCCCTGAATGCAACGGGCTTGGCTCCTAGTATAGACATATTTACAAAGTAGTTTTGAATACGTAGACTTGCCAAGGCATTTTTAAAAGGCATTTTATTTTGTGTGGATTAGGTGTGGGTTGCCGACAGAGGCAATCAGAGGATCCAGGTGTTTGACAAAACTACAGGGGAATGGCTGGGATCTTGGAGCAACTGTTTTGTAGACGACGGCCCTTATTCTGTCAGGTACGATATCTTTTCTGGGAGCTGGGGTTTCTTGAAGCCTGAAAAATGCTTCAGGGTTTCTCATTGATAAAAAAGTTGAGAAAGTCTGCATTAGGATATATGACATTTGTCGTAGCTGAAAGTGTGTGTGTGTGTGTGCGTGTGTGTAGGCTCAGATCCCATGACTGTCCTTCATGAGTAGAAGATGTTATCACCAATTTCATCTCCTGTCTATATCCAAATTGCTTTCGGAGTGTTGGGAGACGGTTTTGCTAGTCCCCTGGTTTGGAGCCTCTCCCCTCGGTTCAGCGCTCCCAGAAACCAGGCGAAATTCCCCCGCCCCCCCAAAAAGCAAGAAGCTGGAAGTAAATACTATGTCCCTGTGTCACGTGAAAGTGATGTAGACATGTTGGTGACGTCAGGGGTACAATGCTCTGGGTTTTGGGGCAAAACTCTGGTAAGAAGCTACTTCTACCATAGAGTTTTGCCCAAAACCCAGAGTGCCACTATCGACATGCCTACTTCACTTCCAGGTGACCTAGCAACATTATGTTTGCTTTCAGCTTCTCTCCCTGCTCCCGGTGGGTTTCCCCTGTGAGCCCCCACCAGTACGTCCAACAGACCCAGCAACAGTACTGGGAGACCCTCCAGAGTGACTGTCTCCTAGACTTGGGGGCAACTATTAGGATTATTAAACCAGTGTCTGCATGCAAACAGAATTGCCTTCCTGCTAAATTCAGAGAGATCTTTGCGTCCAAGCTGAATCCTACCATTTTCTTTAAAGGATTTCTGTTTGTTCCCCCCGCTAGGTTAACTGCGGACGAGAAGTATATGATCACGGCTCAGCTGAACATCAACCGAGTGTTAATCTTGGCTGCCCCGCCGGTGGGCTCGATCCGAGATTGTGTGGTGGTGGACACGATTCAGCTGGCAGCCAGGGTCAGGCCCCATCTTCTGGACGTCAGCACGAAAAGCGGAGCGATCTACGTGGCAGAAATCGGGGCCCAGCAAGTCCAGAAATATGTACCTTTAGACTGACTTCTTTCACGCCACAAAGTGGCCTCTGGACACTGTTGCTGCTGTGGAATTGGCGTTTTTTGGGGGGGAGAGTGGGGAATTCAGTGAACTGCAGTGTGAGAGCACACATTTTCGGTGCCTATCTCAGAGACTGATATTTTTAGCAGTTTTAAACATTCAAAAGGCTCCCCCCCCCATCCCGAATGTGTTGGAGAGGTAGATCTCCACTTTCAAACCATACAGAGGTAAATTCAGACACGGTGGCTGATACCCATGGCTGCTCCAAAAGGAGATCTAGCCAAGGCCAGCTCAGGAGTGAGTCAGGGTGCAGAAATCTTTGAAGGTCATTGGCTGCTGCTTGGTAGCTGAACATGCCCGCCCAGTTCAGTGGCAGTACTCGATTTAGTGCTCAGAGAAGTTGTGTGGATGTACCTGATTGGAGCAATGAGGGTGTAGGAATTATGATGCTGCGTGCATGCACTTGAGACAACCCGGCTTCCCGATGGTTTTGACAAGTGGCCGAGGAATTTTGGTTTGTGGGCTACCAAACTGTGGTAGCTGTTACATATTTGGGAGAGGAACATAGTGTATGTCATTAGACGTACCTTTTTAGACTATGTTTTTATTATTTTAGTGCTGGCCACAAATGGAGAGGCGGGTTATAACCCTCAGAATGCTTCTTGGGGTTTGAAGGGGCTGCAGGGGCAGTCACGAGCACAGGAGATTCTGTGTATCATTGGCCTTTGGGTAACCTGCTCAAGGCACTGAGAATTTCATCTCGCCGGGATGCCTTGAGTCGGGGGCGGGACCAGAGCTGGATGACCTGGAAGGACTTCCTTTCTCAGAAATAAACAGCTTAAGCCCATGATGTCATCTCTCATTTCTCAGGAATGTCCTCATTGCTGTTCCTAAGAAGACCAAGGGTCATTGAACATTGCCAAGGGGAGGGGAGGGAAACGGGAAGCCGGAAGAAGGCCAGACAAAGAGCGGCTAAAGAACCACAGCATGAAAAGCAGTGTTTGAACACTGGGGTTATGAGGATTAGCTTATCAATATGCAAGGGTAGGGAGTTATGGGGGTTAGCTAGTAAAGATGCAAAGTGGGGGGGGGGTATGTGAGTTGACCAATAAATACGCAAGGACACGGAGGCAGAAAAAAGAATCAGTTTACCTGGTGAGTTTTTCTTTGTGTTTGCTCCTGCTCTTAATCAGATCGCTAAAAAATCATGCCGATAAACACAGAATATTGAAAAGGCAGCCATGGATGGCAGCAGTGGAAAGGACAGATGACTCAGGGCAATCCTTGGGGGGGCTTTTAAGTCAAGCCATGAACAGAGGTCGCTTTGCCATTACCTGCCTCTGCGTGGTCTCCTCTCCCTCAGTGGTCTCCCATTCAAACGCTGACCAAGGCTTGACCTGCTTAGCTTCCAAGATCTGACAGGATCGGGCTAGCTTAGGCCATCCAGGTCAGGGCAGCTACAAACAGGCGCTTGTAAATCACATGGCACATGAATCAGTGCAGCAGCAGATAATTCTGCTGAAATCCGGGGAGCAGGAAGGCGAGCGCAAAGATGGGGCCGTTCCCAGTGCTGCTTTCAAACAGGGATCGTTTTAGCGCTGCTCCTAAAATGCAGAAGGGAATGGGGCCAAGCAGGCAGCTGGGGGGGTTCTGCCAATTTGGCTCACCATTCGGGGCAGGGGAAAAAGCCCCCCCCCCCCGTACATAGCTTGAACGGCCCACAAGTGGACTTTGTGCGAGAGAGGGCACATTTTCTTGGATTTCATTCCAAGAAGCCCCATTTGCTTCCCTCCGCCTGTCCTCCATCTAGAGAATTTCACACAGCAAGGTAGATTCTTGTGCCTCCCGTAACAAGGAGTTGTGGGGGTGAAGCGTCTGGTGGGGAATGCAAATGCGCCAGCCGTATTGTTCAGAAACTCTATCTCGACACGACCGCTCACCATACCATGACGCAAAGATCCACGCGAGCTTATTGCCTTCCCTGAAGCGCGAAGCATCCCCTTATAACCTCCGCTTTCTTTTAACCCTGTTCCAGCTTGCTCCTTGGAACGATTTCACGGAGATAAAAATAACAAGACACGTTTGCGATGCTGGTGCATGTTAACTAGGGCAGCTTCCCCCAGAGGGAGTACTCTGTTGTTTTTGCTGCAAATGTAGAGAGCCACACAGTGGCTTTCCCCATGCTTCCCTTGCCTGATGAACCTCTTGCAAACCCACATTTCCTCTTTTATTTATTATTTATCGTATGGCATGTGTGGTGTAGCCAGGAAATCTGACGATTGTCTGGCAGCCAGGCAAGGGGCATTTGGTGGTGATTTGCCTCTGTGTCATGACCCCTAGTGCGCTTTGGAAGAACTGGCACGCAAATCCCTGAAGGTCTCCCACCCAAATACTAGCCAGGGGAGGCCCTGCCCAACCTCTGAGATCTGATATGATGAGGCTCACCTGAGCTATCCAGGTCATCTCCTGCCACTCAAAGGCTTTTTTAAAAAATCAGAAATCCTTAGATCACAGTGGCATTTATAAACATTTATGGCCATGACCTACTAGTTCCCAGCTTTCATTTTTCACATAGCTGAGCCTCTAGCCCAGTGGTCCCCAACCCCCGGTCTGAGGACCGGTACTGGTTCGTGGATCAGTCGGCACCAGGCTGTGGCTCTTCTTCATCCTCCTCCCCGGCTGCTGCCTCGGGGGCTGCCCTGCCACTCTGCCACTGGCTCACCTTTGGTGCTCTCCGGCGGCCGCCATGGTTGGGCTCCCTCTAGGCATGGCACTGCGCAGCTGCTGCTGGAAGCGCCCTCCAGTGGGTGGCGGGAAGTCATGGGCACCGGCGGAAAGCAAGCGGAGCAGGGGCTCAGACGGCGGCGACATCCCTCAGCAAAAGACTACCACCCCCTCCAGGCCTCAGTGAAATTGTCAAGCATTGACCGGTCCCCGGTGATAAAAAGGTTGGTCTAGCCCTTTCTGTTGTGGAGTTATAAGGGGAAAGGTGCAGTGTATACGGATTTAAACCCATGTGTTTCCACAGTAAGCTGAACATTCATCTTTGCTATACAGTTGCACATCAGAAGCTGGTTCTTGTATAAGAGCTTACTACATTCTAGCTTTGAGTAATGAATAGAATTATCCTTTTTTAAAAAAAGGCAATGTATAGACCTAGAAGCACTAGTAAGCATCTGAATTATGTTAATAGGATAACTGGATGTGTCAATAACCGGATTCAGGCATGAAGATGTAACTGTTGGGGAGGGGGGGTGGAGTTTAATCTTTTTAACATTTCTTGTGCAAGCGAGATAGAGACTGCTGAAACGGCCAAGAGAAGAAAAGCTTCCACTTATGATTATGTGCCATATTTAGAAAGAGTTCCCATCATGTGGGTAAATGTGTACTCCAACAGTGAAAAAGAGAGGATGGTGTTAACCTGAAGATCCAAAAAACATGCAGCACAACCACCAGGCCGTATAATCATTCTAGTGGAATTGCATGGTTTTGTGTTTTGCATTACTTGATAGCTCTTTCAGAGCTTTATCCATTTATCTGGTTGGGAAGAAGAAGAGTTAGTTCTTATATGCCGCTTTTCTCTACCAGAAGGAGTCTCAAAGTGGCTTGCATTCACCTTCCCTTTTCGCTCCCCACAACAGACACCCTGTGAGGGAGGTGAGGCTGAGAGAGCCATGAGATTTATATGCCACTTTTCTGTACCTGAAGGAGTCTCAAAGTGGTTTACAGTCGCCTTCCCTTTCCCCTCCCCACAACAGACACCCTGTGAGGTAGAAGAGGAAGAGTTGTTTCTTATATGCTGCTTTTCTACCAGAAGGAGTCTCTAAGTTGCTTATTCCCCGCAACAGACACCCTGTGAGGTAGATGGGGTTGAGAGAGCTGTGGCAGGACTGCTCTATGAGAACAGCTTTAACAGGACTGTGACTAGGCCACGGTCACCCAGCTGGCTGCATGTGAATGTGCAGGGAATCAAACCCGGCTTGCCAGGTTAGAAGCCGCTGCTCTTAACCACTACACCACACTGGCTGGGGATGCAGCATGCCTGGTATGGATGTAAGATGTAATATAGAGTGGGGGCCCTTCATGGCATACATCCGTGAACCAGATTAATGCTTGTGCTCCTTTTCTAAGATAATAAAACATTTGCAGACTGGGCCTACAAGTGTAGAGAAGTGTATCTGTGATGGAGTTAAGCACAGGGGTGGGGAATCCAAGAACCTGCTTCTCCGCTCTTTGCATGGTGTCACTGCTTTGCCCAGTTTCTTGGGCTCTTCTACCATTTTGCCAGAGTGCTCTTCAAGAACTCCTGCTGTGATGAAAACAGAGTAGTAGTAGTAGTTGGTTTTTATACCCCGCTTTCCACTACGCAACGGAGTCTCAAAGCCGCTTACAATTGCCTTCCCTTCCGCTCCTCACAACAGACACCCTGTGAGGTTGAGAGAGCTCTGTCAGGACTGTGACTAGCCCAAGGTCGCCCAGCTGGCTGCAAGTGGAAAAGCAGAGAATCAAACCCTTTTCTCAGGGGTGGCTAAACTGTGGGTCTCCAGATGCCCATGGACTACACTGCCCGTGAGCCCCTGCCAGCAAATGCTGGCAGGGGCTCATGGGAAAAGTAGTCCATAGACACCTGGAGAGCTACAGTTTGGCCACCCTTAAAGGGGAACTGATCTGTGTCACCTGGAAATCAGTTCTAATTTGGGGACATCTCCAGGCCCCACTCGCAAGCCGGCAAGCCTAAATCTGAAAAATTGCTTCTCCCCCCTAAAATCCTTCTCCTTCCCACCCCGTTTTCTCCTTGCTTTCAGCATTCTAGCCTTTCCTGAAAATTTCAGTCCTCGGCTCAAAACACTGCAGTTCTCATCGGAGGGAGGCTACCCTCCCTTTACATACTTAATTCACCAAGTGACTTTTCACGCCTGCCGGAAAGTTCCTTGAAGCCTTCACTTTGCCTGTGGGTGGCCCGGGCCTGCTGTTTTTGTGATCAGCCTGCGTGACTGACAACCCTGAAACGCCAGTCAACCCCCTACCCCCTCAGGAAAACATTGTTGCTTGTGTGTTCCTTTTGACTGCAGGGGACTTGAAGGTAGGACACGGAGGCAACTGGGACGGGCAGAGAGGCGGGCTTCCTTTCATTCAAAGAATCGCAGAGTTGGAAGGGGCCATGCAGGCCATCTAGTCCAATCCTCGGCTCAATGGCGGGCCAGCCTAGAAATTCCCTGATAAGTGTTTGTGCAGCTGTGGCTTGAAGACGGCCAGTGGGGGGGGAAGCCACCACCTCCCCAGGCAGCCGATTCCACTGCTGAACTACTCTTGCTGTATAAACAAAGTTCATAATACCCAGCCAATACCTCTCTGTCTGTAATTTAAATCCCTGCAATGCCTATCTTCCGCTGCCAACAGCTCCCTGCCCTAAGGGACAGCCAGCATGGTGTAGTGGTTTAGAGCTGTGGTCCCCAACCTTTTTATCACCGGGGACCGGTCTACGCTTGACAATTTTACTGAGGCCCGGCGGGGGGGGGGGTAGTCATTTGCTGAGGGACGTTGCTGCTGCCTGAGCCCCTGCTCCATTTGCTTTCCTTCTGACACCCCTGACTTCCCGCTGCCCACTGGGGGAGCACTGCCAGCAGCAGCAGCTGCCATGCCGAGGGGGAGCCCCAGCCACTGAAGAGCACTAGATTCCCAGCATCACTACTAGACATAAATGTATGCCTGTAATTAATACAAATAAGTTGTAGATTCTGAACAGAAAAGGTATTAATGGTAACTTTTAAGTGACCTACAATAATTAGTTTTGAAATTTATTCTCAGTGGGTTGTGAATGGAACAAGATCGTGGCAACCAGTTTCAACAGCAAATCATGCACCCAATGGAAAAGTTACTGCTTAACATGGGGGGACCTCCCAACATGTAGTACAACTGGGCTGCTACGAAAAGCTGATATTGTTCCAAATCTATCCCCTACTGCCTGCCCTATGCAAGCTTTAGCTACATTCATACAGCTTGCTCCATTAGTGCAAAACTGAAAGACGTGGGCAGATGGCACTTTCCTGTTAAAGCCACACAGCTTCATTTTACTACTACTACTACTACTACTACTACTACTACTACTACTACTACTACTACTACTACTACTACTACTACTACTTTACCACCGCTTTACCACCGCTTTACTACTAACTACCACTTTACTATTATTTTACTACTGCTTTACTATCACTTTACTACTACTTTACTAAAGCCACGTGGCTTCATTTTATGCTGACTGCTACTACTACTACTTCACTACTTTACCACTACTTTATTACCACTTTACTATTTCACTACTGCTTTACTATCACTTTAGTACTGCTTTACTGCGGCTTTACTACTTAAGATAGTGAAAAGTAGGATATATTAAAAAACCAGGGGAGCCCCAGCCATGGCGGCCACTGGAGAGCACCAAAGGTGAGCCAGCGGCAGAGTGGCAGGGCAGCCTCCAAGGCAGCAGCCAGGGAGGAGGACGAGGAGGAGCTGCGCCCGGTACTGACTGATCCACGGACCAGTACCGGTCCCCGGCCCGGGGGTTGGGGACCACTGGTTTAGAGTAGTGGCCTCTACTCTGGAGAATGGGTTTGAGTCCCCACTTCTCCACACAAAGCCAGCTAGGTGAACTTGGGCCAGTCAGTTCTCTCAGAGCTCTCATCCTCACCTACCTCACAGGGTGTCTGTTTATTATGTTGTGGGGAGAGGAAGGCAAGGCAATTATAAGCCACTTTGAGACTCCTTTGGGTTATAAAAGCGAGGTATAAAAACTCCTTCATTTTCACCATACCAGTTCTTGAAAAAACACTGTGGCAAGGTGGTATAAAAGGCGATTCTAAACTGCTTTGAGACTCCCGAGGCCTGCTAGGTGACTGTGGGACAGTCATGGTTCTCTCAGAGCTCTCTGAGCCCCACCTACCTCACAAGCTGTCTGTTGTTGGAGAGGGTGACTGTAACCTGCTTTGAGAGTCCCAAGGCCTGCTGGGTGACCTTGGGCCAGTCAGTTCTCTCAGAGCTCTCTGAGCCCCACCTACCTCACAAGCTGTCTGTTGTTGGAGAGGGTGACTGTAACCTGCTTTGAGAGTCCCAAGGCCTGCTGGGTGACCTTGGGCCAGTCAGTTCTCTCAGAGATCTCTGAGCCCCACCTACCTCACAAGCTGTCTGTTGTTGGAGAGGGTGACTGTAACCTGCTTTGAGAGTCCCAAGGCCTGCTGGGTGACCTTGGGCCAGTCAGTTCTCTCAGAGCTCTCTGAGCCCCACCTACCTCACAAGCTGTCTGTTGTTGGAGAGGGTGACTGTAACCTGCTTTGAGAGTCCCAAGGCCTGCTGGGTGACCTTGGGCCAGTCAGTTCTCTCAGAGCTCTCTGAGCCCCACCTACCTCACAAGCTGTCTGTTGTTGGAGAGGGTGACTGTAACCTGCTTTGAGAGTCCCAAGGCCTGCTGGGTGACCTTGGGCCAGTCAATTCTCTCAGAGCTCTCTGAGCCCCACCTACCTCACAAGCTGTCTGTTGTTGGAGAGGGTGACTGTAACCTGCTTTGAGAGTCCCAAGGCCTGCTGGGTGACCTTGGGCCAGTCAGTTCTCTCAGAGATCTCTGAGCCCCACCTACCTCACAAGCTGTCTGTTGTTGGAGAGGGTGACTGTAACCTGCTTTGAGAGTCCCAAGGCCTGCTGGGTGACCTTGGGCCAGTCAGTTCTCTCAGAGCTCTCTGAGCCCCACCTACCTCACAAGCTGTCTGTTGTTGGAGAGGGTGACTGTAACCTGCTTTGAGAGTCCCAAGGCCTGCTGGGTGACCTTGGGCCAGTCAGTTCTCTCAGAGATCTCTGAGCCCCACCTACCTCACAAGCTGTCTGTTGTTGGAGAGGGTGACTGTAACCTGCTTTGAGAGTCCCAAGGCCTGCTGGGTGACCTTGGGCCAGTCAGTTCTCTCAGAGCTCTCTGAGCCCCACCTACCTCACAAGCTGTCTGTTGTTGGAGAGGGTGACTGTAACCTGCTTTGAGAGTCCCAAGGCCTGCTGGGTGACCTTGGGCCAGTCAGTTCTCTCAGAGATCTCTCAGCCCTACCTACCTCACAAGGTGACTATTATTGGAGAGGGTGATTGTAACCGGCTTTGAGGCCTGAGCCAGACACGGTTCTCTCAGAGCTTTCTCAGCCCAACGACTTCACAGGGTGTCTGTTGTCAGGAGAGGAAGAGAAGGCAATTGTAAACTGCTTTGAGACTCTCTCTGCCCCAGCTGCCTCACAGGGTATCTGTTGTGGGGAGAGGAAGTGAAGGTGAGGAGGAGGAGGAGGAGGTTGGTTCTTATATGCCACTTTTCCATACCCATCATGCTTGGCTTGTCGGATCGGAGAGACCCTTAGGAGATTACTGGGAGTCCTTGGGCTCAGTCATGCTCCCCCTGCCTAACTTGCCGATACAATAGAGAACCATGTAAGCTGTTTTGGAGCCTCGCTTGGATGCACGTTAGTCTCCATTTTTTGGAAAGGCAATTTCTCCAGCCGTGTCACCCCCTCCTGTGGGAGCTTTCCCAGTCTGCACAGGGAAATTCCTCTTTGAAGATCGGCACCCCTGGGAGAAAACCAAGCCGCATTTGATGTTAGCCATTCAGTCGAGTCCGATGTTGGGCGATCCTGCGGCTCAATTGTTGTTACAATTTTCGATCTTGCCCTGCTTCTTTTAGTTGTTCCACGTTCTGGCTGGTGTCTGTTTCGGTCGTCTCTAACCACCACGTTCTTTATTGGCCTGGTTTACTTTTTAGCAAACCACCTTGAATGAATCTGCCCATCCCACTGGGTCTCAGTAAGAGTTGAGTTGAGGCTCCTTGTAGTTCCAGCATTCCTTTATGTTATTGTTATTATGTTAATGTTATCGTTGTTATTCACTTTGTTGTTCTATAAATGATGTTACCTATATCATAGAATCATAGAATCATAGAGCTGGAAGGGGCCATACAGGCCATCTGGTCCAACCCCCTGCTCAATGCAGGATCAGCCCTAAGTATCCTAAAGCATCCAAGAAAAGTGTGTATCCAGCCTTTGCTTGAAGACTGCCAGTGAGGGGGAGCTCACCACCTCCTTAGGCAGCCTATTCCACTGCTGAAATACTCTGACTGTGAAATTTTTTTTCCTGATATCTAGCCTATATCGTTGTACTTGTAGTTTAAACTCATTACTGCGCGTCCTCTCCTCTGCAGCCAACGGAAACAGCATCCTGCCCTCCTCCAAGTGACAACCTTTCAAATACTTAAAGAGGGCTATCATGTCCCCTCTCAACTTCCTTTTCTCCAGGCTGAACATTCCCATGTCCCTCAACCTATCTTCATAGGGCTTGGTCCCTTGGCCCCAGATCATCCTCGTTGCTCTCCTCTGTACCCTTTCAATTTTATCTACATCCTTCTTGAAGTGAGGCCTCCAGAACTGCACACAGTACTCCAGGTGTGGTCTGACCAGTGCCATATACAAGGGGACTATGACATCTTGTGATCTTAATGTGATGCCCCTGTTGATACAGCCCAAAATGGCATTCGCCTTTTTTACCGCTGCATCACACTGCCTGCTCATGTTTAGTTTACAATCCACAAGTACCCCAAGATCTCGTTCACACACAGTGCTACCTAGAAGCACAGGGAAATTCTATCCCCCATCCAGTAGGCATGCTTTTCATTTTTCTGACCCAGATGTAGAACTTTACACTTATCTTTATCATTTTCTTGTTTCGTGTAAACCGCCCTGAGCCTTCGGGGAGGGCGGTATATAAATACAATAAATAAATATTTTAAAATGATTAAAAACAGGACACCGGAAGTATCCTAAAGACATTTATACTGATTCTAAGATACAAACAATAGTACCGTTTATATTGCAATACAAAGTTGAATATTAAAGACGACAAGAATATTACCGCACAATACGACAACAATAGGCTACTGGTATGAGTAACAAATTCGGGAAGATGTTTGCCATTGTTCTGGCATCAATACTCGTTTTCTACCGCACCTCACATATACGAACTTTCAGTGGGCACAACAGCCCTTCACAGGAATACTCTTATCTAAAAAGGCTACAGATGCTGAATAAAATATTGCATTTTCTTTGTAGTAATCTTGAAAAAACATCGTTAATAAAAAATCCATATAGATCTGAAAAGGCCAATAATAAAATCTGAGAAAAGGTGTACAAGGATTATACAAAATACTGGAGGGGTGGGGGGGGGAGTGGTTTAGTTTTTAAAATGTGGTTTAATACTGCAATTCATATCGTCTAGCGAATAACAAAAATAAGAACGAAAACAAAGAAGTGCATGGGGGTTTCGGGGTAATTGCTCTGCTCCACGGTCCTTGTGTGTATGGGAATGCTTCGGGAGCTCACCGGCAGCAGAGACAGAATAAATAGCAGTTGCTCACACGTCCTCGGTGTCTTCTATTAGGTCTTGTGCGATGAGAAGATGGACAGTCTATCCAGGAAAAGAGGACTTCCTGTGGGTGATGGTGCCCACTTCCTCTCTTCTCCACAGGACTCCCAGAAGTGGCATCTCAAAAACCAACTAGGACTACAAATAGCAGCTTGGGAAATAGCTGAAGGTTGGGTGGGCGGGGCCTGTGGAAGGTGTGGTCTGGAGAGAGGAGGGGCCTCTGGAGGGTATAATGCCACAAAAGCCTACCCTTCAAAGCAGCCATTTTCTCCAGGGGAGCTGATCTGTCACCTGGAGACCATCTGTAATCCCAAGAGATTTCTGGCCACCACCAGGAAGTTGGAAACTCTATAACCCAACCGAGGTGTTTCTTCTGTTATTGATTCAGCGGAAATGCTTGAGGCCACAGTATGAAGGAAGATAAAGGGAAGCAAGGGACAGAGAAAGCAGGGTGGGGACCGCGAGGGGAGGGGAGAGACACAGAAAAGGGACAGTGAGAAATCTGCATACTGTGCTGCGTTTGTATAGAAGGAGAATGTGTATTTTGAGGGGGAATGGGAGAAGAACGAACCTCTGAGCGATGAAGTCTGCGTCACGTGTCACAAGATTGCAAAGAACGGTGGGCCAAGCTAAACGTTTCACATCAGTGTGCAGAAGGGTAGCTTGAGCCCTCCTGGCCTTCTCCTCTCCCCAAAGCAACTCTTTTTGTGCAAAACAAAGTGGGTGAGGGGTTACCGTGACGTGCACTTGAGCATAATACTGACCCTGTCTGTTTTGTGTTAATGAAGGAGCGAGTTGGCGTGTGTAGATGTGAAGGAAGACTTTTGCGTGAGAGTTCTGTGCTTCGAGATGGGAGGATGAAAAGACCCTTTTGGCCGGGTCCTTTTTGCCTGAGTAACTAGCGGCTTCTGGGGTGAGCTTTCGCCGGTGGCAGCTGAAGCCGCACGGTGGGCGAGGCGGCCAAAAACTAGTCAAATGGTTTGGAAGCCGGTCAGTCTTCATGCTTCCCGGCAAGGCTGTTACATGTTGGGCAAGGGGAAATGCTTGTGCAAAAATACGCAGGTGTGCTTTTCGGGAATCTCGTCATCGGGGCGCTTTTTGTCTCTTTTGTGTCAACTGGGCCGATCCCCTCAGCCTGGGAAACCGCTCAAAGGCGGGCGATACTTTAAGGCCTAAAAATAGGTGCCCTCCAGCTGAACGGGGCAGCCGCTACGGCCGCAAAGTGGTTTTGCTCCAGCCGCAAAGTGGTCTTGTTCATCGCTCCAAGAAAATCAGTGCTTACCCCCAAACGAATGCCAGCTGTTCAGGAAACACCACCCCGGTCCAGCCCCAACTCGCAGAGCTGCAGAAAGAGCTTTTCTAAAAGGCTACGTTCTGCTCCTCTGACACCGTGCTTTAGTAACTCTTCCAACTAATAATCTGCTCAAACAAAGAAGTCACTTTTTTTTTCCAGGAAGGGGGCAGTCCCTGTAGTTCTACTCGACCGAAATCTGCTGGGAATAGGACTCTGTGTCTTGCATGAAACTTGGCATACCGTTAAGAGAGGGAGACACCCCCCCACACACCCTGACCCCCACGCCCACCCTTCACAGCGTCACACGTCAATTCCAACTTCATCGTTTTGATTAGGTCCGACTACGAGGAAGAGCGAACACAGCTTTCCAGAAGAGGCGGGCATCCTCGCTTCTTTGTCGCTCTCCCCGAAACCGGTTCGCTTGCTTTCCGGGTCTTTCTCTCGCTCTCGCCTCAGTAAGGATACTGTTTCTGTTTCTTGCCCGAAAAACAGGCCAGCCAAGTGCAGATCAGCATTGCCGCAGCGGCACCTCCTCCGGTGCAGTAATAAGCCCAGCCAATTTCACAAGTGCCTGTGGGCGAGTCAAAGGACAATCAAAAGACAACGTTGTGGGGGGCGTCTATTGACGTTCAGGGCCGGATTTTCCTACAGGCGAACTAGGCTTCGGCCTAGGGCCTCAAGATCAAGAGGGGCCTATGTTCAAATTGTTAGCAAAATTAAAATTACACTATTACATCAATCACAATGTGTTTCATTTAACATATTTATATATATCACAGTAATGATGTATTTTATTATTTCTCATGTAATTTACAAACTTAAAAATGGGAGGTGAAAGGGCCACATAAGTGGAATAGCCTAGGGCAGGGGTAGTCAAACTGCGGCCCTCCAGATGTCCATGGACTACAATTCCCATGAGCCCCTGCCAGCATTAGCTGGCATTTGCTGGCAGGGGCTCATGGGAATTGTAGTTCATGAACATCTGGAGGACCACAGGTTGACTACCCCTGGCGTAGGGCCTCTTTTCATGTAAATACGGCCCTGTTGACGTTGCATGTATCCCGCCCTCTCCGGAATGTTCCTGAGACAGCTAATGCAGAAGAAAACTGCAAACCAAATACACACATCTCTACAACAAGAGGTAACAACTGCAACAGGTTACAGCTATTTAAACAAAACAATTACCCATAATAGTTCTATTCCACCACCTCTCTCGGTGGAAAAGTGTGTTTTTTTATGTGCCCTGTGTTTGGTTCCGTACAAACACAGCTTTCCACAATTTAAAACATGCCCCCCAAAAATCAAATTATTGAAAGGAACAGAATAAAACAAAGCTGCTCCATCAATACGACAATTTAGGATTTAAAATACTACAATTACAAGGGCTGCACATAATGATTTGGAGCAAGGCCATGAATTGCTATCAAGTGGCTATTTCTGAAGAGCACCAGGTGGTGTGTCATCTTTTGGAGTGTGCTCGGAACACATGCCATCATTGGGCATTTTGTCTGAAACAAGAGGCATGGTACAGTCTAAATTTAAGGGCTTTGAAATCCCACTGACTTTTATAAGAATTAAGAAAGCGCTTAATTATAGAATCATAGAGTTGGAAGGGGCCATACAGGCCATCTAGTCCAACCCCCTGCTCAACGCAGGATCAGCCCAAAGTTCTGTTAGGATTGTGTAATCGAGTGTCCTCCCTGCAGAAATGTTTAAAATATTTTCTCACATCTCAGGGTTTCTTCAAATTCCAATCTTCAGAACAATATTTGCTCCTCTCTGCCTGCTGGAAGATGAAATCTCGTGGGGAAGGGAAGGGCCCTTTCTTGTCTCCCTGTGCATGATATGGTGGATGTTTATAAAATTGTTAACTGTGCCAAGGATGTTGAGGAAAACGAATATATTCTGTCTTTCAACAACATAACTCAGTTCATCACTCATTTCCATGCCAGTGTTTGATCTGGCTTGGATGCTACTAGGAAGCAGGTCATACTCTCCTGCTTCCACATTGCATTATATACATTCAATAACCATCTAGCTTTCCTGAAATCTTCCCAAAGCCTAGTTTACTACCATATTTTTAACGGATTCCAAAAAGCTGGGGTGAGTGCCTTGTAGATAGGAAAACTGAGTTGCATGTATCCATAACCTATGTTCATCCATGTCTTCTGTGCATTTGGACTGTGCCTGCACAGGCTTGCCACAAACAGAATTTTTCTAGCTTTAAGAGCCTAAAAGGGGGGGGGGGCTCCGTTACAAATCCGATGCAATGGCACCTAAACCATCATTTACAGGAGAACACCCCTTCAACACTTCCTGCCAGGCCACTGCAAACCCCCAACAGAAAAAGCACAGTGGGGCAGTAGGGAGGGAATGTGTGTCTGCACAGAAGACACTGATGAACATAAGTTACAGGTAAATGCAACTTTGTTTTCATCTTCTGTCTTCAGTGCAGCTTCTCACTGAAGAGGCTCTTATTGAAACAGAGACTAGAGAACCACCTTGATGACTTCTGCATCTTTTCTTGATTGCAGAACCCAAACCTGTCTGTCAAACATGTCTTCAGCTGCCTATGTTGCTGATTTGCAAATGTCCACAACTGACACCCTCCAATGAAACGCAGCTGAAGACCCCCAGGCCCTGGTAAAGTGCGCCTTAATATCAAGAAGACATGGCTTGCTAGAAACCTTATAACGAGACTGGATGTTTTGCCACAAGTCATCAAGATATGGACTGCAATGATGTTCATCCACCCTTCTTAGGGCCAGAATAACAATAAAGTTTGCTGTCTGAAAGTTTTCTGTTGTCCAGGGAGAGGATAGTCATGTACAACAATGACGCTCATGGCCATGGATCTTGCAGGTGCCTCTGCAGCATGTCTCCAAACATTTACTTCTTGCTTGGAGAGTTTTATAGCTTCTGCCTGAATAAGCTTGGCCGAAGCTCTGGATTCCGCAGGGAGCTTATCTAGATATTGGAACAGCTTGTCCCACAAGAAAATCTGATAGTCCCCCATAATCACCGGAAAACGCAAATTTCTGAAAATCAGGGCAGTTAAAAGAATACGTCTTGCAGCGAAGCAAATCAAGGTGCTGACTCTATCAGATGAAGAGTCTCTGGCATGACTGCAGCTTCCCAATGATGAGAGAGAAAGGTGGGGGATGTATAGACAGGAATTCAAAACAATCTTGTTTTATTCCATAGAGTATTTTGATCCTCTTTGAAGTTACTAGAATTGACACTGGCGTTTGCCACACTTCAGTCATGGAATCTTCCACATTCCTGCAAAACTGGAAAGGCTACAATGCCCTGGGAATCTTGGGAGAGGTGACTTAAATTTTTATCTTTCAGTTTATTATCTCCAGTTGAGACACGGATGCCTAATGCCTTAGCCATCCTCAACATTTGTTTGCCGTATCAGCAAAGATCTTAATTAGGAGATATGGGTGTGTGATCTCTGATGCTGTCATCGGGGGAAAGTTCGGACTGACTAGCTCCCAGAACTACAATAGGATACAACGGTACCTTCACCTTCTGGTTTGGACTCAGGGGACACTGGAGGTTGAAACTTGAATCAACCAAAGCTTTTTGTTGAATGGTTACACCCTGGCCTGGGTGGTTTAGGTTGGGGACAAAATTCTGGCCACAACTGCAAATAAGCAGGGGATATATATAGTAAGGGTGCCATGGAAGTGAGGCAGACTGCAACCATGGGGCGTTTTTTGTCAGTTCCGACTTGGGTTGGCAAAGGATCCTCTCGAGGAAGACTTATACCATCACTCTGAGTTTGTGATATAAGCTTGTCCAAAGATTATAGGTGCAGTATTAGAGCGTAAGGTGGTGATGGGGTACACCAAAATGACATCCAAATCCATGCAGGAAGTAGGTGGTGAGGATGATGTCTTCTGATGCTTGGAGGATGAAGCCATCTCCTCCTTATGCTTATTCTCCTTTGCTTCTTTGGAAGGAGCCTCGGAACAGCTGTGCGCCGGAACCCAGAATTAAGACGAGGTCAGGAACTGAACTGAAGACATAGATCACTTCAGAGGTGACTGTGGCTTCATGGCTGCCAGAAATGTTGGAACCAAGTGTGGAAGGCTGGAACAGGCTCCAGAATGGAAAGTGAAAAGGCCCACCTGAGGATGGAGCTTTCACTGGATTTGATTCTTGAACTGACTTGGATGGTTCGGATGTAAGGGCCTTCTTCCAGAGAGCCTTGGCAAATATCACATTATGGCCATGCTTCTCACTACAATGTATGTATTCCTTGAAGAGCTCATTGCATTGGAAGCCATAAGGGACTTTGGTCCGAGTTCTTCCATTAAGAAAATAGGGGGGGGGGGGGAGTCAGCAAAAGTAACCTCATCACCACCGAGAGGAAGGCCTGCGACGACTCCAAATCCCCACAAAACAATAAGATCTCTGGAGAGAGAATGATTCTATCCATGTGGTGACAGAAAAGGAACTGAGGGTGAAGGGGGCATTTCCCCCCTAACATGTGACAGATTGGCGGGGAAAATGTCGGCTCCAGAAGAGAGGGGCGCCCCTTTTGGGCTCTAAAAAGTAGAAAAATTCTCTCCAGGCAGTCCTGCCCAGGCTTGGGTACTCATTTTACTGACCTCAGAAGGATGGAAGGCTGAGTCAACCTTGAGCCGGCTGCTGGGATCAAACCCCCAGCCTCATGGGCAGAGCTTCAGACTGCATGTCTGCTGCCTTACCACTCTGCGCCACAAGAGGCTCTGCAGAGTTTGAAAGGCACTACAAAATGCAGAAAACATATTCTTGAAGGTGTGTAAATTAGTAGAAAATCTTGGTCTGAGTTGGGATAAATTGAAAAGCATCACAACTGATGGTGCAAGAAATATGGTGGGAGGCAAAGCTGGTGTAGTTGCAAAAATCAATGAAGAGATATTGAAATTAAACGGTACACTTTCCAAGCAATTTCACTGCATCATCCATCAGCAAGCCTTGTATAGTAAGAATCTTCAGTGGGAAAGAGTGATGCGTATAGTTGTTTCCGGCATTAACTACATCAGGCATCATGGCCTTGCTCATCGTTAGTTTCAAAATTTCTCTCAGAGATAGATGCAGAACATGGTGATGTATTGTTCCCTGCTGAAGTCAGCTGGCTTAGCAGAGGCAAAGTCCTCAAACGTTTTTTTCAGTTTTCATCATGAAATTGATGTCTTTCTTGAGGGGAGAGAAAAAGGTCAAGAAGCACTTTCTGACCCTGAATGGATGTTTGATTTGGCTTTCTTAATGGATATCACAGAGCACCTGAACACATTGACTCTAAGGTTGCAGGGGAAAGGAAAGCTTGTGTGTGACATGTATACTGAATTGAAAGCTTTTGAAGCAAAATTAATCTAGACAGCATCCTAAAAAGCAGAGACATCACCCTGCCAATAAAAGTGTGTCTAGTCAAGGCTATGGTCTTTCCAGTTGCAATGTATGGCTGTGAAAGTTGGACCATAAGGAAGGCCGAGCATCAAAGAATTGAGGCTTTTGAACTCTGGTGCTGGAGAAAACTCTTGCGAGTCCCTTGGACTGCAAGGCGAACAAACCGGTCAGTCCTAGAGGAGATCAGCCCTGACTGCTCCTTAGAAGGCCAGATCCTGAAGATGAAACTCAAATACTTTGGCCACCTCATGAGAAGGAAGGACTCCCTGGAGAAGAGCCTAATGCTGGGAGCGATTGAGGGCAAAAGAAGAAGGGGACGACAGAGAATGAGGTGGCTGGATGGAGTCCCTGAAGCAGTCGGTGCAAACTTAAATGGACTCCGGGGAATGGTAGAGGACAGGAAGGCCTGGAGGATCATTGTCCATGGGGTCATGATGGGTCGGACACGACTTCGCAACTAACAACAACAATGCTGCAATTGACTAAAATTTGAAAAGGATGGAAATTTACAATTTAATGCTGAAAGACACATTAAAGCACTGAACCTATTGCAGGTGGAATTTCAGAACAGATTCACTGATTGCCCTAAGCTTGGAAAGGAAATAAGAATGTTTCAGATTCTATTTGAAGTATCACCAGAAGATGCAAGTAACTTTTTTGAGACCCCTGCTCTACAATATAAAAATCTGCAGGATAAAATCCTTCCAGGAGCTTACAGTTTTATACAAGTCCCTCCCTACTCTCAGCTGTGCTATAAGCGCTATGACTGGATCTTTGAAGAACCGGAGCAGTCTCTTACCCAGTTCAAACTGGTTGGAAAGATTGCCGCAAGTCTGCTTGACTTCTTCACTGTCCCAGCCCAGAGGATAAAGAGCACAACCGGAACCAATTAACAAGCCTGCAGAGATAAAAACAAAAGAAAACACACAGATAAAATAGGGTTGCCTGTTGAGCCGGGAGTGGGCGGGATTTGGGGAGGGGAGGGACCTCACTGGAAGATTATGTTATGAAGACCGCCTTGCAAAGCAGTCATTTTCTCCAGGGTAGCTGATCTCTTTAGGCTGGAAATGATCTGTAGTTCTAGGCCATCCCCATGTCCCACCTGGAGGCTAGCATTCCTACAAGTAAAGCAACCAGTCTCCCGGGTCCAAGTTCAAAACTCTAACCACTTTCAGAATCACACAGAGCTGGAAGAGACCACAAAGGGCCATCCAGTGCACCTCCTCAGGCACTCATCCAATGTGGAGGGTTCTTTCTCCTAATTTGAACTGACTGCTCCTTGTCCTGGTCTCTAGAGCTGCAATAAACAGGGTTCTCTCTCTCTTTAACATGTCTATCTTCTACACAGTTTAGATTGACCACAATTTTACTTGATCACACTGGCATGATGGGTTAGAATAAAAAACTGGGATTAGGAAATGATATCCAAATCCTCAGGACTTCATGAGACTACTCCCAACTTTCTATCTAAACAGGAAGGAAGATTAAACTGAGTTTAAGCCAAATTTGTAGTTCGGACTGAGGACAGGCTCTGGTGCTTGGCTCATAAAACCCTTTGATTTTTGAGAGCCAGTGTGGTACAGTGGATGCAGTGCCCGACTAGAAGCCTAGGTGACCTGGTTTCGAATCCCTGCTTCTGCCATGGAAGCTCGCTGGATGACTTTGGTCCAGTTACAATCTCTCAGCTGGACCTACTTTGAAGGGCTGTTATGGGGAAAGAGAGAAACTCAAAAGTTGAGCTGAACAGTAAAAAAAATAATGTAAAACTTGTTAATTATTTATTATAGTGCACAGTTAAAAACAGAATAAAAACATCTTAAAAACTATGCCGAACTAACAACACATAGGACCAAACGCGTTTCGACCCTTCCGGGTCTTCCTCTGTGGTCAAAATTATAATAATACACTATATAGCACTCTCTAATGTCTATAACATCACGCACATGAGAATACACTCTGAGTACAGAACTTAATGATAGCGAAGAGTGGTGACTTTAGGGACATAACATAGGAATTGGTCTCCAAAAAGGATAAAATTTACACATATTGGTTGGAGCCATAAGTTACAGTCCCCACTCCACCATTCAGCTACACATTATAGAGAGTGCTATATAGTGTATTATTATAATTTTGACCACTGAGGAAGACCCGGAAGGGTCGAAACGCATTTGGTCCTATGTGTTGTTAGTTCGGTATAGTTTTTAAGATGTTTTTATTCTGTTTTTAACTGTGCACTATAATAAATAATTAACAAGTTTTACTTTTTTTTTTTTATTGTTCAGCTCAACTTTTGAGTTCCTACCTGTTAAGGTTGGGTTTTGTTCCTTTTTTGGTTTAGCATGGGGAAAGAGAGAGACACGTTTTTGAAAGCTGCTTTGAGTCCCAACAGGGAGAAAAACAGGCTAAAAACAAATAAATGCAACCCAAACAGAAAGGTAAGACTGGTGGTGAGCTTCTAGGCTATATTATGCCACTGCTGGTTTCGCATTTTTGTCTTGGGGGATTTCTTTGTGAAGAATGAGCAATAATAATACACACCGCCCTTGCAAGAATGATTCACTAGCCCATAAACAAATATGCAGATCTTTTCCTGTCACGGGTCTGTTTTGTATTCTGCATTTGCAGATGTGACCCAGCTTTCCCTCCGGGACTTCATGACCATCAAGGATTGAGAAAAATGTGAGGTATGCCTACACAGACGGAGATTCCAGACTACGTTCCTGCAAGATTGGGAACACTCTGTTTACCAGATACCCATTCCTTGCTGATGCAACTCTTTGCTTAGGAAGGGCTAACAAATCATGGCAGAGGAATAGAGAAACTACGTGTCCATTTTTGCTAGAAATCCCAAACAAGCGTGATGAGGAAAATCCCCAAAGGATTTTTGTGAAGGGTACTTGATACTTGGGAGAGGGGAGAGAATTAACTGTGAACTGGCGTTTAATTTTTCCGAACAAGATACTGCCTTTGTAAGTACAAATTCAGAATTGAGGAAGAACTGGACTTTTGCATTTGAGGGATGAAATGCACTCCAGGGAAATATCTTACAGTCCGTGTCTTTGAGCAGCCAAGGAATTTAGGCAGTTGAGGTGGATTTTCAAGGTGGAAGCTCAGAACTGGATAAACTGTGGATCCCACTTGCATCAAAAACTCAGATTATTCCTCACAATAGAACAGGGGTAGTCAAACTGCGGCCCTCCAGATGTCCATGGAACGCTGGCAGGGGCTCCTGGGAATTGTAGTCCATGGACATCTGGAGGGCCGCAGTTTGACTACCCCTGCAATAGAAGATTACTGCATTACAGGGTGTGGAAATCTGGCAGTTTGAAGAGCACGCTTCCTAGCCATTATGCCTCTGTGTAAATATGCAAGATACTGAAAGCTATTTTATAAATCTGGAGTTCTGTAAAATACTAAAATACACTGCTTGTCTCATAGAATCACAAAGTTGGAAGGGATCTCCAGGATCATCTAGTTCTACCGCCTGCACAATGCAGGAACTCACAACTACCTGCCCACCCACAGTAACCCCAGTTTCATGCCCAAGTGATCCCCCAGTTGCATGGAGGGTTGTCAACCTCCAGATGGGGCTAAGAGTTGCCAGTTCCCTCCTCCTTTCTGCTCATGGTAAGTCCTTCTCCTATCCTATGCTTGTTGGGGATGGGGGGAAACTTATCAGGAGAAGGAGGGATGCCCAGCTGCCATTACAATCATGATCCAGAAGTCACATCCTCATGCAGTGGCATTAGGACCATGTTCTGGTATTTGGGCAGAAGCTCTATGGCAAATTTGGATTCTACCATAGAGTTTTTGTCCCCAATGATGCCAACGCAATGGTGTCACTTCCGGATGACTGCAGAAGTGATGTAGACATATTGATTCAACATTGACAGGGCCTCTGAATAACCCCTCCACCCCCAGCCAGTTGATCAGCAGCAGGGCAGTGGGGCCTGACGGTGTGGGATCTACACCTTTACTGGAGGGGGGATCTGACAAGCCTAGGTGGGGTGTTGACTTTCCCCAAAATTACAACTGATCTCCACTCTACAGAGTTGGCTTACCAGGTCTCCTGCCAAGGTGGGAGATATCCTGCTGTCCCTGATGGCACTTGGAAAGGCAGTGGGGTCCAAAAAGGAGCAGAAGCATTGTTGCATCAACAGTGTGATGTCACTTCCAGGGCAAGCCCAGAAATGACAGCATGATACTCTAGGATTCCCCCCTCTCAAACTCTATTATTTCCTCATCCCTGCCCCTCTCTCTCCCTGTCGGGAACCCAGAGAGATCAGTTCCCTTGGAGGAAATGGCGGCTTCCAAAGGTGGTCTCTATGGTATCATATCCGCAATACGCTCCTCAGCAAACTCCACCCTCCGCAGACAGCATCCTACAGACCCCCAGGGATCCCCAAAGCCAATACTGGAAAACCTTGATGTAGGTAATTTTCAGGGTCAAGCCATTTCTCCATCGCAGACATGTTTTTGTCTGATCTACCCATCTTTCCGCATCAATCCTACGAGACGCTATTCTTATTTCATTACCACATGCAAGCCTGGGAAATGACAGGGAATGATTATTATTTTTCCCATTAGGCAAATTGGCCTGAATTCTCATGAAAAATTTAGTTCCATCGAGAAGGGAAAGCTTCCAGCGCTATCAGTACTGCAGACTGTGTACTTGGCGAGAATCCCTTGCCTAGGGGAGGGAAATGACCCAGCTATTATCTGATCTGCTGTTTCGATGCAGCTGTATGTATCAGATCACAATTCTTCATTATTGAAACAATCATTTCCAAACAGCAGGGGCCCAAGAAAGCAAGAATTAATTCAGCAATACGCATTCATGAATGTGCAAATAACAGAAGCGTCTCCAGCGGAGAACGGAGGCCGTGCCAGTAACTGTTGAATCGAAAATGCTGTTAAAAAGGCCCGCTGGCACTCAAGCTACTATTAAATGAGTCGTACTTTCTGCAAAACGAAATGTTAGGACCCCGTAAAGACCCTTGCTTAGTGAATATCAAAGCGGCGATTAAAGATTCCACCGTCGCTAATAATTGCTTCCCATGTGGCCATTGTTCATAAAGATGCTTTATAACAAAAGTGGCGCCCACAAACCCGGCAGCTCATTAAGCCCATAATAAAGGTTACATTTCATACTTTGCTCTTCTCAAATTACAGTCAGCTTGGCTAATTAAAACCTCGTCTGTACAGTAGAGGGTACAAAAAGCCAACTCTAAGTAACTCGGCCTGAGAATACAATGATACAGTTCACAGCACAGCTGAATAGTTTCATTCAAAATTCTTCTTTGTAATAAAAAAAAAACTCTCTCAGAACTTGAAGTGCAGGAAGTCCAAACGGAAATCCCCAAGAATAAGGCCATAAAGATGAAGATGCCATTTTGTGCCATAGTTCCTACCACAGGAGTCTCCAACAGGCCGGCCACAAACACCTTTCATGGTGTCTACCAAGCGTTTTTTAGAAGGTGAGTAGGGCCAAATGGGTTTTTTGCTCATCAGTTATTGTAGATTTGACAGATTATGCAGATTAAAAAGAAGAAGAAAATTGCCTTGGCAGCAGCTGCCAACTTCACTATCTGACTGCAGGTGGGCTGTGGCAGCCATTTTGTGGCTCTTTCTCCTGCGGCAGCCGGTTTGTGGCGGCCATTTTGTAGCTTTCTCCGCATTCCAAACATGTCTGCAGGCTCAGAAAGGTTGGAGAGCCCCCTCGGCAACCTTGATGGAAGACTTCAAGCAGCATCTTCACTGGCAGGAGGGGTTCATACGAGGAGAGAGAGCTCTATCTCAGGCGCACCAAGCTCGAGCCCTTTTAGTAGAGCTTTATAAATCAATACTGACCCTTTGAATTCTGCCAGGAAACGGGAGAGCTAATGCAATTGCTGCAAAACAGGTTTTAGAAGTTCCATCAGGAGACGGGCCACACAGGGCACTCCACATTAGCGGCTGCTTCTGAATAAACACTGTCCTGGAGGGCAGCTCCTGTGAAATTGCCTGCAGGAGTTAATCCACACATTCCTCATGCACAGCAGACAGATAAAACCCGGTCGCCTGTAACACAAACAGGAGAATTTTCATCTCCTCTTCCGTTTCCGTTTGTGCCTGGCATGCAATAATGCAGAGGCAAGCAATGAGAAGCCACCTCTAACCTTCTTCCTTGAAAACCCCATGAGGTCACTGTAAGACAGCCGTGACTTGTTGGCAAAAACAAAAGTGCTCGCTTATGTACACCTGGCAAGTCCCAAGATGCTCTGGCCAAGGAGGAATATGCCATACATTTCATGTTGATGAGTTCAACAAAGACGCCCACATTTTCAAACTTTGGCAACATGTATGTTTTAGAGATTACCCTTGCTGTGGTCCAGAACAAGTTCTCATGAAACCTTACTTGTAATGCATCACGACTGATTAATCATGTACGTTTACAGCTCTTTGTAAACTTTTGTTTTCAAATGCATTACGCTCTGTCCTACATGCTTCTTCTGAAGGGATTTCTTGATACCAGCTGTTTGCTGACTCAGACTCACCCTTCTGTTGTTGTTAGTTGCAAAGTCGTGTCCGACCCATCGCGACCCCATGGACAATGATCCTCCAGGCCTTCCTGTCCTCTACCATTCCCCGGAGTCCATTTAAGTTTGCCCCTACTGCTTCAGTGACTCCATCCAGCCACCTCATTCTCTGTCGTCCCCTTCTTCTTTTGCCCTCGATCGCTCCCAGCATTAGGCTCTTCTCCAGGGAGTCCTTCCTTCTCATGAGGTGGCCAAAGTATTTGAGTTTCATCTTCAGGATCTGGCCTTCTAAGGAGCAGTCAGGACTGATCTCCTCTAGGACTGACCAGTTTGTTCACCTTGCAGTCCAAGGGACTCACCCTTCAACCAAAGAGCAAAGAAGAGACAAAGCTCTGGAGATACAGATTCTGTTCTGCTTCTCACCTCATAGATAATAAGCTTCCTCCATAACAGGCATTAGAAATAATTTTGTGACCAGCAAGATTCTAAACCACGCCTTTAGATACCAGAGCTTTCTGCTTGATAATGGTGTGGTGTTGAAGACAGTAAGAAAAAAATGTCGTAAAATCAGAGAACTTATTTGAGTATTGGGAAAACTGTGTCAGAAGAAGAGTTGGTTTTTATACCCACCTGTTCTCAATCAGGAGTCTCCATGAGGCTTTCAATCACCTTCCCTCCCTCTTCCCACAACAAACCAGTCAGTTTGGTGTAGTGGTTAGGAGTGCAGACTTCTAATCTGGTGAGCCGTGTTCGATTCTGCGCTCCCCCACATGCAACCAGCTGGGTGACCTTGGGCTTGCCACGGCACTGATATAACTGTTCTGACCGAGCAGAGATATGAGGGCTCTCTCAGCCTCACCCACCCCACAGGGTGTCTGTTGTAGGGAGAGGAATGGGAAGGCAACTCTAAGCCACTTTGAGCCTCCTTCAGATTGGGAAAAGCAGCATATAAGAACCAACTCTTCTTCTTCTTCTTCTTCTTCTTCTTCTTCCTCTTCTTCTTCCTCTTCCAACACCCTGTGAGATAGGTGGGCTGAGAGAGCTCTGACAGAACTGCTCTGAAAGAACAGCTTTATCAGGACAGTGACTAGTCCAAGGTCTCCCAGTTGACTACAGTGGGTCTGAACTGTGAGGTACCCTGGCTGCAAGTCAAAATCATGTTTAACTTTACTCTGAATCAATGAATGTAAAAAGTACTGTACACAGACTCATTCTAATTCAAACAATACTTCAAAAAAAAAAACCCAGGAATATCCACACATCAGCATCTCAGATATTATTTCAGAACTGGAGACTCAAGCGATTCCTGTCATTCTCCTCAACTCGGTATCATCCTCACAATGATGTTGTGACACAAGTTAGGCTGAGAAAGTGACTGGTCCACTTAGCAGGGCTTCCACTGCAGGGGAGGGGTGTTTGTGTCTCGGATTCCAATCTCTCTCGACCCATCTTTATCCACCTACTCTAGCAGATGCATCACAGAAGGTTGCAGAACAAGTAGCTTCAAATGCAACTCAGGCAAACAAGGCACACAAACAAAGGGAGGGGGAATTATTTGTTCTGCAATCTGCAATGCCATCTGGGGGAGGAAATATCAGATAAGCCTCCCCCCTTCCCCATCAAGTCTCAGCTGGCTCGTGACAACCAGTTAGGCCATAAGTGTCAGCAAACCTCGGGGGGGGGGGGCTTTCTTTGTGTATGGTGGTACTCATTGGTACTGACTCTCCCAAGTCCTGAAGGAGGAGTTGGTGGAAATTGGTGCTTCCTTGTATGCAAGTGGAGAAGGTGTAAAGTGCTATTAAGTTGTAGCTGACTAATGGTGGATAGTCTAGGCCAGCCTTTTTCAACCTTTTGGCCACGGAGAAGCCCCTGAAATAATTTTTCAGGCTTCGAGGAGCCCCAGAAGTGATCTCGGCTGGCCACGCCTCCAGGCCACGCCCCTGGAAGTGACATCACCACACATGTTAACCCGCAGACTTGAGGACTAGGGGAAGAGGGGAGACAAACAGGAAGCAGTTTAAGCCGGGAGTAAGCATGCTGGTTTCGCCGTCCTTCAAGGCACATAAACCACAAGAGAACTCATGCTGGGAGGGGGGCGGCAATTAAAGTTCCCTAGCTTGTGGCTGAATCCATTAAGGCAGGAGGGGAAAGGCCATGGACCCCTTCTGGAGCTCCCACGGGAATCCCTGGTCTAGGCTATCAGAGTACTGGAACCTTTATTATTATTTTTTTAATTAAGCCCTGACAAAGCTTGTTTACAAAGTCTGCCAAAATCGCTGGGGGCAAGCAGGGAGGCAGGCCGTAATTCCATGCCAACCAGCATTTAAATGTCCCCAAAGAGGGGGTTTCCTAACACAACATAGCTGAGGCATCACGGTGGAAATGCAGCAAAAAATCATTTCATCAATCTTCTCATTGCCTTTGTGTGAGCTCTGGAAGATTATACCGAGGGCATCTTAGATCTGGTGCAATAGTTCCGCAAGCTATTCCCCAGTGACAACCAGCCACTTCAGCCAAGCAAACAACTGGCTTTAAAGAGACGAGGGCTTGCTCTTAACACTGTTCTACGAGTCAATAATAGTCCCGGGTAAGATGAGGGGACGATGCATACTTGGCTCTTGTCTACAACTGGGAGGGGAGAATGTTAGAGAACCACACATTCCCGCCATCATTTTTTATTATTTATTTAATGTATTTAATGTATTTAATTTATTTAATTTATATATTGACCTCCCCGAGGGCTCAGGGTGTTTTACAGGGAACAGGAAAAGATACAGATAACATATGGTAACAGGTGATAACAGTAATAACATTATAACAACAATAACTTAACATGAACATAACAATAACATTTGCTTGAGGCCGTCTGACCCAAAACATCTACAGGTCCCCCCCCCACCCCCAAACTGAAAGGTCGAACCTACTAAGGGAGTGTCAAAGTTACTGTCGTTGAAATACTGTTCTAGTTGTTCTAGCTGGTATGTTATTGTTAGACTGTTATACGGTTATATGGTTATATTGATATTGATAGTTCTATGTAAATGTTCCAAAATGTTTTATGTAAACCGCCCAGAGCCGTAGGGGAAGGGCGGTATGAAAACCTAAATAAATGTTTCACAGGCGACAACACTGGCGTAGCGGTTGCCCCACCATTGTCAAACTAACAATCATTTCCCGAGTTCTTCTTTCCAGTCAATCACACGCTGCTTAGGGCTTTTCTCCACCTACCAAAAGGTGTATCCACATTCTCTGCAGCAGCCTGTAAAGCAAACAGGGTGTTTCCTCATTTGGGTGAAGGAAATAATCCTTGCCCATATACTACGAGAAAGTCATTCCACTTGAGGATGTTAGAAAAACAGGAAAGTTTACAAACGTGAATACATGTTTTTTATTTCTTAACTTGCTCTTTTTAAGTAACTACTATGGAAGAGCCAGAGCCTCTTGTGGCGCAGAGCGGTAAGGCAGCAGACATGCAGTCTGAAACTCTGCCCATGAGGCTGGGAGTTCAATCCCAGCAGCCGGCTCAAGGTTGACTCAGCCTTCTATCCTTCCGAGGTCGGTAAAATGAGTACCCAGCTTGCTGGGGGGTAAACGGTAATGACTGGGGAAGGCACTGGCAAACCACCCCGTATTGAGTCTGCCATGAAAACGCTAGAGGGCGTCACCCCAAGGGTCAGACATGACTCGGTGCTTGCACAGGGGATAGCTTTACCTATGCAAGAGCTGCAATTGTAAGTATACTTACTAGGGAGTAAGTCCCACAAACTCAATGGCTCTTCACTTTGCAGAAAACGTGACTTGCATTGACTGCAGTAAACGTATGCAATAAAAGAAATAATATTTCTACAACATGAATACATCTGGGCTCTCACACAGACTGAGACACCCTGCTGGCTAAAAGAATCTGCAAGCAATACATCTTTTGCACATCACTCTCTCAAAATGAGGACATGAGTTGTACTCCAGAATGGTAAAGTCATTCCCACACAAGCTAAAAGGATGGAATGTTCACAAGTAGGCAGAGACAGCCAGGTTGAGTGAAGCCTGAAAATAGGACACAACTTGGAAAATGAGGTGTATTTTGTAAAGGCAGTGAGTACTCCAATATCATATACATTGAAGAAGAGTTGGTTTTTATACCCCAATTGGTTTTTTTCAGTACCCGAAGGAGTCTCAAAGTGGCTTACAATTTTCTTCCCTTCCTCGCCCCATAACAGACACCCTGTGAGGTAGGTGGGACTGAAAGGGCTCTGACAGGACTGATCTGTGAGTACAGCACTATCAGGGCTGTGACTAGCCCAAGGTAACCCAGCTGGCTCCATGTAGAAGAGTGGGCTCACCAGATTAGAAGCTGCTGCTTTTAACCACTACACCAAGCTGGCTCTCACCAAAAAGTCACCTCCAAATTCAATCCAAATAGAACAGAAAGTTTGGCTGCAGCAATTCAATTGTCCACCCAAAAAGATGTGTATCTATGAATCTTAAATCTATTTTATATAAAGATGCTTAGGAATCACTCCTATGTTGAACTTGTTAGCGATCTTCTTGATGAGCCCGAGTCCTGAAATTTGGTACTTGGTAGTCCAAGATACCGTCATTACTAAAGCTAAAGGAAAGATCCCCAAACCAGGAAAATTAAGTGCACTGCAAAATAGTTAAGATACTTGTAAGTTATCCAGAAAGATGAAAAACTGGTACACAAGCAGTGTAAGAACCATGGATTACTAGAGAAGTCCAGGAATTGAAAAACTGTTTATGCCTGGCATGCAATTTTCCTCATAAAAATGGCTGGCATTTTTATATATACTACTGGGCTTATGGGGAGGGTCTCATCTTCCCTTCTCTGGCAGCCCCAACAGCCTCTCCCTTTTCCTGCTTCCTTCTCTGGTTCTCATCCCCCAGCCAACCTGTTACTGTTTTCCACATGGAGACAGACTTGTGTGTTTATCCTGTGGATTAACTTCCCAGGGGTGGGATAGGTGAATTACTTTCCCCCACGATTTTTCCATGACAAGCAGCAAGGAGAGTGTGGAAAAGGAGGAGGGAGACATATTTTCCCAGATAGGGAAGAAACGCAGGCATTATAACTTGGCTGGGTCTTCTAAGAACACTTGGGGAGAATTAGGAGGAAAACAGAAGGGAAAGAATTGAAAACCCATTCCCTGCACAGTGGCTCCAATCCAAATCCCCCTTTACTTTTTCGCAGCATTAAAAATGTCAAGACATCTTCTCATAGTTCTTCTGTGGTATTAACCTTCAAGGCCATCCACGGCTTGGGCCAGTTGTCTCCTCATTTTAAGAATATATTAATTCCTGCCCATTCTGGAAACCCTTCCAGGGCTGTCAAGAAACCCTGGGGTTTCACAAAAACCTGATTGAGAAAGCCTACATTAGAAGAATAAGAGAGTACAAAGACCAGGATACAAGGGAGGAAAGTGTGTGCACACAAGGCGAAAGGTAAGAGCACACACATCAGGATTTGAAGGGAGAGAACAAACTGGAAGGCATACATAAGAAGAAGAAGAAGAAGAAGAAGAGTTGGTTCTTATATGCCGCTTTTCTCTACCCGAAGGAGGCTCAAAGCGGCTTACAGTCGCCTTCCCATTCCTCTCCCCACAACAGACACCCTGTGGGGTGGGTGAGGCTGAGAGAGCCCTAATATCACTGCTCGATCAGAACAGTTTTATCAGTGCCGTGGCGAGCCCAAGGTCACCCAGCTGGTTGCATGTGGGGGAGTGCAGAATCGAACCCGGCATGCCAGATTAGAAGTCCGCACTCCTAACCACTACACCAAACTGGCTCTAAGAAGAAAGGATCACATCCGTGAGGTAAGGAATAAGAGAACTAGGTCACGAATGGGGAAAAGAGGTGGAACAAATAAGAATTCGCAAAAGCTTCACCAAGAGGTCATGGGAAGCAGCTCTGAAAGGTTCCCCTCCAGCCACCCACGCTGCCTTAGCTGGAAAGAGCGAGAGAATATAAAAACAAGCAAGTTGGCAGCGGCTGCTTATAGGAAAGCATCCGTATTTTTCTCTCTAGTTCCCTCCTACCCCCCCTTCTAGCTAACTACATTACAGACTTTCCTTGTCTGATTCTCTGGACTCTCAGACAAGGCTCCAGTGAGCCGACATGAGGTGAACAGGCTTGTGAGGGAAGGTCGTGTCTCGCAAGAGAGGGTAGTGTTGGTTGCCATGGGAGCCAACCACAACATGGTTATTTGTTCACACAGCCCGTGCGCTCCCACAGCCGCACAAAGTGTGGCCTTGAAGAATGGCAACACCATCAAGCGACTTCTGGAAAGCATCGCTCAACAAAGCAGAGACATCTGGCACAATGCAGACATCGCAACCGAACTGCGGTTCGCTTATGAATCCAGTTAATTGCCGGCTCTCCCTCTCCTCGCCTTGCGTGGTGTCAATGGTTGGCTTTGTATGGTGTCAGTGGTTCGACCAAACCGTAGTTCGTCATGAGCGCAAGGATCTTGATCAACTGATGTTAGTTGGTTATCAAGTCACTCTGGGGCAAAATTGCCCATGTGATGTTTAACAAGAAGGCTGCAGACTGGCTTATTCCTGCAGCCGAACAGCAGCTGGGAAAGAGCGGCTTTTCAAAAATATAGGTAAAGGTAAAGGTATCCCCTGTGCAAGCACCAAGTCTTGTCTGACCCTTGGGGTGATGCCCTCCAGCGTTTTCATGGCAGACTCAATATGGGGAGGTTTGCCAGTGCCTTCCCCAGCCAGTGCCTTCCCCAGTGCCTTCCCCAGTGCCTTCCCCAGGTTTGCCAGTGCCTTCCCCAGTCATTTTACCCCCCAGCAAGCTGGGTACTCATTTTACCGACCTCGGAAGGATGGAAGGCTGAGTCAACCTTGAGCCGGCTGCTGGGATTGAACTCCCGGCCTCATGGGCAGAGCTTTCAGACTGCATGTCTGCTGCCTTACCGCTCTGCGCCACAAGGGGCTCATTTTCAAAAGTATAAGGGGCACAATTAGGCTCAAGCCTTTGGGTTGAGGGTGGGGGGGAAGAGCTGTCCCGGGGAATAAATCTACAAACTGGAGGTCCCGCCTAGTAGAAGATCTTCTATTTGGTTGTATCAGAGCACAGATGCAGTTAGGATAGGCAATCCACTGACTGGCGTTGGGAGGGAATGGAGCTCTGCCAACTGATAGAAATTTTAGATTGTTTTTGTATTTTACTAGGGATTAATTGAAGGGTGGTTTTATGGCATTTGTTGTATTTTATTCTTTTGCCTTGATGTAAGCCGCCCTGGGCCAACTACGTTGGGAGGGGCGGGGTATAAATTAAAATATAAATAAAGTACAGGGGGAAGAGGGATCCCTGCATGCCCCTCCCTGCAGGGGTAGGATGTCCAGGTTCCAGTTGGGAAACTCCTGAAGGTTTGGGGATGGAGTCGAGAAGAGCTACACTGTGAGGTACACTGCCAGAATCCACCCTCCAAACAGCCATTACCTCTAGGGGAGGCTTTATCAACCAGGGTTTCATAAAACCCTGGGGTTTCTTGAAGGCTCGGGAAGGGTTTTCCCAATAGGTTAACGTTTAATGTATTTTTTTCATTTGTTAAACATTTATCAGGTCATATGTTAAACATTTATGGTCATATCGACCCACCCCCTCCCAAAATGGCCAATGATGGGCCCGGAGGGGGTGGGGAGGGGAGGGGAGGGGCACTGGGTGAGTGTGTCCACAGCTCTGCTTCCTAACCTGCACGATCGCACCCCTTCTGGGGTTTCTCAAAGCCTGAAGAATGTTTCAGGGGTTGTAAAGAAATGGAGAAAGCCTGCTCTAGGGCAGTGGTCCCCAACCCGCGGGCCGCAGCCCGGTCCCAGGCCGTGAAGGCCTCGGCGCTGGGCCGCGGCTCCGTCTTCCCTCCCCCCCCCCGATTTGCTCGCGGCCCGGAGGGGCCGGGAGGGAACGCTGCGGCCGCCGGCGGCGCAAACGCGCATGTGCGGACTGCCACGCACATGCGCATTTGCGCTGGGGCTGCCGCGCGTGCGCGGGCCCCCGGGCCGCCCTCTCCGCTTACCACTCTGCAGCGGTCCGCAGCAAGCAGAAGCTTGCGGACCGCTGCTCTAGGGGAACTGATCTCTACAGTCTGGAGATGAGCTGTAATTCCAGGGGATCCCCAGATCCCACCTGAAGGCCGGTGTCCTTAGAAGCAGCCCAGGGAGGGAAGTTTTCGCCCCATTTTGATTCATGGAATACTGTACATAACAGCTCCAAATTGGCACGAGCAATGCCCCTCAGAACTATACAATCCCCCTCAGGACTATTTCAGCTTGGGAAAACAGCACAGCGGCACGATCCTGGGCTGGATAGGGCCCCACAGATTTTTTTAAAGCTGTTCCCTCCAGCTGATGTGTGGTAATATGGAAAGGGACTCGGGTCATTATAAATCATATAGTTTTGCTGCTATCATACAATCTGAACCAGGGTCGCGCCCTTTCGTATCTACTGGAGTCACTGGGTTTAGAAGGATATAACTTTCCTTATGACTACACTGTAAGATTCCTAGCCCTGTGTATGCTTCCCTCCCCCCCCCCTTCTGTTTAGGAATTTTTCATTTCTTTTTTATTTAAGGAATGCTTGGGTCACCTCTCTAGAGAATTGTTCGAGGCAGCTGGCAACGAATCCCCGGATTAAAATCCAAGTTACTGGGAAAGAACTAAAATGTTTGGAGGACTCGCCTTCAGACATGAAAACAAACTGGAAGACGGAAGACACCACATTGTTCCAGAAGGAGAGAAGCGGAAGGGTGAGCCAGCACTTAACCATCTCCATGCCAAAAAAGAAATCCTCAATTTTCTTTGTGATGTATGACGGGAGCTTTGGAATATCTACAGCAGGGATTCCCAGCAAACCCTGGGGTCACGCAAGAGCTCCCCAGGTGCTAGGCAGCCTTTCCTTGAAATTTGGATGGCTGCTGATCTCACTAGAACCTGTTTGTTCTACAGGCCTGGGCCCATTCCGCGCACACAGGATAATGCACTTTCAGTGTCTTTTGGCAGCTGAATTTTCCTGTGCAGAACAGGAAAGTCTACTTCTAAAGTGCATTGAAAGTGCATTATCTATGGTGTGCAGAATAGGCCCTAGCCTCTTTCTCCACAATGGAAACAGTAAATGATCCATCACTTGGCCGGCTCCCGAATAATGCACTTTCAGTGTCCTTTGGCAGCTGGATTTTCCTGTGCAGAACAGCAAAATCTGCTTCTAAAGTGCATTGAAAGTGCATTATCTATGGTGTGCAGAATAGGCCCTAGCCTCTTTCTCCACAATGGAAACAGTAAATGGTCCATCGATTAGCCAGCTCCCACATCTTACTTCTGTGCCCATTTCTCTGAAGGGGCATGGCACCACTTCTGGGGTTCCTCAAAGCCTGAAAAACATTTCAGGGGTTCTTCCATGGTCAAAAGGTTGAAAAAATGGTTGATCTACAGTAAGGTGACCAGATTGTTACACTTTTGGAGGGACATCTGGGGGCACCTGGCATATTGTACCTATGTTGAAATTTTAAAATATATATTACAATACTATTTTTGCGTTCTATGAAATTTTTTGCTGCTCCATATTAGACCAAATTTTAATCAAGAACCCCCCCCCCCCCCCCCGGTCAATGGTGTCCTGCTTTACCAATGTTAAAATCTGGTCACCTTAATCTACAGTCTAGCTTCATTTCTTTTTAAATTATTAACTGTACCTCTGAAAGATGAAACCCCTACCATTACCTGAGACCAATATTCCCACAGTGGAAAGAATTGCACATAATCAGAGCTATGCTTGCACTACCTAAGAAATTTCCACTTCATTCACATATTTGTTCTTTGAACTCTTTAAATTTTCAAAAAGTCTTTATTAACTTCATTATACCTGTTCATATTTCCTACTCAACTGGTTTGTTTCAGCTGGTTTCATTCAGGAGCACATTTCTGACAGTAAATGCTAACTCCTTATTGGAATGAAATGATCAGGGAATTCCACAACGCACTTAAGGGATTCTCCAAACTTTAGGCAGAAAAAGGTTCCTGCTTTATAGATAAAGTTCTCACTTGCAGAGCAGACACAAGATTGGATAACATTGGTAAGTGATTTTTCCTATTTCCCAGGAGCCTGAAGCAGGTGTCGGGTTCAAAGGAAGCTAAATTCCTGTCTTGACTCATTATGCTCAGCTGATTTCAGTATTTGCCTCTCTTCCCAGATGACTTCTGATATCAGAGCCAGTGTAGCACTGGTCTCTCATCTGGAGAACCGGGTTAGATTCCCCACTTCCCCACACGCTGGGTGACCTTGGGCCAGTTACAGAGCTTTCTCACGCTCGCCTACTTCACAGGGTGTCTGTTGAGGGGAGAAGAGGGCTAGGGGAGTCGCTTTGAGTCTCCTTTGGGTAGTAAAAAGCAGGGTACAAAGAAAAAAAACAGTTCTTCATCACACAGACAGAAAAATGGGCCAGAGTAAGACGTGGGAAAGAGGAAGATTTAGTTTTTTTTCAGTTTCACGCATCTGTTTTAATACTAGTCCCCACCCCACCACATTCTTCAGCTTTCTTTGCATGTGAATGGGAAGCTGTTTGGCATTTTTCTTTGCTGGGACTAACAGGAGAGGTGGGTGTGGGTGACCTCCACTGAAGAAACAATGCACTGCTCTTACACAAATTAGAGCCACGGAGAGATCTCTGATCTCTCCCACACAGAGATTTCAGATCCATCCTTATCACAGATCTCATACCTTTCATCGGGTTTCGTCCTGCCTCTGTTCTATACCCCTCCCTATTTGCCCTGCAGCAGCATGTCTGCTTGTCTTCCAGAGAATCCCAAACAACCTTTGCCTCTCTTGGCTGCAACTGCATGGCCAGTCATGCAGAGGGAGGGGAGGACTGACACTATCCCTGCAGTGCCTGCATTCCAGAGTATACAAACAAAACGATATGCATCCAACCTCAGGCAAAAGCACAGCATCACAACCTGGAGAAAAGCATATTGGGAGGGAGCAAGGGCTCAGACGTTGCTCCCCAGTGGAGCAGGATTCATGCTAATATTTCCTACAGGCATACTGCCTATTGCAGGGTGAAGAGGGGAAAATGTACCTTCTGCCTCTAAGTCTTCCCTGCCTGCCTTCTCATAGTCAGCCCAAACCTTTGCTCCAGGCAAGCAAGCAATACAGCAGCAGGGCTGAGGACAACACCAGAAAGAGGATTTGCTTTTGCTAATACAGAATCAAGACACTACAGTAATTGTTGAATAAAGTTGAAGCACTTTGCATGAAAACAGCTACAGCAGGGGTGACCAAACTGTGGCTCTCTGGATGTCCATGGGCTACAATTACCATGAGGCATTGTAAGCCTGTGCTGGCAGGGGTTCATGGTAATTGTAGTCCATAAGCATCCAGAGAACCAGAGTTTGGCCACCCCTGAACTACAGGGACAATCCTCTTGTGTGGGAACATCTGCTAATTCATCTGGTGGAAAGACCCCCCTATCAGATCTGCTTCCATGGTCACTCCTGCTGCCTCAGTCTCAAGCAATCAAGCAGAGAGGGAGACACCTGAACGATGCTAGTTTCTAAAGATTGTTGACTGTTCATTTTTAGTAGCTTCATCCATTCTCTTTAAGAGATTATAAGAGCAACTCAATCTAGATTTTGACTGGTTACTTTTTAGAAGGCACTGGCAATGCCTATATGAGATTAAACAACCTCAGGAGCTCCAATAAATTTTTCCCAATTTAAAATCACACCTCCGTCTGCAGAATGACTGTGAAAAAAGCTATATAAAACGTGCTATATAAAGTGGAAATGAAAGAGCAGGACGCCAAGGCTTTCTGCTATTTTAGTGCCATTTAAAAAACACACACACACATTGACTGCAACACTTCCACAAGATGCTAGAGAAATCCCCTTCCTTTTCCCCAGTCCACAGAATTCTGCGCAAGTCCCCACTTGTAAAATACAACTGGGGATTGTGTGTATCTTGTGTATAATCACACTGGCATAGATTTTGTACCGATGCTCATTCCTTTGCGCTTTTCCACGAGGGGAAGCTGGAAAAAATGACTCATGGTTCAAAGCCGTCTCTCCGAAATACTACCAGAGGGCTTTTGTTCCTTCTGCCTAATGCACAGAGGAGTGATGGGTAAATCGTCATCTTGCCAGGATCTTTACAAAGCTGCATACCGATTGGTGCTGTTGTTATTGGGGTAGCCTGTGGGCAGCGACTCACGCAGAGGGCACCTGTGCATTTAACTAGGCCTCTGTGAGACTGGCCGTCACAGCTGATGCCCTTGTTATTCTTGGTTAGCCTGCCGAAGAGGGAGCAAAGGATACGGGCTAATTTGCATGATTACATTTAACAGCGGCCATGTTAACTGGGCCAGCCCAGCTATTTAGTGAACAGGTCAAGAGGGGGGAGATGCTTAACACCATGTGTAAGTCCACATAAACAAAACAACCCCTCGCTCGGTTCATACATGAGCGACTATATCGACTAGCCAGAATTGCAGGTCTCTTCATTCTTGTGAAACGAAACAAATAATGCCAACAAAATGGATGATTTAGTGATACGAAGGTCACGTCTGCGTTGATGAAGCCCACTTCCTTTGAATTTAAGTGCCTTTCTAAAGAGCATGTCCCTGTTGGTCCAGGCAATGTAATTTCAGAACTGTCATACTGGCACAGAAGAAGAAGAAGAGTTGGTTCTTATATGCCGCTTTTCCCTACCCGAAGGATGCTCAAAGCGGCTTACAGTCACCTTCCCATTCCTCTCCCCACAACAGACAGCCCATGAGGGAGGTGAGGCTGAGAGAGCCCTGATATTACTGAAGAAGAAGAGTTGGTTCTTATATGCTGCTTTTCTCTACCCGAAGGAGGCTCAAAGCAGCTTACATTCTCCTTCCCTTTCCTCTCCCCACAACAGACACCCTGTGAGGGAGGTGAGGCTGAGAGAGCCCTGATATTACTGAAGAAGAAGAGTTGGTTCTTATATGCCGCTTTTCTCTACCCAAAGGAGGCTCAAAGCGGCTTACAGTCGCCTTCCCATTCCTCTCCCCACAACAGACACCCTGTGAGGGAGGTGAGGCTGAGAGAGCCCTGATATTACTGAAGAAGAAGAGTTGGTTCTTATATGCCGCTTTTCTCTACCCGAAGGAGGCTCAAAGCGGCTTACAGTCACCTTCCCATTCCTCTCCCCACAACAGACACCCTGCGAGGGAGGTGAGGCTGAGAGAGCCCTGATATTCCCGCTCGGTCAGAACAGTTTTATCAGTGCCCTGGAGAGCCCAAGGTCACCCAGCTGGCTGCACGTGGGGGAGTGCAGAATCGAACCCAGCATGCCAGATTAGAAGTCCACACTCCTAACCACTACACCAAACAGCACTCGTGGCACAGCATCCAACGTCACAGTCACTGTTCCATAAGAGCTTGACCCCCTAAGAGCTTGAATGGTAGTCATTGTAATGACTGTCGAGCCCAGATGCAGAAAAATATTAGCACGCCTTTTTGTGATCTAAAGAGCTGAAACCGAATACACACATGCAGTTCAGAGAAAACTCTCAAAAGGGCACCCTTTGACAGCTAATGGTGAAAAAATCTACCATACAACTAAGTGTAGTACTCAAGCACAGAGCAAAGTAAAAAAAAAAAAACCCAAATTGTCAGGGCCTCCTTACAAACTTTAATCAGCTGGGAAGGGGATTTTGAGTGACAGGCAGGCACAAGAGAGCCAGTGTGGTGTAGTGGTCCAGAGTAGCAGTCTCTAATCTGGAGAACCAGGTTTGATTCCTCACTCCTCCACAGGCAGCCAGCTGGGTGACCTTGGGCCAGTCACAGTTCTCTTAGAGCTGTTCTTTCAAAGCTCTCTCAGCTCCACCTCCCTCACAGGTGTCTATTGGCAAGAGTAATCTTTTATTTCAAATGCATCATGGGGTAGATTTCACCAAATTCCTGCACCAGAAAGGTACTGTTTGAACAGCTGTAATGTTCCAGACACTCTAATCCAGCTTTCCCCAACCCCCGGTCCGGGGACCGGGACCGGTCTTTGAATCAGTTAGTACTGGGCCGCAGCTCCTCCTCGTCCTCCTCCCCAGCTGCTGCCTTGGGGGCTGCCCTGCCACTCTGCCACCGGCTCATCTTTGGTGCTCTCCAACAGCTGCCATGGCTGGGGCTCCCCCTCAGCATGGCACTGTGCAGCTGCTGCTGGCAGCGCCCCCCAGTGTGCGGCGGGAAGTCAGGGGTGCCGGTGGGGAAGCAAGTGGAGCAGGGGCTCAGGCGGCAGCGATGTCCCTCAGCAAAAGACTACCCCCATCCCCCGGCCCTAAGTAAAATTTTCAAGCGTTGACCGGTCCCCGGTGATAAAAAAGTTGGGGACTACTGCATTGTACTAGATTGTCAAGCCTTTTTGAACCAGTGAGCTGTAATTCAGGATTATTTGTCAGATCCAAATTTAAGTTGTAGACCAAAGTTCCTTATTATAAAATCCATGACATGTGAAGGGGACCTCACAAACCTTGTTAAAGTTGCTGATGTACTTGGAAATATGTTGAGAGTAAACAGTTGTCATTTCTAAACTCAGAAGGGAGAAATTTAGTAATGTATGGAATAACTCAGGATGTTAGTAATGTATGGAATAACTCAGGATGTTTTTTTTTTAATTTAGTCATGTCTCCCTTGATCTATGAGATTTATTATACCAATAAAGGTGTCTTGAGTCTGATTGTAAGCTGCTCGCTGGGGGACCTTGGGCCAGTCACAATTATTTCAGAGCTCTCTCAGCCTGGTGTAGTGGTTAGGAGTGACAACTTCAGATCTGGTGAGCCAGGCTTGATTCTCCGCTCCCCTTCCACATGCAGCCAGCTGGGTGACCTTGGGCTCGCCACGGCACTGTTCTGACCGAGCAGGAATATCAGGGCTCTCTCAGCCTCACCCACCTCACAGGGTGTCTGTTGTGGGGAGAGGAAAGGGAAGGCGACTGTAAGCCTCTTTGAGACTCCTTTGGGGAGAGAAAAGTGGCATATAAGAATCAACTTTTCTTCTTCAATAATATCAGGGCTCTCTCAGCCTCATCTTCCTCACAGGGTGTCTGTTTTGGGGGAGAGAAAGAAAAGGCAAATGTAAACTGTTTTGAGACTCCTTTGGGTAGAGAAAAGTGGGACACCTAAAACAGCTTTTCTTCATCATTGTCCTCTACTTGCTGAAGGAAAGCTTTATTTACCAGAACCCTGTCCCCACCAAAGCTGCCTTCAGAGATCTTGTCCATGTGTGAGAGAGGAAGGGGGTATATTTTTAAAATGTCTTCAGAAAGCTGGCAACCATACAGCTCCTGACAAGCCAACACTGATCTTTCCTGCTCTGCAATTGCAAATACACCTCAAGATTCTTGTCCAAGACCAGCTTTCATAAGACCAGGACATTTTCAGAGACCTGGTGGGTTTTCCTCCATAGCAGCTGCAGAAGGCGGGGGGAAGCACACTTGAGAAAAACACAAAAGAATTGAGGATTGCTGCCACAACACTGGAAAAGCTAAAATGAAAACCATATGGTCAGGGATGGTAAAAGGAGTACAGAGCAGAAAAGACTTAACACCCTTGCGTGACAGTTTGAAGGAAGAGGAATAATGCATGTGGGGCTCACTCTCAAAGTCTAAAGATGGCCATCCTGAATGTACTGATTAGTGAACAACTCACTATAAATTTTTTGGATTTACTTCCCAGTAAACATTGGAACTGGATGGAAACTCAAATGCTTTTCCATGCACGTAATTGGAGGAGGGGGAGTATATGACAGAGCTGAACAAACTCACTCTGAAACAGTTCATACCCACACACAAAAGACTCAATGGAACATACAACGGTTTTCAAGTCCTTCTACAATCCAGACTCAAAGAGCTGCAAGTCTACAACGTCAGTCATGTGACAGGAAGAGAACCAGCCATAATTATGACCTCACTGGTTTCAAAGCCGGGACAGTGGGCAGAATACACAACAAACTGGGGGCAGCGAATAGAAGCTGAAGACCAGGAGGTGCATCATGGTGAGGATCAAGTCAAGAGTCAGAGCTGTGAAGGAACACTGTTTCACTGAGTGAGCTTTGTGTCTCGTCCTGCAGCTCTCCTGACTGAGCACGTAAAGAGAAACAGGAGATGTGGCACTCTTGTTCCCCATGCACAGACCCTAGCAACTCAGATCTTCCCCACTTCACCAGGGGTAGCTTATCCATGTAACACATGTGCTACGGCCCCACGCTTCCAGGGTCCCCGCACAGTGCCTTCACGCCCCATGAATCAGGGCTGTAGCCTCTCTCCTCCCCCTTTTTCCTTCTTTAAGGGCACTTGGAGTGACACCCCCTTTCCACTGTGGGGGGCTCCTCCTCCCCCAGTCCGGCTGCTCCCGCTGCAATTGCAGCCTGCTAGGGCCCCCCAAATCCTGAAACTAGCTCTAGTAATAGGGGCCCTGCAAGTCCTTAAACTACTTCTGCACTTCACCATCAAAAATAAAAACAAACTTTAAAAGACAGCTCTACAGGGGTTCATGATCCACATGAAGGCCCCAGCCCAGGAGTTGACCACGGCAAGAAAGTACTATAAAGGGGAAAAACTTGTTCATTTGGAAATTCAGAAATCAAATGGCAACAATATTATGGAACTGACACCACAGCCATTTTCAAGCCATTTCTTTCACTGTTATTTTCCTCTCTAGATACATTCATAACGCACAGCAAGCGCAAGATCTAGCAGGAAAGTTAACAAGAGCGTATAATTTGACCCTCCCAAAACAACGCAGCAAACGTAGAGAGAGCAACAGACGTACTGAGCATCCTGACGGGCAGGAAGTGGCTCCCAGGGTTAAAAGTCTGCAGTTACTCACCTCCCAAGAACTGGATGCCTCCGGCTACCCTGCCCACAGCCCTGGAGATCAGCTCGGTCACGCAGCATCCCATGAGGGCAGTAAGGGCCACCAGAAGGAGAAGACCACAGCCCAGGCCGGTCACCACGGTGCAGATCCTCCACTCCACACTGGGAATGGCCTGGAATGAGGCGTAGCGTCCACACTGCTCCACCATCACGGTGATCTTGCGGCCCTCGTCTCGCACCGGGTAGGAGCACCTCCGGAAAGTGCCGAACGACACCGACTTCTCCAACTGAGATCCCAGCAGCCAGTAAGGCATGAAGAACCCCACGCAGGACACCCCGGCACAGAGGAAGGAAAAGAACGCCCAGATCTTTCCAGTACAAGTGAGACTAGAGGCCATCTTCCCGGTCATTTCTGTTAATGGCAGCAAAGAGGTGCCTGGAGAACCTGCTTCTTAGTGCGCTGTTCGGACCCGTAGAAGACTGACACGAGGAAATCTCCAAGGCTTTTAGTCCCGATAATGCCACCGTCCGACGGAATCTTCCGTAAGACCCATCGTGTTTGATTCTTCTATCGTCGATGTTAAAAACGTGGCAGAAAGTTCTCTCCTTCCCCTCGATCCTTCGTCCCTCACCAAAGGTGGCTGCAAAGATTGAGAAGCAATTGGGGGCGGGGAGAGCAGAACACGTTAAATTTCGTTTAAGGTTTCTCGTAAACGGTTTTCCCCAAGGGCTCAAACCCAGCAAATAAGGCAATTTACTCAACAAGGCGGCATGACCAGAGAAAAACACGCAAGCTGCACCTTCTATGTTGGAGGATACAGTAAAGGAGGCTGAAATGGGAGCGAATACATTTGACATGAAATTTTAGTGGGCAACAGATGAGGAAGTCAATTCCTTTGATGTTGGAGGAGGGCATATCAGATACCATGGGCTGCTGAAATGGCAAATGTTGTAAAAACGTAACAACTTCTCAGTCCTGGCACCTACAACGACCTCAGTCCTGGTGAAATGAGCTCCTGGAAGATCTCAGGGCCCTGACAGACCCCACCTGGATCTGCCCACTGACCTGGACACATAACCCAAAAAAACAGTTTGCTTGTTCCTGTGTCTTTGGTAGCCGTTCGATGTGCCAAAATCAACCAGTGGAGCTCTTCCTGAGATGCTGATGAGCAAGCTCACCTACTCTGTTAGCATCAGGAGGAGCACACAGCCCAAGAGCAAAGCCACAGTAGTAGAAGAGCTGGGTTGTATACCACACATTTCTCTACCCAAAGGAGTCTCAACATTGCTTACAGTCGCCTTCCCTTCCTCTCCCCAACAGAGGTACCTTGTGGGGTAGGTGGGGCTGAGAGAGCTCCAAGAGAACTGTGCCTCACCTAAAGCAGAGGTAGTCAACCTGTGATCCTCCAGATGTTCATGGACTACATTTCCCATGAACCCCTACCAGCATTTGCTGGCAGGGGCTCATGGGAATTGCAATCCATGAACATCTGGAGGACCACAGGTTGACTACCTCTGACCTAAAACATTCAGCAGGCTTCATGTAGGGGAGGATTCAAACCCGGTTCTCCAGATCAGAGCCTGCTACTCTGAACCACGACACACCAGCTCTCCAGTGACTCCAGCTTCACTCTTGAACTCAAAGTCCCCTTCCCCAAGGCCGAATGTTGGTAAGGTCGGGCTTGGTTAGGTTGCCAATTGACTGGGACACTCTGGAATTTTCAGTTTGGAGAAAACTGGGGAAATCCAGGAATGGTCCCCAATTCACGCAGCTGTTAAAGGCAGGGGCACAGGGGCCGGGTTGAGAAGTTGGCCACCTTCCAGAGAGCCTGCTGTAGAGGCAACCGGCTGTCGGTCAATAAATGGCTAATAGCCAAAATATGACTTTCATGGCAGGCACCATCAGGGGGGACAATGAAGCCGAGCTCTCTGGCCGGCTGGTCATGCGTCTTCTTGCCCTGCCCAGGACATGCTGCTCGGATGCCCCACAGCCCAGAGGACCGATCCTCGCTCCAAGCCCGAGGAGGAAGTTGAGAGAGAACCGAACCTGGCCCAAGAGCCGCAAAACGCGCCCCGTTCCAAGCTAGGGGGGGCTCTCTGCCCGAAAGGCAGCCCAAACCCACCCACCCACCCCCTCCAAGAAGCACCTCTGCGGGGCGTCCGGGGGGGCAGCCCCACGGCGGAGAGAGCGCACCGAAGGGAAGGCGCATTGTTAGGAGGACGAGCCAGCGCATTGTTAGGGAAGAAGCCGGGCGCAAGTCTGGCGGGCGCGCTGTCAAGGAGGGGAAAAGCGGGGAATAGGGTTGGTGGGGTGGGGGGAATGGGGTGGGGGATACACCACCCTCCCGCCCAGCAATGGGGCTCCCATGCCCGCCCGCCCGCCGCGCCAACCTGGCCGCACTTGGAGGCAAGTTTCCTCCCGCCTGTGCCCCGCGCCCCGTCCGGCGTCCGGAGAGCGGACTGCGGGTTCCAGCTGGAGCCCGGCAGGAAGACGCGGGCGGCGGGGGAGAAGCGAGCCCACCCCCCTTTCGCCGCTCCGGCCAGCGCAGCCCCTCCCGGCCAGGCGAGCGGGATCCGCCCTGCACGACCCCCTGGCCGGCGCCCACGAACCTGAGCCGCCCGGCGGCCTCCCTCCAAAGGCACACGGCGGCGGGTGGCCGGCCGGCCAGGGAGGCACGCAGCAGCGCCGGCTCCACGCCCCTCTGCAGCCGCCGCCGCCGCTCCAGCCCGGAGGAAGAGGGATGGGGGAGGGCCAGGCCGGTCCCCGGAGCCCCGCCCCCTGGCGGCCCGGGAGAGGAGGAGGAGGAGGAGGAGGAGGGGGCGCCGCGCACGACGGAGCCTTGTAAGGCCGGCCAGGAGAGGAGCGCATCTCCCGCAGGGCCCTGGCCGGGGAGGGGCCTCGGGCGGGAAACAAAAGCTTTTTTTGTCCCCCGTTGTTGTTTTAAATACTCCGCCTTTCCCGGGCGCTGAGCGTTCAAAGCGCGCAGCCCCTTCCGCACCCATTGGATAATGCACTTTTGGGAGGCTTTTGCAGCTGGATCGGCCTACTTGGGAAAGTGCATGGTCAAAGACTGTTGTGAAATCCTCAAAGTGAGGAAGCCAGAGGTCATTTTTTAAAAAATCTTGCTACAGATGCAAGATTTCGGGGGGGGGGGCGAGGCTGGAATTATTGCTCCTCTCCCAAATACAGCGATCATTTCCCCCAGGAGGAAATGAATGCTTTGGAAGGTGGACGCCATGGCATCAGACTGCACTGAGGTCCCTCCCTGCCCCAAATCCCACCCACTCCCAGCTCCACCCCCAAAGTCTCCAGGTATTTCGAGAGCTGGAAACCTTATTTCTGCCCCCAGGCATTTCCCCTAAGCTCCAACCAAGCGGATTACAATATGCATTGTGCCTTGGCATCTTTTTCAAGTCTTCTGTATAGCCCCCTTCGGCACAGCTGGTCTTCTACTCTTTTGTGTCTGATGAAGGGAGGCAGACTTCTTGAGAACTAATACTCCAGAAATCTTGAGCCAACAACAGTTTAATTCTGGATACATATTTGTGTGCATGCAGACCCACAATGAAACTTTGTTGGCCATAAAGGTATGCAGCATTCATAGCTGAACCGAATATAGAGCGTGTCCTGCAGGGGGCGTCGGAGGAGAGGTATACTGAGCATAGATAGAATAGGAAATTTGGGAGGATTTTCAAAGTATCTCTTCCATGGTCCTGATTGGCTCAATGGGAGACTTCCTGCTTTTTGAGCACACTTCCTCCCTGCTTGCTTCCAGAACAGCAGTTGAACAGAAGAATGACAAATACTATATGACAATCTTGCTGTAAAGCTGGTGCTAAGACCATTTACGCAAGTGCCTTCCTGGATGGTAAATATTGTGTTCGCAGCCCTCCTCAGGGGGAGAGCCTTCTCGCGTTTTCCCTCTGCCCTCTCATGGCTTTTTGCCTCCTGACAAGGCTAAAAAGGGAAAACAAGTTGAACTTCTCCCTTCGCTCCTTGACTTATCAATCACAGCAAGCCACCAATCACAGCATAGCAGTTATCTTGTGGACTGAAACTTTCTCCCTTCCCCCAGCCTTGAATTTTTTTTTTTTAGATTCCCCCCTTTTTTTGGAATTCATGTTCTTTTGCAGTTTATTTCTGTCTGAGTGGATTTCTGAGATGCTGACCATGGTCCCTGGAGCCCCCCCAAAAAACATGTTGTGATAATGGTTGGCTTTAAAATAAGATGCTCAGACCCCTGTGATCAAGAGAAGGCAGTCCGATCACCCCCTCCCTTTCCCAGCTCATTCCCCACGTCCAGAAAACGGGTTGTATTTTGCCTGCCTGACCCCCAGAAAGACCATGGACACTTTAAAGATGATTTTATTTCACCTTTGATAACATAGGTTTGCGGTCATTCTGCAACACAAACCGTGGAATTTTTTAAAAAACAAATTATTCAGAGCAGGAAATGGAGAGGGAGGGTGGGTCTGAGGGCGGGACAAAGCTGGTCAGACTATGGCACATTTCCTCCTCCATACAGTCTTATCCCTGGTTGCTCACTGGTTGCTCACTGGTGGTTTGCATGATTTAGGGTGGTAAATCCAGTTTTCTCGATTCCCGAAATTGCCAGTTAAAAATGGCCAAATCGTGATCCGGCTACTGGACAGCCTCAGGATGTTGGTAGAGCCTTGTAGAGGGGGCTCTATATACTGCCAACATGCAAAGGCTATCAAGGAACATTTTCCTTGTGCGGAAATGGCCTGAAAGACCAAAGAGATCCAAGAAAATTATTCTCCCCTCCTTCTTGAAAGCCAACGTGGTTTTGTGGTTAAAGAGCAGAAGACTCTAAACTGAAGAAGTCTCCACTCCTCCACATGTAGCCAGCTTGGTAACCTTGAGCTAGACACAGTTCTCTTTTAGCTGTTCTCACAGAGCAGTTGTCTCTCTCAACCTCACCTACCCCACAGGGTGCCTGTTGTGAGGAGACGAAGGGAAAGGCTTGTAAGCTGCTTTAGGATTCCTTCAGATAGTGAAAGGTGGGATATCAAAAACTAGCTCTTCGTCCTCACTTTGTACAGATTACCCATCAGAGTGACAGAAGCCATTCTGCCAGATTGTAATAGGCCTAGACAGCTGTATCTGTAAAAGCACCTTGCCCAAGATCAAGTTTGTCAGCCTAGTGTGACGGGGTGAAATAATAGGCAAGGTGATGTGCAGTGGTCATCTGAGATAGCAGATCTGGGAGGTGACAACCTCCCTGCAGCTACCCACCTGGCCATTTGAGGCTCATAATCTGTAGTTTACTAAGCATTTCCAAAACCAGAAGGACAAGCCAGACATGCCCCACAGGTTTTCCCAGCGTGATGTAGTGGCTAAGAGCAGCAGCTTCTAATCTGGCAAGCTGGGTTTAACTCCCAACTCCTCCACATGCAGCCAGCTGGGTGACCTTGGGCTAGTCACAGTCCTGATAGTGCTGTTCTCACAGAGCAGTCATATCAGAGCTCTCTCCGCCTCACCTACCTCACAGGGTGTCTGTTGTGGGGAGAAGAAAGGAAGACAATGGTCAGTCCCCTTGAGACCCCTTCAGCCAGTGGGGAATAAAAAAAAACAACTCTTCTTTTCTTCTTTATGAGACTCCTCCACATTCTGAGAGCTCAGCCAGCATTTTGGCTCCCCTGACACCATTTGTCTAAGTCCGTAGCTTCTGCACTGTATTATATTCCAATTGCCAGTCACTTTCTCCTTCCCGCTTGATTGGTGGGGGGGAAGCGGTGATTGTGTGAAGCTCCAGCAGGCATTGAAGCAGCACAAGGCTAGAGAGTGATTTATTTCCTGCCTTTTGTCAAGCAGGGGAAGGGACAAGTGGAGCATGAGCCTGCTTGTTTATTTTTCTTTTCCTACAGCCTGAGCAAGCAGGGTGGGGTGGAGTGTCAGCATCAGGAGAGGAGAGAAACTCCAAAAGGCAAATGTCTGATTTGGAAGAATGGGCTTGGTCCCTTAAAAACGATCCTAAAAATGAGGGCAAAAATTAAACTTGTCAGGGAATGTTAATCAGAAATCCTTGTTTTCCTGCAGTCTTTGAATTGACACCCTGGCAATAAACGACAGACTACCACAAGATGTCAGCGCTGGAGGTGTGGAGAAGGGGAAGGAAGTTAATTTGGCAAAACACTGACATCTACAATTGCAATACTGGGACTTTCAGAATACTTTTCTCAGATGTAGCGAGTTATATCCACTTCTGATATTGCAGAGAAAAGATAGTGTCATTGCGGACCTGATTATGTTGCAGAGGGAATATTTCAAGTGCCCTAAATCAAAATACGAGCCTCTTGTGGCGCAGAGTGGTAAGGCAGCAGACATGCAGTCTGAAAGCTCTGCCCATGAGGCTGGGAGTTCGATCAAGGTTGACTCAGCCTTCCATCCTTCCGAGGTCGGTAAAATGAGTACCCAGCTTGCTGGGGGGGTAAAACGGTAATGACTGGGGAAGGCACTGGCAAACCACCCCGTATTGAGTCTGCCATGAAAACGCTGGAGGGCATCACCCCAAGGGTCAGACATGACTTGGTGCTTGCACAGGGGATACCTTTACCTTTAAATCAAAATGGAAATCGAATGAAGTTCAGAGTGTGTGTGTGTGTGTGTGTGTGGGGGGGTTATTCAGGCTGAGAAAGAATAAAAAGCCCAGAAAGAATAAAAACTCAATCCTGGAGAGCCAGGTGCTTCTGAAAACAATGCTCCTAAATGGAGATTTAACGGAGATTAATTGGGCAACATTAAAGAAAGTAAAAAGAGTGACCAGGTGTCCTGATAACGCCTGCATTAGCTCTTGGGAAAGGCAGGATAGATAGTCAATAAAGAAGTACATGATGTCACTGGAGATGGCTCAGTCTGTGACATTTCCTGGTAATGGCTGAGAAGTCCTGTGGAGGAACAGAGAGCAAACCCTGCTCACCGCATTAGAAGCCACCACTCTTAACCACTTCACCAGCCCAGGGCACTCCAAGTGCACCTCCTCCTCAAACTCTGGACCAGCTGAGAGAGAAGAGCCAGTGTGGTGTAGTGGTTAAGAGCCTCTAATCTGGAGAGTTAGGTTTGATTCCCCAGTCCTCCACACGCAGCCAGCTGATGACCCTGGGGCAGTCACAGCCCGGTTAGAGATGTTCTCACAGATCAGTTCTGCCAGGGCTTTCTCAGCCCCAAGTACATCACAGGGTGTCTGTCATGGAGGGAGGGAAGGTGATTGTAAACCACTCTGAGACTCAAAGGGTGACTTTGGGCTAGTCATGGTTCTCTCAGAGCTCTCTCAGCCCCACCTACCTCACAGAGAGTGTCTGTTGGGAGGAGAGGAAAGGAAAGCGATTCTAAGCCATTTTGAGGTTCCTTTGGGTAATGAAAAGCTGGGTATAAAAACCGGCATTTCTTTTTCATGCTTGAGGCACATGGTGGGGACATCTGCCCCCTTTGCATGATGTTTGTTGGTTTCACACAAACATGGACTAGCATTATATTAAACAGAATGTTGGAACAGATACGTGCCAAGGTCCTTGTTTGCCTAGGGAACCAACAACCTCGAAGGGGTCACCCTGCAAAGTAATTGGGATTTGCGGGTCACCATACCGAAACGATTGGGAGCCAGTGACGCAGGGGAATGTGACAAGAGCTGCAGGGAACCGAAACAATTGAGCAGCCAGCTGTTATTAACCCAACGGCTATTTTGTTTTCTGGATCAGAGTGAGAGAATGATTGTATTTTTATTCGGCCTCGTTGGGGCCTCGTAGCTTCCTAAATGGTTCGAGGGGAACTGATGTCCTGTTCCTCTAAGCATTATGGGAATGCCTCACCTTTCTCCGATGGAGGCAATAATGCTAGTTAGAAACATGAGGGAGAGCAGCTCTGAGAAGCCGGAGCCAGATAGGCTGTGGGCCTAGTTTGTTTTCTTCAGACGGGGCAATTGGAAACATTTCGGGAAAGGAGGGAAGGGGACACAGAGATCCTTGAAGGAAGGGTTGGGATAAACTAGAACTCTTCACTGAGTATCTCTATGCCGTCCATTTTGTTCAATGAATGTCATCATGGAGATCAGCAAGCTAATTGGGGGCCTACAGTATGTTCTTGAAAACCACTTCTTGAGTCTTGAGGCTTTTCCTGGCTGTCCACATGCAGTCAGACCTGATTGGCCCTCATTGGCAGAGTGCAATTTAAGAGTGACTTGGCTGCATGCAAGTTCAACTTTATAAATGTTTAGTGAAGTGATGATAATGATGTCAGCTTTTCTCAAAATTTTTACCATCGAGAAAGCCCAGAAACATTCTTCAGGCTTCGAGAAACCCCAGGAGTAGTACAATCATGCAGAATATGGATAGGAAATATGGCTGTGGACACGCCCCTCCCCGGCCCCTCCCCTTCCCACCTCTTCCAGGCACATCATATCACCCAATAAATGTTTAATACATTTTTTAAATATTAAAAATTAATCCACTCCCACTCGTTCTAGGGATGACAGGAAACCCCAGGATTTCACAAAAGCCTGATCTACAGCTATGATTCTTCCAGGTTGCCCATGGGAAATTCTTGGAGATTTTTGGTGACTTGGACCATTTTGAATTCATCTAACCACAACAGCAAATGTCTTGTGAAAGCAACAAGCTGAAAAACGGAATCAGCAGCCAGCCCCTCTCGGTGTCTGGCTTTCTGTTTTCATCTGCTTTTGTAAATAAGAAATATTTTGTTCATTACGGGTTAGTAAAAACTTCTGTTATTTTTCGTATTGCTCTTGGATTTCTTGATACACTAGGATATGGTTGCACTGCTGTTTTTTACTTTTTTGGTGTAGTGGTTAGGAGTGTGGACTTCTAATCTGGCATGCCAGGTTCGATTCTGTACATGCAACCACATGCAACCAGCTGGGTGACCTTGGGCTCGCCACGGCACTGATAAAACTGTTCTGACGGGGCAGTGATATCAGGGCTCTCTCAGCCTCACCCACCCCACAGGGTGTCTGTTGTGGGGAGAGAAATGGGAAGGTGACTGTAAGCCGCTTTGAGCCTCCTTTGGGTAGGGAAAAGCGGCATATAAGAACCAACTCTTCTTCTTCTTCTTCTTCTACTTTTCGTATACATCCCCCCTTTTCTATTACCCCACCGGGAGGTTGGCAGGGGCAGATGAGCCCTTATGGGGTCCTGGATAAGTCCTGGAAGATTGATGACCTCTCCACTGAGGCCACCCCCAGCCCCCAACTCAGAATAAAACCAAATCACCCAGCCCATAGACCCACACACTGACCACCAGCAGGGGATAGGGGATAGGGTTGCCAGATCCAAGCTGGAAAATTCCTGGAGATTTGGGGATGGAGTCTGGGGATAACAGAGACCTCAGTGAGATACAATTCCATTAAGTCCACCCTCCAAAGCATCCCTTTTCTCCAGAGGAACTGATCCCTGTCATTTGGAGATGAGCTGTAAATACTGGGGATTCCCAGGTCCCATCTGAAGGCTGACATCCCTAACGGGCACAGGTGCCTCAGATAACAGGAGGCTTCCGTGGATTTTGAACGTGCATCCACTTTGAAAGGCTTCTTTGAAGAAGAAACGATGAAGACTAGCAAGACTTTGAAATGATGAAGACTAGCAAGTTCTCCGCTTGTATACGTCTCTTATTGTAAAACGTCGGTTGGCCTCGTGTTTTACCCATTGCTGTCTCCACCCTCCAAAGTAAGCATTTCCCCCCCTAGGAAACTTAAATGCCTGCACTCTGGAGATAAGCCATAATTCGGGGGATCCCCAGGTCACAACTGGAGGCTACAACAAACAAACAAACAAACAAAACAAAACAATAAGCGGGGTGCACAAGGGATGGGAAAATCCAGAAAGCAACGGAGTTGTAAAGATCAAATCATCATGCCTCCAAAAGTGTGAGAAACCCGGAGGCTGGCATCCCTAAAATCTAGGGGCGATCCTATTAAGAATGCTGGACGCTTCGAAAGCTTGCAGATTCAAAATGCTTTGTGCTTCCGAGACCACACAAGGCGTGGCTTCTGCTTTCCAGACCCAGAAGGAAAGAAAGGAGTCTTTTGTCCGCCCGCCCGCCCGCCCCGGTGCATTTCCCTCGCAGGCCGGGAGGGCGGAACCACTCTCTCCCAGCGGAGGGGACGGCCGGGCCCGGTGCAGCGACGCTCCTGGTCCGGGTTCCGACGCCAACGCCGGGCGGAGAGTAAAAATGGCGGCGGCGGTGGCGGTGCCGGAAGAGCAGCCGCGCGAGCCCCCCGGGCCTGGGGTCGCCTCCGGTGCTGCAGGGGGCTTCCCTCCCGCGCAGGCTGCAGGCGGCGCCTCCGGATCCAACCCGCTCTCGCGCAAGCTCCGCAAAGTGCTGGAGACGCGGCTGGAGGCGGACAAGGTGGGTGAGGCGGGGAGGCGGGGAGGCGGGCTGGCCGGCTGCTGCTGCTGCTTCTCGCCCTCCCTCCTGCCGCCCCATTTCTCCTCTGCACAGGGAGGCAGGGATGGCGGGCTCTCTACGCCAGTTCTCTCTTCCAGCCACCAGCTTCCTTCCTTGCTGGACGCTGCAGTTCCCCACTGGCAGGGGGTGGCTGCCCCATACTCCCAGGTTGGGGCTTCCTTATGTATTTCTCAGGCAAAATGATAATGACAACGGCAATAAGTCATAGTAATGATGGACTTGGAGGCATATGCTTCCCATTCCATGATATGGGATCTGAGGAAGCTCATACTTTGAACAAAACTTGGTTGGTCCTAAAGGTGCTCTGGTTAATCCATCTGTTGTATTTGAACTGTGCTGGAGGAGAGCGATATATATAATATATATATAATAAATAAATACATTTGCTCAGACCAACCCAGCCATCCACCTGAATCTACCTTAAATGAAACTTGGTTGTACTTAAAGGTACCCCTGGACTCAAAATTTGTTGCTTCAGACCAACATGGCCACCCACCTGAATCTTCCTTGAATGAAACTTGGCTTGCCTTTAAGGTGCTCCTGGGCTCACAATTTGTTTGGTTGCTTCAGACCAATCCGGCAATCCAGTTGAATCTACTTGGAATGAAACTTGGTTGGTCTTAAAGAAAGCCTGGCAGATGCTCTAGCTCCAGCCCTGAATTTAGGATGCTGAACTAGCTTAGCAATACTTCCTGGCCAGTACTGGTGAGAACTAGCTTAACCGTAAGTGAATCCCTTCCTGAACGTGCCCATCCTTTTGGGGGGTTCTTTCTCAGCACTGAATTAATCTGCTCTGCAAATAATGTACCCTGTCCTTCTGAAGCAAGCAGGTGGTTTAGTTAATCTGACCATAAGTGTTGTAACTTTTTAGATTTATGTAATTGTACTTCCCCGTGTGTATTCCCCCCTCCCCCATAACCTAATATGTGTCTCTGACTAGGGGCCACCCACTACATGCCTTTAACAAAACTGACTCTAGACCAAGAATGCAGGAATAAAATTCATTCTTGAAATGGTTCCATAATTGTTGTTTACTTAATCTCACAGTAGATCCGGTTATACCTGTTAACGAATAACTCCCAATTGCAAACATAATCCATGACATTTACAATCTAGAGATGCTTATTGGGGGGGGGGAGAAGCTAGTGGACGAGCACCAAAAGATCTTTTGCTCCCGGAGGAGCTAAGGGCCCTGTCGGAACTACTATCTTTCCGCAGGGCCTGTAAGATGGAGCTCTTCCGCCAGGTGTATAGTTGAGGCCAGGGCAGAGCCCAGGTTCCATCCAGGATCCCTAATCCATCGGCCAGTCTTTCTCTCCTCTCTCTCTTACAGAATTAACGTCTGACCTCTCTAACAAGCAGGGAAAGTGGGGAGAGTTACAGAATGGAATGCCATATTTTTATTGTAATAATAGGGTATTTATAGGGTTTTATGTGATTTTACTGTGATTTTATATTTTATTGTGAACCGCCGTGAGACCTTTTGGTGAACGCCGGTGTATAAATTTTAATCCGGATGGATCTGGATGGCTACTGGCAACCAGTGCAGCTGCCTCAGCACCAGCTGGATATGGGCCTTCCACAGTGTTCCTGGGAGGACCCTAGCAGCTGCATTTTGGACCAGTTGCAATTTCTGGATCAAGCCCAATGGCAGGCCTGCATAGAACAAGTTACAGAAATCTATTCTGGAGGTGACTGTTGCATTGAACACAGTGGCCAGGTGTTCAAAGGACAGATAGGGTGCTAGTAGCCAAGCCTGGTGAAGATGAAAAAATGCCTGGCTAGCTACTCGTTTGTCCTGTGCCTCCAGAGTTAATGATCACTCCCAGATCCCTGGGAGCCTCTTGTGGCGCAGAGTGGTAAGGCAGCCATCTGAAAGCTTTGCCCATGAGGCTGGGAGTTCAATCCCAGCAGCCGGCTCAAGGTTGACTCAGCCTTCCATCCTTCCGAGGTTGGTAAAATGAGTACCCAGCTTGCTGGGGGGTAAACGGTAATGACTGGGGAAGGCACTGGCAAACCACCCCGTATTGAAAATGCTAGAGGGCGTCACCCCAAGGGTCAGACATGACCTGGTGCTTGCACAGGGGATACCTTTACCTTTACCCAGATCCCTGGCCTGGGGTGTGGTCTTAAGTTGCGTCCCTGCCAGGATGGCTAAACGCGCTTCCAGGTATGCCCCCCCCCAGCCACAGGGGTTGAGTTTCAGGTGACTCTGTTCAAGCCATTCAGCTTCCACACCAGCTAGCGGTACTACAAGCTATAAGAAGGACTCATGCTGCAATGCTATCGTATCTGAAGATATTTTCTGTCTCCTCCTTTTGAAAGTTAAAAGTATGTACATCTTTTCAATAGACTTCATTATGCTGTGTCTGGCCTCAGTTTTGTTGTTGTTGTTGCATTTTATTCATGTTGCTTTTCAGTTTTGGAGCCAAGTTATATGTTGCAGTAGCCATGGGATGCCTTTTAGAGCAGCGGTCCCCAACCTTTCTGTGGTCAGGGACCATCTCCGGGGGAAGGGGAGAGCCGATGACCCGGGTGCCGCACGGCAGCTGCGCACAAATGTGCATGCGCAGTCACTGCGCATGTGTGTAAATGTGCACACGCAGTTGCCGCACATGCACGTTTTCACCACCAGGGGGCAATAACGCGCACACACGAAAACTGCGCATGCACATTTTCGCCACCAGTGGTGCAAATGTGCATGCGCTGCAATTGCACATGCACCTTTGTGTCACCGGCGTGCCGGCAGCTACGCCTGCCTCTTCCCCTCCCTCTTGCAGCGAGAAGCTAGCCGGGCCTGGCGCGACTGCCGGCGGCCCAGTACTGTGGCCTTCCGGACCAGTACCAGGCCGCGGACCGGGGGTTGATGACCCCCGTTTTATAGGAAAATTTAGGTGTCCGAAAATTGTTATGAGGGCCAGATCCTGCTCAGCACCAGGCGATCCCTTTCTGTGTGCTGAAAACTTGAAAAGGCGTAGGGGAGGGGAGACATAGTGCTCCTGCAGTGTGGACCAGCCAGGATCCAGCCCTTGTGATAATTTTCAAACAGCAACATTTTCCTCTCAGATGGCTTCAGTGACTACAGTTTGGACTTGTGATGACCACCATAATGCATCATGTGGCTCTTAATCAGCCTAGAAGAAGAAGAGTTGGGTTTATACCCTGCTTTTCACTACCCAAAGGAATCTCAAAGCAGCTTACAATCGCCTTCCCTTCCTCTCCCCTCAACAGACATCCTGTGAGGGAGGTGAGGCTGAGAGAGCCCTGATATTACTGAAGAAGAAGAAGAGTTGGTTCTTATATGCCGCTTTTCTCTACCTGAAGGCGTCTCAAAGTGGCTTACAATTGCCTTCCCTTTCTTCTCCCCTCAACAGACACCCTGTGAGGGAGGTGAGGCTGAGAGAGCTCTGACAGGACTGCTCTGCGAGAATGGCGCTAACAGGACTGTGACTAGGCCAAGGTCACCCAGCTGGCTGCATGTGGAGGAGCAGGGAATCAAACGCGGTTTGCTAGATTTGAAGCCATTGCTCTTAACCGCTACACCACTCGTCCTACTGCATTGTTTATTAGAGGAATTTGTTGGCCGACTGCATTGCTTTCATAGTTTGTAATCCGCCTTGAGTCTTAATGATGAAGCTGGGCCATAAATGAAGTTAATAATAATAATAAAAATACGAATGTATTTGTTTTCTTACAGGAAATGCTAGAAGCGCTCAAGGCTCTTTCAGTCTTCTTTGTGGAAAACAGTTTGCGTACAAGAAGAAATTTGCGCGGAGACATAGAACATCGCAGCCTAGCCATAAATGAAGAATTCGTCTGCATTTTCAAGCAAGTGAAGGAGGTATTCTGTCTAATCAATTGGCACCACATGTCTAGCAATCCTTAAACATTTAGAGTTTTGTGTCCTCTTTGTGTATGCACAATCAATTTTTCAGGGCTTGGCCATGGGTGCAACTAGTAACGTACCTTTGGGGAATACTCTGTGTAGGTATGCTTCATCAGGAAGGTCTGGCAGGGAGATGATGCAGAATAAGTGATTGTATTATCATTTTAAGCTACTAAGAACAGTGTCTGTTTCTGAACGTTTTCAGGAGCTTGAAAGCATTAATGAAGATGTGCAAGTTATGAGTAACTGCTGCCAGGAAATGACCAGTCACCTGAAGGTACCGTATAAATGAAAAATAGCTTATTTACTACATCTTGAAAATGTTATTTTCTATCATACAGTATTCAAGGTATTCTGCTTCCAATATGTCAGGCTTTCTCAACCAGGGTTTCCTGAATGGGTGGGAGTTAGTTAATTTTTATTTATTTTTAAAATTGGTTAAACATTTATTTGTTTGTTTATTATTTCAATTTCTATCCCGCCACTCCCCGTGGATTTTTGGCAGGTTACGTAAAACAGATAAAAGCCCCAATAAAACCAATCATAAACCCCTCAATAGCATAAAACACAAGAAGTGGCATAATCCCCCTTCCTCCCCTATCTGCGGTCAATCGCTACAGGGTGGGGGTTCGCAAGGTGGTGAAGCGTTGGCTGGAGGAGGGGCCCCAGGTGTTCCTGGTCCCGGCTTCAACCAAAGACCTGGTGGAAGAGCTCCTTTTTGCAGGCCCCACGGAACTGAGACAGCTCCATCAGGGCCCTGCAGCTTTTCCCAGAGCTCATTCCACCAGGTTGGGGCCAGGACTGAAAAGACCCCATCCCAGGTTGAGGCTTCTCTGGGCCCAGGGACCACTAACAGATTAGCACCTGCTGAGTAAAGAACCCTGTGGGAGGGCATAAGGAGACAAGCAGTCCCTCAAATAAGCAGGGCCCAAGCCGTGGATGGCCTTAAAGGTTAATACCAGAACCTTGAATCTGATCCGAAACACAACTGATAACCAATGCAGCTGCTTCAGCAGTGGCTGGATATGAGCCCTCCAAGATGTTCCTGTGAGGACCCTAGCAGCTGCATTTTGCACCAGCTGGAATTTCTGGATCAAAGACAAGGTTAGGCCCACTTAGAGCGAGTTACAGAAGCCTAATCTGGAGGTGACTGTCGCATGGGTCACTGCAGCCAGACAGTCCGAGGGCAGGTAGGGTGCTAGTAGCCTCACTTGGCAAAGATGGTAAAACACTGTGTAGTTTAAACCTGTGACCTGGGCCTCCATTAAAAGGAAGGCATCCAGGATCACACCCAAATTTATGGCCGAACAAGCAATGTTAAGCTGCACCCCAGACAGCGTGAGTAGATGTGCTTCCTGTCCAGGTGACATGACCATACATGACCATATATGGTCATGTAGAAACTCCCCTCCCAAAATGGCCAATGATTGACCTGAGGGGTGGGAAGATGAGACTCATAGGCATGTCCACAGCTCTGCTTCCCAACCATATTCTGCAGGCTCATGCCACTTCTGGGGTTTCTTGAAGCCTGAAAAATGTTTCAGGGGTTTCCCAATGGTCAAAAAGTCGAGAAAGGCTGCAATAAGTACTATTTTTTTCATCCAGAAAATGTATAATAATAAAAATTTAAACAAGATAAAAAATATGACCATGCCATTTTTTTTGGGCTTGGATTCAAGCCATCATGTCTTCGTGGAAATAGACCTGAATCTGATCTCTGTTTGGGAATGCCAGGTTTAGGCATATGGGAGAGATTATTTCACAGGATGAGTTGGTGGGACAGGGGGTTTTAGAAGTCAGGGATTAAGGGAGAAGGGGCTGTCAAGAAGACAGGGGTGGGGGCAGGGAGAGATGGCCTAATTAAAAAACGCTGCGCAGTAATTCAATCTCTAGGATCGAGACTTAAATTGGATTCTGAATTTCAGCTGGGTGAGGAAAGGGAATGTTTAATTACTTCTAAAATAGAACAGCTTTCTTCCGCCTCACCATGTTTAAATGGCGTCTAATTACATTGAAATGAGAACTGTATAAACTATACCTTGAGGCGGTTCAAGCGCTTTAGTTTTAATTAATCTGATTCCGTCTTCCAGGCAGCCAAAGAGCAAACCCAGGACTTAATAGTCAAGACAACTAAGCTGCAAGCAGAGAGGTATGTATTTATTTTTGCTTATATATATATATATTTTACATAAAGCAACAAGGGCTGTGTGGGTTCTGTTCCTCTGGGCCAATTCCCAAGGCGCTTGTTTGTTCAGTTGCTCCTCAAATATGTTAGCGTGACTGTGCCAGAGTGTTTCCACTGATAGGAGGCCTTTTGCTTACCACTCGCAACTTTCTTCCCTTTCACCCTCCATTGCAGCCCAACATGTTCCCTCTGCTAGGAGACCACATTTCAGGGGATGCTTTAGGCTGCCCCCTGGAGGGGAATGGGGACATTGCACTCCGTGGGCAGATGCCCTTCCTCCCTCAGAAATGTTCCTGTCGGTCCAAGCTTACCCCATCCTACAATTTTGTTCTTCTTTATTGCTTAAGCTAACATTCTTGAACAAAATTGCATGCTAGGGAGCCACATTTCAGGGGATATTTTGGGCTACCCCTGTGGGGGGGAGGTACAACCGTTGTATTCTGTGGGCGAAAGTCCTTCCACCCTCAAAAACGTTCCTATTGGTCCAAGCTTACCTTTTCCTACAAATCTGTTCTTCTCTGTGCAGAATATGGTTGAGATGGCCTGTATGGCCCCTTCCAACTCTATGATTCTATGAGAAGCATACATGCCCAACCAGGCCCCTCCCCTTCCCACCCCCTACACGCCATTTTGGGAGGGGTGGTTGACATGATCATATATGGTCATAGCACCAGATCAATGTTTAACAAATTTTAAATATATATGTTAAAAAATTAGCTCTCACTCTTTCAGGGCCGTGAAGAAACCCCAGGGTTTCACGAAACCCTGGTTGAGAAAGCCTGGTATAAGCTTTCAAGAGTCAAATCTCTAACAAAGGAAGTTTTGACTGGTGAAAATCTTATTGGCCTGTAAGGTCAATCAATCTCAGTAAACCTTTATTGGCAGACAGGCCTGTAAAGAGCTGCTGGACTCAGATCTTGCTTTCTTATAGAAGGCCAAAACAGCTACTCACTTGATGCTAATCGGGAGAGATTCTCGATTTCTGTTAATCCAGCTGCCTGCTTCCTTTTCACTAAATTTCCTGATGAGAAAACAAGAACTTTACATTCGCTGTTGCTTTGCATAATATATTCATAGTGAAGATTTGACTCGTGAAATTGTGAATTTTTGGAGGGGTTGTTGAGACCTTAGGGAAGGTAGGCGCATGAAAAGATCAGTAGGTGTGCTGCGCTCGAGGAGTTAGAATCAAGAGGCACAAGGAGAGATAAGGGGTGGTGGTCTGAACTCTGGGCCCCCTCCCCTGTCTAGTTTCCTCTCTTCCTTGTGCTTCTGGCATTCTTAGTCTGTCCACGTTACATCCTGTGGTATCCTAGGTCAGGGTAAGCAACAGGGAAACAGCCCCAAGAGAAGGTCAGGAAGAAGGAGGGGATGGACCTGGGCCCTAGATAGGGATGTCCATCTCCAAGTGGGGCATGGGGATCCTCTAGAATTATAGCTCATCTCCAGACTAAAGAACAACTTCTCCTTCTCCTTCTTCCCTTTCTTCTCCTCCTCCTCCTCCTCCTTCTCCTTCTTCTTCTCCTTCTCCTCTTCCTCCTCCTCCTCCTCCTTCTCCTCCTCCCTCTCCTTCTCCTCCTTCTCCTTCTTCCCCTTCTTCTCCTCATCCTCCTTCTCCTCCTCCTCCTCCTCCTCCTCCTCCTCCTCCTCCTCCTCCTCCTCCTCCTCCTTCCCCGCACCCATTCCCGGCTCCTCCCCCCAAGTCTCCAGGTCTTTCCTGACTCAGAGCTGGCAACCCTAGTCCTAGATTGTCAATATGTATCTGAGGAAGTTGTGGGACTCAATGAAACCTTTCTGTGAGCCTGCTAAGTGTTTTTAGAAAGTGGGCATGGGCCATAGGAGATTTGATTGCCTATGTAGATTTTTAAAAATCATGGTTTGGGTATCAGTTGCCAGCACAGCATAAGGACCTTCTCTGTGTACATGGGAGAGGAAGGGAAGGTGATTGTAAGCCACTTTGAGACTCCTTTTAGGCAGTGAAAACTGGGGTATAAAAACCAACTCTTCTTTTTACCTCCTGAGGCAGCTGTTTTATGGCTGCACTCACCAGTGTGTCCGAATCCCAAAGGCACTTCAGGGGTGGGGACCCCTAGTCTGTGATTGCAGTTTCAGCTTTCTAAATAATGGTATCTATACTAAATTTGAATTCTACTTCCTGTACACAGCAGTCGGCAAAATTGCTAGTTATGCTATTTGTTCGGTGATTTAGACAGATCGAATTAGCTACTCTGGTTCACAGTGGCTTTTATAGGTCAGCTGAATTACCCTCAAGTGATGGCTTCTTTTTAAAAAATGCTCCGTTTATTAGCCGGAACTATGCTTTGGAATAGCTTGTGAGATGTGAACCGTAATGAAATAAATTAGACCAACCATAAAAAGTGACACCCACTTTCTTCCTGCAGCCAGAGATTAGAATTGAAAGCCCAAGTTGCTGATGCTTTCATAGCAGAATTCCAGCTTTCTCCGGAAGAGATGAGAGTCCTTCGAGGGGCGAGGGATGGGCCTATTACAGAGGTAAGTACCTTAAAACGCATAACAGGGGAAGGAATCTATCTTAAATTACTCTTCCTATTGGCTCTCATTTTAAACCAACCACTCTATAAAGCATCTCCGCCTACCCCCCTCCGGCCTTGCCAGTGTAAAGCTTCATTGATCGGAGGAAGCGAGCTCTGATTTACGAACGCCTGTGCAGGGATAAACTTTCTAAAGTCTCTCTAGGGGCCATTGGACTCCAGCTTTGTATTGCATATTGGTGCTGTGGTTAAGAGTGGAAGCTTCTAATCTGGACTGATTCATAGAATCATAGAGTTGGAAAGGACCTCATGGATCATCTAGTCCAACCCCCTGCACTATGCAGGACACTCACATCCCTATAACTCATCCACTGTAACCTATCACTCCCTTGAGCCTTCACAGAATCGGCCTCTCCATCAGATGGTTATCCAGCCTCTGTTTAAAAATCTCCAAAGATGGAGAACCCACCACCTCCCGAGGAAGCCTGTTCCACTGAGAAACCACTCTGTCAGGAACCTCTTCCGGATATTGAGACAGAATTTCTTTTGAATTAATTTCATCCCATTGGTTCAGGGCAAGAGAGAACAACTCTGCTCCATCCTCTATATGGCAGCCTTTTAAATACTTGAAGATGGTTATCAAATCCCCTCTCAGTTGTCTCCTCTCCAGGCTAAACAGACCAAGCTCCCCCAACCTTTCTTCATAGGTCTTGGTCTCCAAACCCCTTATCATCTTGGTTGCCCTCCTCTGGACACGCTCCAGTTTGTCTACATCTCTCTTCAACTGGGGTGCCCAAAACTGAACACAGTACTCCAAGTGAGGCCGAACCAGAGCAGAGTAAAGTGGAACTCCTTGGAGGAAGGGCAAGATAAAAACTAGCAGGAATACCTGCATGAATTAGGGGAAGGTTTAGTCCTCCTGTGGAGCCACGACCATCAACAGTCAACAGAAGAAGAAGAGTTGGTTCTTACATGCCGCTTTTCTCTACCAGGAGTCTCAATGCGGCTTACAATCATCTTCCCATTCCTCTCAGCACAGCAGACACCCTGTGAGGGAGGTGAGGCTGAGAGAGCCCTGATATTACTGAAGAAGAAGGGTTGGTTCTTATATGCCGCTTTTCTCTACCAGGAGTCTCAAAGGGGGCTTACAATCGCCTTCCCTTTCCTCTCCCCACAACAGACACCCTGTGAGGGAGGTGGGACTGAGAGCTCTGACAGGACTCCTCAATCAAAACAGCTCTATCAGTGCTGTGACGACCTCAAGGTCACTCAGCTGTTGGCATGGGGATGAGGAGCAGGGAATCAAACCTGGCTTGCCAGATTAGAAGCCGCTGGTCTTAACCACCACACCACGCTGGCTCTCAGCAGCCACATTCTTCAACATCAGTCCTCAACTTCTCCAATCAAAACCATTTTTGGAGAATCATTGGTCGTCCACGTTGTAACACGTGTTCAATTTCTGACTATAAATTTTGTTTGTAGAAATTGGAATGTTTTGGATGATAAGCCACAGGCATGGCCTTTGTAAAATTATAGCGTCTTTGATGGTAGCATGCATTGGATTCCAGATACTCTGGTTTCCTTTTCTGCTGTAGAGGTTACAAGATGGCGGTTCAGTGAACGGAAGCGACCTGTAGAAGGGCATAGTGTTTCAGGACAGGTCTGCAGCATTTGAGTATCAAACCTTCGTTCTGCTTGTTACCCCCACTCCATAAGTACACCATGTGGGAGAAAATGCACAGCTATGGGTTTTCCCTGGATGGGGCCAATGGCAGCTTTGGTGTATGGAGGCGGGGAAGAATCAATACCCTGCTCCTTTCTTCTTCAGTGCAAAGGTGCACATGTGAAGAGGGAGGGGGGTGGATGAGAACAGGTTCTAGTGCTTGGTTTTCCAAACAAGAGCAAAGGCGAGCAAGTGTGTGTATTCCCTTATGCCAGCCTTTCTCATCTTTTTAACCATTGTTGTTGTTGTTAGGTGCGAAGTCGTGTCCGACCCATCGCGACCCCATGGACAATGATCCTCCAGGCCTTCCTGTCCTCTACCATTCCCTGGAGTCCATTTAAGTTTGCACCTACTGCTTCAGTGACTCCATCCATCCACCTCATTCTCTGTCGTCCCCTTCTTCTTTTGCCCTCAATCGCTCCCAGCATTAGGCTCTTCTCCAGGGAGTCCTTCCTTCTCATGAGGTGGCCAAAGTATTTGAGTTTCATCTTCAGGATCTGGCCTTCTAAGGAGCAGTCAGGGCTGATCTCCTCTAGGACTGACCAGTTTGTTCGCCTTGCAGTCCAAGGGACTCGCAAGAGTCTTCTCCAGCACCAGAGTTCAAATGCCTCAATTCTTTGACGCTCGGCCTTCCTTATGGTTCAACTTTCGCAGCCATACATTTAACCATAGTCTCTTATAATGTCTTGGGACATTAATATCACAATGTGTCATTACTCTACAGTCACTGCTGTAGAGTAATTACACATTGTGATATTAATATTTGTAGACCCCTACAAATTTGGATTTTATGCGACCAATTTGGGATAGAACTACATAAACCAAGACATGATAAGAGACTAAAATATCACTGATGAAGATATCGAAAACGGGCTATTCCTGGGAATCCGTTTTGAAATTGTTTTGAACATTGTGAAATTGTTTTGAACATTAAATCACTTCGCCATTGCCAGCTGGAGACATTTTTTCTTCTACTGGAGATGGTAGAGTAGCAGAGAATGGCATTCAGGCACCCTAGTGAGGACCAATTCGGGGATGTGTATTTCAACCGAGCTGCAGCTTCTGAAATAACGTATTGCTTACCGGGGATGTGATATTCTGAAGCCAGGCACATTGAGAATCACTCATCCATGCTCTTTAAGCCTGGTCTTAAAGACACATTCTTGGCAATGCAGGTTCCCTCCAGCGAGGAAGATAAATTACTGGCAGCAGCAGAATTAACATGATTCATGACTCTCTTTGTGTCCCTGCTATGCTTTGGTAGTGAATGTATAAAAAGGTATCCCCTGTGCAAGCACCGAGTCATGTCTGACCCTTGGGGTGACGCCCTCTAGCGTTTTCATGGCAGACTCAATACGGGGTGGTTTGCCAGTGCCTTCCCCAGTCATTACCGCTTACCCCCCAGCAAGCTGGGTACTCATTTTACCGACCTCGGAAGGATGGAAGGCTGAGTCGACCTTGAGCCGGCTGCTGGGATCGAACTCCCAACCTCATGGGCAGACAGCTCCAGACAGTATATCGCTGCCTTACCACTCTGCGCCACAAGAGGCTCATAAGTGAATGTATAGAGTGTTTGTTTGCTTTGGTTGGATTTTAAACGGTGATGTTGTATCATAATGTTGTAGAGTTGCCTCTGAGTAATGCACGTAGCCTTCCAGGAAGTGAGCCGCAGTAAAATACGTGTGGGGAACGTGGCTGATGTTGCCATGTGGAGTCAGCCATTTTTGTAAGCCTGATACACAATAGATGATAATGTTAGCCTCTCAGTCATGCCCAACCCTTGGCCATCCTATGGGTCAGCTGTCTCAATGATCTTGCATTGCTTCTTTTAGTTGACTAATGCTCTGGCCAGTGTGCATCTTGAGCCTGTCAAAGCGCAGTGTTCCTTGAAGGCCTGGTTTACTTTGACCACTGACCCGTCCTGGCATAACTGCCCTCTCCATTGAGTTGGATCACATGATATGGCCAAAGTAAATGAGACTGAGTTTCGTGATTTTGCCTACCAGTGATAGATCAGGCTTTGCACACTGTAAAACACTGTTTCTTCTGTATTATAGAAAATCGAGCATGTTCCAGGATGGACATTCGCTTTGTCAGCACTTTCCATCGTGTCCTTTAATTGTGTTGCAGGGTTTTTTCAAAGTGTTAGGAAGAGTAAAGCAAATCCACAGCGATGTCAAGATTCTTCTGCGGACAAACCAGCAGAGATCAGGGTGAGTTCATTTTGAATAATTACCAAGGAGCAGCCTTCGTTCGCGGAATTAATCGAGGCATAGAAACTGTTGCTCAAATCTATATGGATTTGAGGAAGATCCATGTGGATGTGAACTCCCGATCTTCAAGCGCTTTTTTTGATTACACACGAAGCCCTTTTTTCTAACTACTTTACCCATTTTGCATCGGCAGCCTAGAAATCATGGAGCAGATGGCTTTGCTGCAGGAGACTTCTTATGAGCAGCTCTACCGCTGGACTCAAGGTACCGTTAATCTTTTTTAGTTACTTCTTTTCAAAAGCTCGTTTCACCTCTGAAACTTAGGCTGCTCAGCCTCATTTGTAGACTTTAAAACATGAAACCACAATAATCTCCATTACCATCATCATCCACACTTATTATTTACTTCATCAATACCAGCGGTGGCCAAACTGAGCCAGCAGGGGCTCATGGGAATTGTAGTCTATGGACATCTAGAGCGCCATATTTTGGCTACCCCTGATTTATACCATAATTTTCCCCCAGTGAGACCCAAGAGGCTAAAATCGCTGTCCTCTCCTACATTTTATCTTAACAACAACCCTGTGAGGCAGTGGTCCCCAACCTGCGGGCCGCGGCCCGGCACCGGGCCGCAAAGGCCATGGCGCCGGGCCGCAGGTCCCTCTCCCCGCCCCCCCCCCCCCCGCGGTAAAAAACTTCCCAGGCCGCAAGCTTGCGGCCCGGGAAGCTACTTACTGCGGGAGGGCGGGGAGAGGGAATCAGGGCCGGGCCGCGCCCGTGCAGGCCGCGCCCGCGCGGCCCGATCCGCGGGTGCGGCTCGCGGGTGCGGCCCGATCCGCGGGAGCGGCCCTATCCGCGGGCGCGGCCCGCACGGGTGCGGTCCCCGCGGGCGCGGCCCGATGCCCTGCCGGTCCCCAGCCTAATAAAGGTTGGGGACCACTGCTGTGAGGTACGTTTGGCTGAAAGAGGGTGGCTGGCACAAGATCACCCAGTGCACTTCCATGGCACGAGTGGGGATGCGAACCCAAGTCACTCAGATCCTAGTTTCGTGCTCTAACCACTGCACCACGCTGGCTCCTGTGGTGTTTGCAGTGAAGCAGGCTTTCCCTCTAGCAAATCCAGCTGCCTCACTAGTCCCTGGGCTGCCATCCTGCAACAGGAGTGGACATGAGCCCCGTTTTGGGATCTCAAAGGCATTTGAACAGGGACCAGAGCTTTTTGGGAAACAGGGAGTCAGAACTTATTTTGGGTATTTTGGTTTGGGTATTTTGATAATACTGTGGTTTTCTTTTAAAATGGGAATAGTCCAAGAGTGCAAGTTTAGAATTGCACAAAAGGATCAATTTAATATTAGAAATGCCATATTTGACTTATTATTGTTATTTTATTATTATTATTTAAATGTATTTCCCACCACTTCCCAGACCGGCTCGTGGTGGGTTACATGCTAAAACCCCAATTAAACCCCATTAAAACTATCCAAGGACACAGAAATCATACAGCAAACAAAAGCAGAACAAATATGATGGTTTCAAATGCGTAGCCATGTTGTTCTGAAGTAGCACAATAAAATCAGAGGCTAGTGGCACCTTTAAGACCAACAAAGATTTATTCAAGGCGTGAACTTTCGAGTGCAAACACCCTTCGTCAGTCTATGACCTTCTTACATGACAGGGAATACTGATGTAATAGAAACTGATGTAACAGAATTGATTTTTGCTATATATTCCCTGTCATGTAAGAAGATCACAGTCTGATGAAGAGTGCTTGCACTCGAAAACTCATGCTTTGAAAAAAACATGGTGGTATCACTCAGTCTCCCATCCCCCCAATAAAACATCTAATAAAGGGAGTGGGAAGAGGGGGAGCAAAGGTAACAGATGGTCTCAATACAGCCTAGTGCTGGGGGAGCTCCAATCCGATGTTTTGAATTCTTAATTTTATAATTAGTAGAACTCCACCCTGACCTGGATTGCCCAGGCTGGCCCAGCCTCGTCAGATAGTGGGAGCTAAGCAGAGTCGGCCGTAGTTAGTACTTGGTGGGGAGACCAACAGCAGGCTCTCTGCCTTTTCTGCTGCAGGAATGACAGCTGTATTGTTGCCGTTGTTGTTTTGCTCTTTCGTAGGTGAATGCAGGGCGTTAACACAAGAATCATGTGACATTTCTCCAGTTTTGGCCCAAGCCATGGAAGCTTTACAAGACCGGCCTGTTCTCTACAAGTAGGTTGACGTGTTATCTTATTTATTTGTTTGTTTATTTCTCAGTTTCTTGACTGCCCCTCTCGACTAAGCCCCTACCCCCCAGCAATTCCTGGAGTCTCCAGGAACAATCAGAAATCACCCCCCCCCCCTTGGGCCTGTGAAAATTCTAGTTTTGGAGCTCAGCTGCTATGGAATAGGGTTCACTGAACAACTGTAAAATCATACCTGATTTTTGGGTGGCTTTATAATGTTACATCCAACTATTCTTCTCGGAAACTACCCCTCCTGTGTTGCTTCCCGTTGATGACCTACCTCAGCAGAATCGATATCAGGGGTCTCCAACCTATTTTGAGGCTGCGGACGACTTTGGAATTCCGACACAACACGGTCAACAAGATGGCTGCTGCAGAATGGCTGCTGCAGGAGGTGGAGCCAGCCTCCTGCAAACACTTGGCGAGTCGCAGAATAGGTGTCATGTTTATTTTTATGAATTTATTTATAATTTGATTTATATACCACCATTCTCAGAAATTATGGTTTATGGCGGTTTATAACACACACACACATTTATTTATATATAATAAAACAGGAAAACCATAATTCATAAAAACATCAAAACCCAATAAAACATCCTAATATTGCACAAATTCCCAAGATGGCGGTTAACCAGATTAATTCTCCCAGACCTCTAATGCTGTTGAATGAGAAGTTGAAACAGCTGAGGATGGAAAACACTGGGGGTAGTTTCTGCAGGTCTAGCACCAAAGCATGGCAACTGGGGGGGGGAATGTTGGGAACTGCTGGTCTGTATGATTTTTATTATCTGTAACTGTGCTGATTAAAGTGTTGGTTAAAACTTGTCCCGGTAGTAGTATTGGACAATTCCACTCTAGCATTTCTCTTGTTTGAAAATTTTAGCTTTTTGTGTATGGGTGACCTCTTGACCTAATACCTTTAAAAATCAGCGGCAGTCACTGCATTGGAATGCCCAGCTTTTCCAGCACACGTAGCAAGATCCAGTGTTCCCAAATCAGAAATAACCTGTTTTTTATTTAATTGTGTATTTGGTGCCTGCTCAATTTGTTCCGTTCTAACAGCCTCACAACTAAATCCTCTGAGAGGGGCACAATTCCACCCAATAATTACTTGGCCATTAACAGCATTTTGAGAGTCAGCTGTTTGTAGTGTTGACGTACCCTGTAAAATCAGACCCCTTCACAACTGTGGTGGGAACAACGGTGTGCATTAACACGTTCAAATGGATTTTCGCTGCAGATATACCCTCGATGAGTTTGGAACTGCCAGAAGAAGTGCCGTGGTCCGGGGCTTTATCGATGCCCTGACTAGAGGCGGTCCAGGAGGCACTCCCCGCCCTATCGAGATGCATTCCCATGATCCTCTGAGGTACAACAGTGGAACAGTGGTGCATGTTGCAAAGAAATTGGGAGGGAGTGTCAAGGGCAGACAAACAACTTGCTTCTGGATTAATAGAAAGCTTTATTGATAGCAGATCAGCATGCCTTAACGATCATAGTCGATTTCGTTCGATACAGGTCAAACAGGCACTTTTACACTTTCCCTTTCCGGCCCAATGTTCCCAGGGAGTAGGATCCCCCCTCCCACAGGTGCCAGCCCGGGCGTCATTCCAAACGATAGTTAGGCCGTCTTGGCCTTGGGTGCTAGAGACAGTTCCTCTCCTACAGATAACATAGTTAGCAGAAATATGCACAGAGTCTAAATCATGGCAAAGCAAAGCAGACAGCTCAGGGTTATACAAAGGTTCTCAAAACAGCACACATTAGGCCAAGATGGAGTCACACAGGTCAGATACAAATCATGGCAGGAGTCAGAGCATCAGATCCTGAGGGGGGGGGGGAGGAATTATAGGCAAAGTAGCAGCCCTTTATACAACAGAATCTTTTTGCTCATTGCTGTTTTAGGTACGTAGGAGACATGTTGGCCTGGCTACATCAAGCTACCGCTTCCGAAAAAGAGCACTTGGAAGCCATGTTAAAACTCGTGACTGCTGAAGGTACCGCTGAAGTTCAAATCTCCCAATGAATGTAGCGGGAAGCAAGGAAGTGGTTGAGTCAGAGTTTGGCAAGGGGAAGGCATGGGGAGTCACTCACCCTCATCAATCAATCAATCGATCAATCGATCGATCAATTGCTTTATTGCGATCCAAGATCAACATACAGACAGCCATAACATCACAAAATACATAGCTGTCATTCACGCAACAAATGATAAAACTATTAATGTCATATAATATCTGTTTTACTTAATATTTCTGTTAAGGGCTTGGGGTTGGGCTCATGGTTTAAGTGCCACTCAGCACTTAAGACCCACTCAGGGCAGCTGTCCCACCCCTGAGTGCCTCCTCCTCCAACCGGCTTGCCTGTCTGTCCAGCAGCCAGCCAATCGCCTTCCGTTCCGCCACCCCTGCCCACCCCCTCCTTCCTCTTCCCTCAGAGGCTCGGAGGCTGCAGATCCCTGCTGCATGAGAGCTGTCCCTGCCAGTGAGTTCCCTAACCGCTGCCTGCAGCCTTTCCAGGTCCTGGGGGGAGGGGGAGGCTATCTCAGAAATCTAGCGCCTGTTGTATTCCTGAATGCAACGGGCTTTGTCCCTAGTAATAATAATAAATCTATACATAAAAACAACAGCAGGATTACTAGGAGTCAGTCAGTTTCTTCTGCCTTGTTGAGCATGGCACTGCACAATATTGTTCTTCATTAAAAGTAATTTTGGTAAAGCTATCAGCCAGGAGAGGAGAAATATTAAAATGGTCTGTTCTGCCTGCAAATTTTGACTAGTTTGGCAAAATATATTGGGTGTGAACGTTCTGGTGAAATTGACAATATGATCAATGGTTTCTACCATTCCGGACAGACGTGGATATAAACAGAAAGCATAAGAAATACGTGCACACCTCCCTTCTATCAGAGCATATGGTAGGGTGTTGAACCGAGCTAGAGTAAATGCTCTGTGATGTCTAGGGTACTCTAAGGCAGGGGTAGTCAAACTGTGGTCCTCCAGATGTCCATGGACTACAATCCCCATGAGAGTAAAGCTAGTCACAGTAGGGACCCAAGATCAGCAGAATGGAGGCAAGAAGGGATTGGGATCAAGGGAGTTTAAGTGGCGGGGCTGGAGGCGAAAGGGAGAAAAACGTCATTGTGTAATAAAGGAGAGGTCATGCAGACGGGGCGTAGAGGAAGGTGCAAGACTGAGATTATGGCAAGATTCCGGACAGTGGAAGAAGAGGGAGGGAATGGTTGGAGCAAGTCCTTAGCAGAGAAGGGAAGGGAATTGTGAGGCACCAAGGGAGGAGCAGTAAAGATATTCAGCAAGCAAGAAGGCAGAGAGAGGAAGGAAGAGGAGAAAGTGAGTGAGCTTTCAGCAGAGGAAGTTGGCCTTGTCAGACCCTCCCAGATCTCTGATCCTTTGCAGAGGTCCGCAAAGAATTGCATTTGTTGGTTGTAAGAGTGAGGAGGTGTTGATGAGCTTATCAAATGGAACCTCAGAAAATAACCCCTGAATAACTTTTGTTGCTGCATTTTCAGGTGTTGAAGAAACTCTGCAAGAGGTCGTTGGGCACATCACAGAAGGAGTCTGCCGGCCTCTTAAGGTAAAATATTTTGCTTTATGTGAACCCTCCATGTAAATATGTAGTGTGTGTGTTTTTTAAAGCATTTCCATATACCCCTAGTGAAATAGGACCTTACAGGACATTGTATAAATGTAATGATTGTGTTTCCTGTTACTATCATTGTTGGAAGCCTGTTGGTTGACTCAGAGCCGAAGGGCTCCTTCCTTCAAGACCCCTTTCAATTTAGTTCAGCCTTTCTCAACTTTTTCACCATTGGGAAACCCCTGAAATATTCTCCAGGCTTTGAGAAACCCCAGAAGTGGTGTGATTGTGCAGGATATGGTGGGGAAGCAGAGCTGTGGACACGCCCACCTGGGGCTCCTCCCCTTCCCATCCCCTCCAGGGCCATCATTGGCCATTTTGGAAGTGGAGACGGGTTGACATGACAATATTTGGTCATGTCATCTGATAAATGTTTAATAAATTTTAAAATATTAACTCCCATCCAATTGGGAAACCCTCCCAGGGCTGGCCAGAAACCCCAGAGTTTCAGGAAACCCTGGTTGGGAAAGCCTGAATTGGCTCAAAGACGATACTTGCAAACCTGGGCTTCTCCCCAAGTAATCAACCTAGACTGGGTGGAGATCAGGCAAAGCAAGTTCTCAGGCAAAAGACAGAAGATACTGAAAGACAAATGGACACAGCCTTTCTCTCATCGCTGTCTACGGGATAGACCAGGGGTAGTCAAACTGTGGCCCTCCAGATGTCCATGGACTACAATTCCCATGAGCCCCTGCCAGCATTTGCTGGCAGGGGCTCGTGGGAATTGTAGTCCATGGACATCTGGAGGGCCGCAGTTTGACTACCCCTGGGATAGACATTTAAACCATGCTCTCCTGTGCCCATGGCACTTTCAGAGGGCAGATTCGAAAGAACTACAATTTCAGAGAGATTGTGCACCTGCCCACCAACGAAGGTGGAAACAATCGAGTGCATCTTTTTTGCCTGCCCTCTGGATGCTACAGCTCATAACAAGCTTATCTGCCCCCTTTCGGAGAAGAAGCCACACCAAAAAGATGTAGAATGAAGCAAAGAGGGACTCACACGTGGAAAGCCTCAAGTCACATTTCAGATAGCGAAATTTCCTGCCTGCGTGACTCAAGCTCATGTGAAGGATATAAAAGATTTAATCATTATGACCTTATGTCGTTTTATCTACCTATATCAGAAAACTTACTTAAATCCAAATGTTTTGCTTTTTGTATCTCCCCAAAATTTTGTTTTTACTATGTCTAATCTCTCTGTTCTGGCCTGTGACCGTGTGAATAAATAAAACTCATGATTGGTTGATGCTGACAATTCAGTCTGAGGCATAGGCCGTTCTACAACGGCATAGGCCGTTCCATTTTCACAGTTTCCTGGCCACAGAGTCAATTATTTAATTTAAATGTTGGTCCTTTTAAAAAAGATTCATCCTTGTATTCCTTGAGGCTGACAGTGTGGAGATGTTGAATTTTTAAAAAGGGAGGTGTGTCTGTATGGTTGAACCCGTGTTTTTTGTCTCATCCGGTTTCCCTCAGGTTAGAATTGAACAGATGATTGTGGCCGAACCTGGAGCAGTCCTGCTATATAAAATTTCTAACCTCCTCAAATTCTACCACCACACCATCAGGTAAGCTTGGAACAGACAGTGAAGAAAAATCAAATTACCTTTGGCTTCAGATTAAAAGGGCTAGTTTTTTTTTGCGGCAGTAGAGTTTGTTGCACTTAAGGGGGAGGGAGAATCCTAAAGCCCTCATTCAAGTAACTGTAACACTTCTGGTGGATAGCCATGTTAGTCTGAAGCAGAAGAGAAAAGTCTTAAGCAGGCGATGGCAAAATGATTTATTCCAATGAAAACAATATTCAAAACAATTTCAAAATGGATTCCTAGGTACAGTCCATTTTCGATATCTTCATCATTGATAGTCTCAATATCGTTAATAACTCAATCTACTCTAATTGTAATCTTTTGGGTGATGAAATTATAGAAAATTATTTTGCTTGGTGTCACCGCTGAAGACTAATTACACATCGTGATACTAATATTAGTAGACCCCCACAAAATTGGATATTGTAGAAAATAACCTAGTCTCTGGTAATATTTTGCTTTGTGTAGTTCAATCCCAAAATTGGTCATATAATGTCCTGCAATCCCAGGCAAAGCGCTACCTTGTGGAGGAGTGGAAGTAGACTGTCCCAAAGGTATTATAAGCAGAAGAAAAAAGTCTCAAGCGTGAGATGGCGAAATGATGCTGAATATCACATTTACAATGTAAATTTTAATGGGGTTTTAATTGGGGTTTTATTGCCTGTGGGGTTTTTATTGTGTAATCCGCCATGAGCCAGCTTGCCAGGAGTGGCGGGAAACAAATCTAAATAATAGTAATACTAATAGTAATAATAGTAATAGAGTTTAATTCTCCATGCTAAAACACACTGCTCCTAGTTTTACTCTTCCTAAGCTAAATAGCAGGATCTGACATGTCTTTCTTGGGTATAATTAATCCCTCCTCTCTCTCTCTTTCCCCATTTTTCAGTAATATTGTGGGAAACAGCGCCGCCATGCTGCTAACGACTATCGAAGAGATGCACCTGCTGAGTAAAAAGATTTTCTTCAACAGTTTGAGCCTGCACGCTAGTAAATTGATGGATAAGGTTGGTTTCAGGGCCGGGTGGCTCTCCTGGTCCTATAGCCTACATGCCCATCAACAAGGGGTCAGGCTGCATCTCCCAGGCCCTAGACTCCACACTCCGCGCTCCGCTGCCCTGGTTCTCATAGACATAGTAGTGACCACTGCAGTTTTGCATACTACTTTGGAAAGCTGGAATTCCAAGTTACATGCATTAATCCAGAATGTTTAAAAATATGTAAATGGTAATGAAAGAAAGGGAAACGGGGTGTGTGGGGGGTGCAGTTAGGGAAGAAGAATAGTGAGAATAAAACAATGGAACATAACTGCTGAAATAACACTGTTATTTAAGAACTGAGGATTGCCCCATAGACTTGGAATTTGTAGAAATCAGAAGTCTTTAATGGGAAATATCGAAGCAACAGCATACACCATTCATGCTTGAACTGGGGGGATACCCCTAGTTCAGGTCTTAAATACCTTTGGAGCGGTCTACCTCCACTCCCCCACAAGTGACTGCTTTGCCTGGGATTGCAGGTGGTTGGAATGGCAATGGTGGGGGGCTGGTCACTCTCAGTAGGAAGTAGCACAGGTGCTGGGCTAGCCTAGAGGGGGGGGGGAGGGATATGAATTACAAAAGGTGACTAGGAGGGCTTGGGGAACCTTCAAAAGACTCAAGGATGTGAGTGTCATGGGAGATGTGGAATTTTTAGGGCTTAATGGCCACCTGCTTACAAAACCGAATCCAAACAGAAATACAACATATGGCAAATACCACCGGGTTTGGACAAGAACATTGTATTTCCATGTTGCCATGGCAGGGTGGGGATTTGAATCTGGATCTCAACCAGGGTTTTGTGAAACCCTGGGGTTTCTTTACAGCCCTGGAAGCTTCCCAAATGTGTGGGAGTTAATTTGTTAAACATGTATCGAGTGATACAACCATATATGGTCATGTCGACCTGCCCTACCCTTCCCAAATGGCCAGTGATGGGCCTGGAGGGGGTGGGAAGGGGAGGAGCCTCAGGTGGGCGTGTCCACAGCTGTTTCCAAACCATCTTCTGCACGATCTTGCCACTTCTGGGGTTTCTTGAAGCCTGAAGAATGTTTCAGGGGTTTCTCAGTGGTAAAGAAGTTGAGAAAGGCTGGCTTAAGCCCATGGAGAACATGTAATGTTCTGAAGAAGAAGAGTCGGTAACACAGTTGAGAAAGGCTGCTCCAACCACGGCATCACATCGGCTCTCTTGCTCAACTGAACAAAGAGATTTGTGGGCCGTTGAAGATAATGAAGCAGTCTCCGTTTGTGCTGTGGGAATATGACTGCATTTTTCCAGCTCCCAGCCCTGGAGAGAAAGTGGAACTGAGCAGGGCTCAGAATGCCTCTACTCCTTTTTAGAAAAGGGAACTCCTTGGCTATTGACAAGCCCTGCACAGGACTGAAGATTAGGCAAGAGATGGATGGAAAGAGATTTGTAGTTGCTTTGGGCCAGTGCACTGTACGTCTGTCACCTGTCACGATAGGGGGGGCTTCACATCGATCAATCTCGTTTTGAGAAAGACGTTCACAACAGGTTGGGCACTGTTTTTCAGATTGAGCTTCCCCCTGCCGATCTTGGCCCAAGCTCAGCGCTGAATCAAACCCTTCTCCTGCTGCGCGAGATTCTGGCATCTCACGACTCCTGCGTAGTCCCTGTGGACACCCGACAAGCTGACTTTGTGCAGGTAGGCCGTTGTTTTGGGAAGCCTTGGTGCACGTTGATCTGAACCACCTGAAGGCGGCGCGGCGCATGGATGAGAAATGCCAGGAACGGGGTGGGGGTTGTAGTGGTACCGATTTACATCAGCACCCTTGGTTCACCCTCTCCCTGCTAGTGTGTGTTTTATGGGGTTTTTAGATTAGATTGGGTATGTACTTTCTGCCACAACATCTTTTCTGGGTTTTCTTTTTTCAGGCTTTTGTATTGTATTTAAGGGATTTCTATGCTTGTTTTTAAGGGGTTTAATGGGGGATTCAGAGAGAGCCTCAGAGGCGCAGAGTGGTAAGGCAGTCGACATGCTGTCTGAAGCTGTCTGCCCATGAGGCTGGGAGTTCAATCCCAGCAGCCGGCTCAAGGTTGACTCAGCCTTCCATCCTTCCGAGGTCGGTAAAATGAGTACCCACCTTGCTGGGGGATAAATAGTAATGACTGGGGAAGGGAATAGCAAACCACCCCGCATTGAGTCTGCCATGAAAACGCTAGAGGGCGTCACCCCAAGGGTCAGACATGACCCGGTGCTTGCACAGGGGATACCTTTATTATTATGGGGGTTTTAGTCAGCCATTGTAACCCGCCTCGAGCCCTCGGGGAGAGGCGGGCAATACATTTCAATATAACAATAACAATAATTAATAATATGGTTATAGGAACCCGAATCATAACAGAGCAGTGTATGCCTGAGAAATCCCATTCCCCTCTGCATTTCTTCTGTGGGTTCCCCTCCCTCCCTCCCTCCAGGTCCTGTCCTGCGTGCTGGACCCTCTGCTGCAGACGTGCACCGTGTCTGCCAGCAACCTGGGCTCCGCGGACATGGCGACCTTCATGGTGAATTCCCTTCACATGATGAAGACGACCCTGGCGCTGTTTGAATTCACCGACAAGCGGCTGGAGATGTTACAGTACCAGGTAAACGTCCCCAAGTCAACCGCTTGATGTTTTCTTTGTCGTTAACCATTAACGCGGAATAAATATAACGCGGCCTCCTTAAACATGTATTCCTGCAGCCTCTGCATATAAAGTAAACACTCAACTGCATACGGCCACACTCCCACTAAAAAAGCCCCCACTAACAGGGAGTTAAAAGGACTTCTCGAATGGAATGAAGGACAGCAGGGGAAAGCAAAGGTCAGCCAGAGCCACAGAATCAACAGTTTTTAAAAGCCTGGAAAGACCGTTTCTGCACTGGAAACTTTGCTGCCTCGGCTCCCCTGTGGGAGCACAAATCCAGGGCGGACGAGGTGCGCCGTGCCAAATGCTCCCCCGTGCGGGAACAAGAAAAGGTGGGGCAACCTGCCCCAGCTCAACCTGCAGCCTGCGACCCGGCACAAAGCCTCCGGTGCAGAAACAGTCAAAGCAAACGAAAATGGCCGCTGTTTCCCATTGTGGATGATTTGGGGGCTGGGGGGCAGAGTTTCCACTTTAACGTTCACACCCGGCAGAAAACAGACTCTCCTCTTGGGCCATCCTTTGGGAAGGTAGTGAGAGTAAGGAAAATGAAGAAAATATATGGACAGTGGAGCCAGCTTGGTGTAGTGGTTAAGAGTGGCAGCTTCTAATCTGGCGTGCCGGGGTTCATTCCCCTCTCCTCCACGTGCAGCCAGCTGGGTGACCTTGGGCCAGTCACAGCCCTGATAGAGCTGTTCTCACCGGGCAGTAACATCAGGGCTCTCTCAGCCTCACCCACCTCACAGGGTGTCTGTTGTGGGGAGAGGAAAGGGAAGGTGAATGGAAGCTGCTTTGAGACTCCTTCAGGTAGAGAAAAGCGGCATATAAGAACCAATTCTTCTTCTTCTTCTTCAGTAACATCAGGGCTCTCTCAGCCTCACCCACCTCACAGGGTGTCTGTTGTGGGGAGAGGGAGAGGAAGGGAAGGCGATCCTCAGTTGCTTTGAGAGTCTGTCTGGTAGAGAAAAGTGAAGTATAAAAAACAACTCTTCTTCTTTATCTAGTGCTGTGTGAAATTTAATCTTGACCCCCAACAAATACATGCCCTGGTCTCATCCACCAATTAAGACATTCCTCTTTAAGCCCTCAGCCACGAATGTGACACTTGAGGCGAGTGGAGAAAGGGCCTTTTCAGTGGTGGCACCTCTCACCTTTGGGATGCTCTCCTCCTCCCTAAGGCTCACCTGGCACCTGCTGTCCTGTCCTTTATGTACCTGGCCAGTCTTTTATTATCCAAAGCTTTTATGATCCTACTTTTCCAAAGCTTTTATGATCCTACTATTCATATAATGGTGGTCGTCATAAAAATGATGCATGTGATAAAACCACCAGCTAATAAAGGATTAGCCGGTGGTTTTATCACATGCATCCATTTTTACGACGACCACCATTTTATGAATACACATTCATGTGGTTTAGTTCCACAACAGGAACCCTGTGAGGTAGGTGGTGCTGAAAGAAAGAGACTCACCCAAGATCACCCAACAATCTTATGTGGGGTGGGGAGGTATTCGAACCGGGTTATTGTGGATCTTGTAGACTCTAATCGCTGCCACTCAGGGCATGGAACTTTATAACTGAACTGGTTGAATTTTAGATTTCAAAGCCAATATTCCATTTAACTACTGTGTGTTTTAACTCTGCTGTAAGCCTCCTTGAGCCCTCTGGGGAACGGTGGGGGGGGGGAATCTAAAAATAAATAAATAACTTGCATGCAATTCATTCCTGGATAGACATGTTGTTTTCTTTTATCAACAACAAACAAACAGCAAACCCAAGATTTTAACATGGTGAAAGCAAGACTGTTTAACGTGCAGTTCCGGAACTACGTTTTGAAAGGTTTTTGGCTAAGGCCCTGACAGCCAAATAACTTCATTCCGCAAGCCGAGTCAGAATTCCACCCATTGTACTTAGCTGGTTTCTTCTGCCTTGCTTTGGCCAACAAACTTGTCGCTTCAGATGCAATCCCAGTAAATGAAGGTTATCTTCCTTTCAAATTTTAGATCGAAGCTCATTTGGACACACTTATCAATGAAGAAGCTGCCTTTGTTTTGACAAGAACGGGCCTGAGTTACATCTACAATATTGTGCAGCAGCACAAACCGGAGCAGGTGCGTCGCCATCAGAGGGAGCAGCAAAGACCCAGCCTTTCGGCTTTAAACTGTATATATGGTGCAATTAAATTCATATAGCAAGTAAAAACAGTTAGAGCGGTTTCTCAGTGGAACAGGCTTCCTTGGGAGTGGAAGGTTCTCCATCTTTGGAAATTTTTAAACAGAGGCTGGATAGCCATCTGACGGAGAGGCTGATTCTGTGAAGGCTCAAGGGGGTGGCAGGTGACAGGGGATGAGCGATTGGGATGCGAGTGTCCTGCACAGTGCAGGGGGTTGGACTAGATGACCCAGGAGGTCCCAATTCTATGATTCTAAGATTCTAATTGCTCAGTTTTTATGAGGCACATATATTTTTGGGATGCCACTATTCTGATCCAGCAAACAATTTCAGCTAATCAAATACATTGAATTGGAAACATAAGTTTACAGTATTTTTGCTGGAATTCCAAAGAGTTGCACCCAAAGGTTTGGGCGTTGAACTCTCATGATATAGTGATGCAAGATCTCAGTTATCTTTTAAGTTACAATTGCAAGGGTGATTTTAAAAAATTTTCAGATATTTTTTTGGTTCCTAGGGTTTATTTATTTGTTTATGCAGCCCTGGAGTTCCCCCAATCTGTACAGGGTACCATTTTGCAGGCATTTTTTGGCTCTGTGCTCTGGGGCGATGATCAACATTATACAGAAATTTGCAGCTTTTCACATGATCCGTATTTTATTTGTTTAAGACTGCCACAGCTTACACTCAGATTCAGACTTTCTTAACTTGTTTATTGTTGAGAGACCCCTGAAATATTCTTCAGGCTTTGAGAAACCCCAGAAGTGGTATGATCATGCAGAATATGGTGGGGAAGCTGAGCTGTGGACACGCCCACCTGGGTCCCCTCCCCTTCCCATCCCCTCCACTGCCATGATTGACCATTTGAAAAGTGTGTGGGGGGGAGCAGGAGCAGGTCAGCATGATCATATATGATCATATCACCTGATAAATGTTTTAACAAATTTGAATATGCTAGGGGCCAAGTCCGTTGCATTTGGGAATACAACAGGCACAAGATTAGGGGGATGGAGTGGAAGAGCTCTGTGGACGGCCTTCCCCTCCCCCCTGGAGGTGAGGCTGAGAGAATCTTGATATTACTGAAGAAGAAGAGTTGGTTCTTATATGCCGCTTTTCTCTACCCAAAGGAGCCTCAAAGTGGCTTACAGTCGCCTTCCCTTTCCTCTCCCCACAACAGACACCCTGTGAGGGAGGTGAGGCTGAGAGAGCCCTGATATTACTGAAGAAGAAGAAGAGTTGGTTCTTATATGCCGCTTTTCTCTACCCAAAGGAGCCTCAAAGTGGCTTACAGTTGCCTTCCCTTTCCTTTCTCCACAACAGATACCCTGTGAGGGAGGTGAGGCTGAGAGAGCCCTGATATTCCTGCTCAGTCAAAACAGCTTTATCAGTGCTCTGGCAAGCCCAAGGTCACCCAGCTGGCTGCATGTGGAGGAGCAGGGAATCAAACCCGGCTCGCCAGATTAGAAGTCCATCCTCCTAACCACTACAAACACTCAGGAGGTTTCAAAATAACTGTGTGCCAGAAAGTAACAAAGGTTCGGTTGTAACAGATCTGTTTGTTTGTTTATTTGGCTGTGCTTCTGTACTTTCAGGGCCCCTTGGTGAATGTACCAAGTATGGACGCCACATCATTAAAAGCTGCAATGGTAAGGCATGCTGTTAAGTTGTGCAGTGGTACCTGCTGTTGTGTGACTAAGTGTAACGACATGGGGGTGGGAATCCTTCCTATGAAATATGTATTCAGATAGCGGTTTTATATTTTTGACGGTATTTTTAAAGGAACTTCAAAATCTCCCCGTATGGGTAATCCGTTGAACAGCAGTTTGACACCGAAAAAAAAAGCCTTTGAAGGCGATCCACTGACGTTTGCAAGAGCCCAGCCAAAACTGTGTTTTTGTTTTGTCTGTCTTTTGATGTCTTAAATCATATTTTCATCTTGCCAAAAGGACTGCTATAAAGTTATGCTTCATGGGGAAAAAAATGTTTTTAAAATTCTCAATATAAAATAAGACACCACGCTTTGGTACAGATGGTCAGATACTTTTAAAAAATTGACATTCCTCAGCCATTTCTCATAGGAAATTCCTGGCTCAGGGAATTATTTTGACTAGTAACGAGCACATTCAAGTGTCGCCTCACATCCCACGGGAGTCATATTCACCAAATTCTATTCCGTCACGACTGTTCCTCTGCGGTATTTCAAAATACCCTCAATTGGTTTCCGGCATTGATTTAATTTGAGTGACTGAAATAGAGTTGCAGGCATAGCCGTTCATATATGAGTTTTACACCTCAAAGATAGGAAAAGAAGAAGAGTTGGCTTTTTATACTCTGCTTTACACTACCCGAAGGAGTTCCAAAGTGGCTTACAAACACTTTTCCTTTCTTCTCCCCATAACAGACATCCTGTGAGGCGGGTGGGACTGGGAAAGCTCTAAAAGAATTGTTGGATGAGAACAACCCTAAGAGAACTGGGACTAGCCCATAGTCACCCAGCTGGCTGCATGTGGAGGAGTGGGAAATCAAACCTGGTTCTCTAGATTAGAGTCCAACACTCTTTAACCACTATGCCAAATAAACAAACAATATTTAAGGACTTATTGCCTCTGTGGTTTGCCTCAAATGACCAAAAGCAAATCTTAGTTGGCAAGAACATGGACTTTTTTTTCCTTTTTAAACCACGTGACAGTTGGTGCCTCTAATTTGCGTGCAGAAGTTCCCCATGTTCATTTTCTGGCATCTCCAGTTAAAAGGAACAGGAGCGCACAAAAACAGTATATGACAGAAAAGAAACAGCAGTCCGTGCGTGGCCTATTTTAGTGATCTCCAACCTGTGGGCCGCGGACCACATGTAGTCCGTCGACTAATTGGAGGTGGGCCGCGAAGGACGCCTTCTCCCCCCCCCCGGCCCTTTACTTCATCCCCCCCCCTGGCCCTTTACAACACACTTCGGGTGTCATTGTCTCCCATCACTCCCAGATGGGACTATCTTGTTGCAGAGAAACAAGCTCAGGGTTCCCATTGATTTGTCATTGTCATGAGTTAAAATTTCCATGAAAATAAACTGTTCCTTATGTTCATTGTTGTGGCGTGTCTGTATCTTATTTTGAAGGGATGCTTAAACATTACCAGAGTGATCAGAGAGCGTTAGGGCAGTGGTTGAGAGTAGAGGAGTAAACTACCCCCCCCCCCACCGGGCCTCAGTAAAATTGTCAAGCGTTGAGTGGTCCCCGGTGATAAAAAGGTTGGGGACCACTGGCCTATATCAGAGGACAGATACATTGTTGGCAGAAGTATCTCAGTTTGGTTGCCTTAGTAAGGAAGAATCAAAATGTAGCCAATTGAGCTTGGTCCCCTTTCAGAGCTGCAGATTCTTTATAGTCATCATATTGCTTAGCAATGGTTCTCAACCTTCCTAATGCCGCGACCCTTTAATACAGTTCCTCCTGTGGTGGTGATCCCCAACCACAAAATTATGCAAGTGTTCTTTCACAGAAATTAAACCGAAACTGACCCATGGTGTGAAGATCCATGGTTCATGACTGTATATAAATTGGTTTTATTCCGGGGTTTCTCAGTTCAGTTCTGCCTCTTGTCCCACCATGCCGATCTCGCTCTTTTCCACTGCTCCAGACAGACGGCTGCAGGAGGAGCTGCAACAGTGGCGGTGCCCCCCCCCAGCTGCTTGCCCTGTTGCGACCCCTGTGAAAGGGTCAATCGACCGCCAAAGGGGTCCCGAACCCCAGGTTGAGAACCACTGGCTTAGAGGCTTTGCTGTTGAAGAAAACCTCTCGTGAAACGAGGGAAAACCAGAACCTTGTCCAGCACTGCTTGGGTGATAAATTTGTGCAGCATTGCTTGCTGGAAACATTTTCCTCCAAATGATTCTCATTCCATATCAAGATTTAAACAGGAAATAAACAAGACTCTTATTGCTTGTGCTTTGGAGATCTCCCTCACCCACCAGGGGTTTAGCAGCACTAGTACATGGTGCAAAGATTACTCTTAACATGGGCAGAACTTACTCTCAAATTATTATTAAAAACAAGATTTTTAATAATTGGGGGGGGAAGGGTTCCAACAAAAAGTAGTATCTTATCAAAACCATCTTTATTTCCCCTTGCTGTGCTGCATTTAAAACTGTGGCTGGCCCTATCATGTGGGCTTTTCCATCTGCAAATGGGCCACCCCTTGGCAATTGTCTGTAACAGGGGTAGTCAAACTGCGGCCCTCCAGATGTCCATGGACTACAATTCCCAGGAGCCCCTGCCAGCATTCGCTGGCAGGGGGCTCCTGGGAATTGTAGTCCATGGACATCTGGAGGGCCGCAGTTTGACTACCCCTGGTCTATAAGGGTTTGTGTGCCGTTCTCTGGTCGAGTTGCCAGGTCCTCTAATGCTCTCCTTTTCTCCTCCGACTTGACATTAGGTCCAATTTGATCGTTATTTATCTGCTCCTGACAGCCTGCTAATGCCACAAATAAACTTTCTTCTAAGCACTTCTGTCAAGTAAGTATTTGCGTTTGCACTCTGCTTTACCGTCGCCAGCATAGATGCCTTGTTCTCTCGCACGTCTGCACGAACCCGTTTTATTTATTATTATTATTTATTATATTTATATTCCGCACTCCCTGAGGGCATGCAGATGGCCCACGCACAGGGACCTTCTAGAGCTTGAACCGAAGTCAGAGGCACGCACCCACTTGGCGGGCCACTGAGTACTGGCAGAGGCTGGGAGTGGGCTTGCCTATGTGATTCAGGACCTTCCCTTGCCAAGGCCTTCCCTTCCAGTTAGTAGTCTTCGGCAAAGTCTATTAGTGGATCTTCGATAAAGTCTTTTACTCCCAGCCCTTCTGGGGAAGTTGCAGCCTTATTTTCTGTATCTAGCCCCTGCCTGGTAGAATGAGCTCCCAGAAGAGCTAAGGGCCCTGTTGGAATTGACGCAGTTCCGCAGGGCCTGCAAGACAAAGCTCTTCCACACGCTGTTTTGTTGAGGCCGGGCTGACTGCAGATCTTTCCCCTCCTCCGGTGTCTCCTACGGGTAACATCATCCTGGACATTGGGGGTGGTGAAGTAGGGTTTTTGGTTTGTGGCTAGCTTGGTTGAGTTGAGGAATTATGTGGTTTTATGTATTTTACTTGTACTGCGTTTTATTTTTTGTTAGCCGCTGTGAGCCGGCAGGCCAGGAGCAGCGGCCTATAAGTATAATAAATAAATAAACTAATGTGGATTTGTTTGAAAGGTCAGGGTGTTCCAGATGAACTCCTCCCTACTCAACTCTTTCCATGATGATCCTTTGCTGCCCAAATAATTGTATGTGGAAGAGAGAGAGGTGGTGGGTCAAGTGGGTACCAACCAAACAGCACGTCCTCAGCGTGGTGTAGTGGTTAAAAGCAGTGGACTCCCACCTGGAGCAAGGGGTTTGATTCACTACTTGTCCTCCATGTGCCACCAGCTGGGTGAACTTGGGCTGGCCACATTTCTCTTAAAGTTGTTCTCACAGCTGTTTTCTCAGCCTCACCTACCTCACAGGGTGTCTGTTGTGGAGAGAGGAAGGGAAATGTATTTGTAAACCGCTTTGGAACTCCTTCAGGCAGTGAAAAGCGTATTAAAAAAGCAGCCCTTCTCCTCATAGTCCGATGCCACTTGTAATTACTAACTTCCCCAGTAGATCAACACAAGCATCTGCAGCCCACCCCCCCCCCCAAGGTATTCCTGGGGTCATGAGGGAAGCATGCGGCTGTTCACAGTGATTTCAAGGATCCGCAAGCCAATCCGCGGTCCTTTCTCTGCAGAGGTGCAGTGGAGGATCTGCTTAAGTTTCTAGATAAATCTTATCCATTGTGCACGTGTATAACCTTCTGTTTGCCGTTTCAGACAACAGATCATAAAACAGTCCACAGAGCTGGTCTGCAGAGCCTACAGCGAAGTCTACGCAGCCGTGATGCACCCGGACAACGAATATAAAGAGCCCGAAACGATCTTACAGAGATCTCCCCATCAAGTTCAAGCACTGCTCTCCTAGGCCCGTCAGCCGCAAAACTTTCCTTTGGGGCTTTCTCAATGTTTTCAGGCCAGACTGTGTCCCTGCCGTTGTAAAACAGGGGTCGGTTTCCCTTCTCATCGGCAACCCTGCTCAGAGCGGCACGCCTGGGTTGTAATGAAGCCGTCCTTTCCTGTGCTTGTGGCAAGACTGAAGCCGTCTCTTTGACTGCAGGGTTAGGGCCGTGTTGGCCGATGCTTGATAAAGAGAGGAGCCCAAAGGCCTGTGTTCGGTTTCACGTTATCGGTGCATCATAATGAAACTGGGGAAAGCATTGTCAGCAAATCCAGGTTTGTTTGGGTGAGAAATAACCCGTGATTATTTTTTTTTTAATTGCAAAGAGAAATGTAGCGTGATGACGACATTTTCTACGTCTGTCGCTGACGTTGCAATCTTTGCAGAGCCTTTCCAAGTTGTTCCCGACACCGTGGACGAGAAGATGCGATTGTAAGGCAAGCCGGGTCTGAATTTGGTTTATGCTCCCTGCACAACCTCCCTGCACTGCCTTCTAGCAGTGAGCGTGCGGAATGTCCAGAACTGGCTAAATCATTTTTTAGTATGAGAACTAAATGAATAAAAAATGCTAGGAAGTGTGAAACAAAGTACTGGGGGGGGTTGTTGGTGACGGGAGCTGTTCTTAATAATCAACAAGTCAAAGATTCTCAGTTTGTGGGTAGAGCTTGTTAACTTTGAGATCCACTTTGTGGCTTGATCGTTGCAGTAGAGTTAGTAGTTATGGCCTGACTTCAGAGTTGTCCTTAAAATGTTTGTTGCTTTTAGCACCATAGGGTTGGATAGGTGTCCCCCAGAACCATTAGGGCTCTGCAGACCAAGCTTCCCTTGACGGCCTTGCTCACCGCCGTGGCTTTGCCAGACAGTAGGAGGACGCTTGAGATGCTGCTTTACCAGTTATATTTAGAAGGAAATGATTCAGAACACGCTATTTATAGAGCTTAAATAAACAGGCACCACCTTTACCCACCGAAGGTAACGCCCAACAGTGGTTTTCTTTTAAAGGCGTGTTGCTAATTTAAATACCCTTGGGGGGGAAATTATAATGCGTATTACTTTTTTTTAAAAATCCATTTGAAACGGCTTACCGTGTGCTGCTATTGCAATTCACGGATGGGTTTTCTTGTTTTTTAAATAAAGAAGTGTATGCAGTGTAAGTCAGCAAGTGGATTGGCCATTATGGACTGCATGAGTTAGACCAGGGGTAGTCAACCTGTGGTCCTCCAGATGTTCATGGACTACAATTCCCATGAGCCCCTGCCAGCAAATGCTGGCAGGGACTCATGGGAATTGTAGTCCATGGACATCTGGAGGACCACAGGTTGACTACCCCTGAATGAGACTATCAAAGATTTGGGCCCCAGGCCGAAGCCCAGGACCTGAGAATCTCCACATGAGCAGCATGTCTTTGTATTTCTTTCAAGTGGTCATATTTGGTAACTTCTTGCAATTCAGGATGCATTCCATCTACAGTCCCGGCTAGTTCCTTTGAATTAGTGAGGCTGCAGCTTCTATGGAAGAAGGTTCCAATTTGGGAGCCCCGCACTCTGAAACATAAGAGACCAAATCAAGGTGACCTTATGAGAACTAGAGTTTAGACACTTCCGGGTGGGGGGTAAGCTTGGAAACAAAGATGTCATCTGAAGATGGAAAAGAAGCTAGAAATCTGTTCCCCTTTTTCCCTAGCCCTTTTATTGCCCCCGGAAAATAAGGTATATCAACATTCTTCAAACGTCTTATGTTCTTTCCCTTCTCCTGTAAGTATTTCTTTTATATATGTAAATGTTTTGAAAAATAAATGGACTCAAACAGAATATGCGAGACCATGCTCTTCAAGAATAAAAGCAAGCCTTGTGGATACTGCTAAGAGATGGAGTAATGGAATTGGCTGCCTCAGGATACATATCCTGGATGCTTGAGGCTCCTCCTGCACTGAACAGGGAGTTGGGCTAGGGGGCCTGTGTGGCCTCTTCCCACTCTAGGATTCTAAGCTTGAAGGCCCTGGCCAACAAGATCCTAACCTGACTCAGCTAATATAACGGACCTGCAAAGAAGAAAATTATTTGCTGCAGCATTTCTGCCAAGCATCTATTAATGCTTCTGTTACAGTCGCTAGTAATTACACATCCAGTCAGAACAATTGGTCAGTCAGTCAGTCAGTAACCTTTTTTGGCATAAAATATGTGTAAGACATATAAAAATAGGGTTTACAATTTCAACAAAATAATAAAATAGGGTTACATAACCAAACAGATCTTTAAATGATTAAATAATCTATAAAAGATAAAATACAAGGTAGGCAGCATATTATAAAAGCATCTTAGTTAAAACTCTGGCAACTGAAATGGTTACCTCTGGGTCTTTGTCAGAGAGCAGAAATTGCAAGGTCAGATTTACTTACAGAAGGCTTGTTTCCCAGCAAAGCAACAAAGCTGTTATCCTGACACTGCTCATATAAGGGGCAATCTAACAAAATGTGTGAGACAGAGTCAGGGCAGCCAGAACCACATGGACAGAGTCTCGCATGGTATGGGATACGGTGGAATCTTCCCTCTAAGACCTTTGAGGGGAAAGCATTCATTCATGCCAGGAGAAAAGCTCTTCTCAGGGGTGGGACATCAAGAAGATGCAAATATGTAGGCATAATATTTCTATGCTTAGTGATGCCAAAGAATGCTGGTGAGCAGACTCGAGGCTGGGTAGGTATGAGTTCCTGCTGCTCATATTCTCTGTTTAATAATCCGGAAGATACATTTTTCTTCCAGAGGTAGTAGGGAGTTCAGATCGATGCCAATGGAGACTAATTTTTGTTCAATAGCCTGGAACCATCGAAATTTAAGAGGGTAACTTTTCAGACAAGGTAAAAGGCTGCCAGTTTCTATTCTATTGGTCTTGAATTAGGGATATTGATTTGGTTGCACATGAGAGCCTATACATTTTTTGGATTTGCCAGTCCTCCAATGCTTTGGATCCAGCGGAGTTCTTCCATGGGTAGAAGAATTTCCACCCATGGAGTCTTCTTCCTGCTGCAGCCCCAAAGGTCCCCCTGCCCCCGTGTTGCTCCTGAGTCACAAGGACTCCCCAGGAACTGCATTTGGCAGGAAGGTGTTTTGGGCTGCACGGAGAAGGTGAGAAAGTTGCCATACATGGGCAGAAATCCATCGAACCCAGCTCTCCAGATTAGAAGTCCACACTCCTAACCACAACACCAAACTGGCTCTTTGGTGATATATGGCGAACTTTCGCAGCAAGACCATATCAAAGGTCTGGCTTTCCCACCCCAAATCTATAAATGTCTTTTTCCATTTAAGTAGACAAGATGTGTTGGTGTGTCTAGGTAAATAAATTTGTCGTGGTGTGTCCAGAGAGTTATACAGCCCTCTGTGAACAGGGGCTTTCCTGCAGAGCGCTTTCCAGCTATAGAAGCAAAGGAATTGTCGGCTTTTTTGCCTGCTGGTCGATACTATAAAGAAAATGTTTATCTGTGCTTTGAAATACCGAGGGCCAACAAAAATAGAGAGCTCCTAAAGAGAGAGTGACGTTAGTGGTGACCGGCTTGGCTCGAACAGCACAAGTTTATCAGCGTTCAAGGGGCCCTGCTAAACATACCTTAAACATACCAGCGTGGAAGGAAGCAAACCATTTCCTGTAAATCAATGTGTACTCAGTATTCGACTTTGACTCCACAACAAGTCCGCCCTTGGAAATAAACGGCACAATAATAATAATTTTTTAATTTGTTTCCCCACTTCCATCTTATAATAAGGGGCCTTTTTTTGTTCGCAATAAACATCGTTAGACTAAAAAAAGAATTTCTCGAAAGATAATCATTGGGCGGAAATGATTCTTGGGCCATTTTTATGAAAGGACAAGCCTTTATCAAAAAAATGAAACTCATCCTTTTAAGCCGGTCAGAAATTAAGGGCTGCATTTGATTCACCCGTGTCCTTCCTTTCCAGCATCTACTCATGGCTTATTCCACCCATTAAGCATCGGTAAATGAGTCAGCAGGCTGCTAGAAAGCAAACATCCATCTGCAAAATGAAAAGTAAAAGCCTATTAATTTTCTCGATAATGCTCAAGATAGCAAGATGGGATATTCCCCCCCCCCATTTCAGAAGTACACGGTGAGTGTGTTTCTATGGCTTCCTTTCTGAACTACTGAGAATCAATAGATGGATGTCCCTGGTTTACTATAAGTAGCATTCATACCTAGAAACTCAGGTATAGGCCTTATCTCTTTCTCATTCATTAGATTTGTTTAAATAAACGGGTTGCTCAGCCTCTCCCAACCGGAACAGGCACAGCTAATACTTCCCTCCCCCCCTCTCAGATTTTACATTTGTGGAAAATATCAACAAAAAAGCACTGAAATAACTTGAGCTCTATACTGCCGCCCTGCTGGGCAAAGTTTGAAGTCTTCTTCCAGCAACGCTTCGCCAGTTTCTCTCTGTCCTCCCTGAGATTTCTGCAAAGAAAAAGGATTCTTATCCTCAGAGTGAGACTTCCTTCTGCAGACAAAATAACCCCATAGAAAGCTGCTCCTGGGGGGGAAAGGAGGCTGCCACCACCCTGGGGGAAGTTTTGAAGGGGGCGGGGAGAGAGCTGCAGTGGGCAGGAATGGGACCGATGGAGACCCATGGACGCCTCCCTTGGGATCCAAGCCAAACACTGCAATTCGAGCACAAGGCTAGCGCTATCACTGGTATCGCTATTACCCAATATCTTGCAATGCTAGTTTCTAAGCCAGGGATTCCCAACCAGGGGTCTGCTGACCCCATAGGGGTCTGTGGGAACTCTGGAGGGGGTCCATGTCATTTCCCCTCCTGCTTCCCCGAGCATGAGCTCTCTCGTGGATGGGGGTAGAGCCTGAATGCCTATTCCTGCCTTAAACTGCCTCATCTCTCCCCCCCCCTTGCTCAGTCCCCATTGAGCCTGCCTTGTAAAGCAGGTGGAAATGTCACCTCCAGGTGGTAATGTCACTTCCAGTGACATGTCACTTCTGGGATGTGCATCAGGGAGACACAACCAGCTGACGTCACTTCCGAGGTGCCTCGAAACCTGAAAAATTATTCCAGGGACTCCTTCATGGTCAGAAGGTTGGAAAGGGCTGTTTTAAGCAGTCTTCAAGGGCATTTCCATGCAACGAACTGACAAAGGCATGAACTGCAGTGGCCAATTCCACATCTAACCAGAAATGGAGCAAGAGTAGAAGAGCTTCTTGCTACTGCTCAGTTTCAGCAATCCAGACGCTGATTAATCTTGGAATGCACAGAGCCTGTGGACTGGAGCAACCAGAGGCTGCTTCAAGCCCCAGAAGTTATAGACCTCCCAGCCGCACCCCGCATACGGTGCCTGCCAGTCATCATTACTTCATGTCTACAATCGTCTTCAGCTGAATCACTCCCACCCAGGCCTCAAAGTGTGCCCTGTATTGCTTGCATGGCAAGGCAACGTGGTGCTTAATTGGTATTACATTTGCTCTCCTAAGTGTCTGCTAATCTGCTTCTTAACAGATGGATTGGGTCTCAAGTCCAACTCGTGCAAATCCCTGAATGAGAAATGCTGTAATGCAGGGGTAGTCAACCTGTGGTCCTCCAGATGTCCATGGACTACAATTCCCATGAGCCCCTGCCAGTGTTTGCTGGCAGGGGCTCATGGGAATTATAGTCCATGGACATCTGGAGGACCACAGGTTGACTACCCCTGCTGTAATGAACAAGAAATACTCCAGGTGCTTGTGGTAGCTATCAGGCCTGGCAGCTGCTCAAGGCTGGAGAGCAGCAGTCTTTCTCCACTTTTTTAACATTGAGAAACCCCTGAAACATTCTTCAGGCTTCGAGAACCCCCGGAAGTGGTGCCATTGTGCAAAATACGGCTGGGAAGCATAGCTGTGGACATGCCCACCGAGAGCCCTTCCCCTTCCCGCCCCCTCCAGGCCCATCATTGGCCATTTTGGGAGAGGGGTGGGTGGATCGACATGACCATATATGGT